>NC_134595.1:40331704-40703579 GCF_037038515.1 Microtus pennsylvanicus | reverse complement strand
GCTCACAACCATCTGTAATGAGATCTGGCGCCCTTTTCTGCCTGCAGGCATAGCATACATACAGACTAAACACTGTATACATAATAAATATTTTTAAAAAAAGATTAAAGGGAACAATTGGGAAGACAAGGCAGGGAGAGCAGGTTATGAGGAGAGCGTGTTCAGCATACAGTCTGTACTAGTATGAAAATAGATAAATAAAAGAGAGAGATGGGGCTGGAGAGATGGCTTAGAGGTTAAGAGCACTGACTGTTCTTCCAAAGGTCCTGAGTTCAATTCCCAGCAACCACATGGTGGCTCACAATCATCTGTAATGAGATCTGGTGCCCTCTTCTGGCCTGCAGACATACACACAGACAGAATATTGTAAAATAAATAAATAAATAAATAAATAAATAAATATTTTAAAAAAAAAGAGAGAGAGAGATGGCCATGGGAGAGACTGAGGCAGGATGTTGCTTTACACTGGGATTCTGTTCTTTCATCTTGTGTGTGTCTGAACCTGGACCAGGTAACTTCGTTTTTCTGGGTCTCTCCCTCATCTGTAGCATCAGTAAGATGATCCGCTCACTCCATCTCATTGACTTCAGGACCAAGAAAACATC
This sequence comes from Microtus pennsylvanicus, assembly GCF_037038515.1. Lineage (NCBI taxonomy): Eukaryota > Metazoa > Chordata > Mammalia > Rodentia > Cricetidae > Microtus > Microtus pennsylvanicus. The sequence goes on along the minus strand of NC_134595.1, from coordinate 40,702,974 downwards.
AAGAGATTCGGAGTAAATGTCTCCTAAATAATACATCTGTAATTGTATTCACCTCAGGCACAAAAGGTACCAAAGTAAGGTAAGGTCAAGTGTGAAGGCCTGTGGCCCCTCCAGGACAGACCAGCCAGCCAGCCACTCTGTTCAGTTGCATTTGTGCAGAAAGGCTTAGAATCTACAAAAAGATTTATAAGACAACATTGAGGTGACGGATGCTCTATAGCTATGCATACACAGTAAAAGAGGCAAATTCCAATAAAAGAGTAAACTCAGTCATCAATCACAGTGATTGTTTAAAATATTGAGATTTGTAAATTTATATTTTTTTCTCTCAAATCTTAAAAACTTTCTTGCATGTTCCAAGCTAAAAACAAAAAATAAAAAACAAAGCCCATGAAGGGCCAGTGCGATGATGCAATAGTGAAAGGTGCCTGCTGCCAAGCCCTATAGCTTGAGTTCCTTTAACCTGGACCCACATGGTGGAAGGGAAACCGTCCTCTGACCTCCACAAATGAGCCATGGCACATGCCCACCCTCACACCTAAGCGCATACACACACCCAAAATAAAATACTAAAAAGTAAGTATATGCCATTGTTTAATAAGGAAAAAGTTATTGAAAAATGAAATAAAACAAAAATGGAGATAATAATGTATGTCAAAAGCCTGGAAATATCCTCTACCAGGTACCCACAGAAGAGCTACCTCACTTGTGGTGGTTGAATCGAAATGCAAACTCATAAATCACAAACGACAGGAGGAGAACGATGCCTAAGAGCCGGACATCCGAGGATGTTCAAAAGCCATGGAAACACAAGAGCCGTCAAACATGCCACGGCTGTGAGGTCAACCCCTTGAAGTCGACTTTGGGAAAAGCCTTGATCCCTGAGTCCTGGACAGATGCTGTGACTACCTCCACTCCCTTCAGGACAAACAATTAACGTCCCAGAGTCTCTTGTTCTGCATCCAATCAGAACCACCTGAAGGATTTAAAATATCACGGAGCTCCACGTGACGGAGCAGCTGGCTGGCTGGAGGGTCTCATAAATGTCATCAGGAGGACTCGCAGCAATCGGGAAGACAAGAGACAAAAATAATAACAGTAATCCTTTGCCCTCACATAGCATCTTTCATCTGAAGAGCTCAAAGGTACAACGGACTTTACAGATGTTGTAGTCATTAAGATGTATATGGCAGACATTATTCTCCCCGAATTACAGATGGGAAGGGGACTGTAATTCTGTCACTCAGACTAAAACTGGAATAAACATCTAATCATCCCTGAGAGGAATTCTTTCTAATGTAGCCCCTTCTTTTTGCAGTTCCCTATCGTTTCTGAGTGGACAGGACAGGTCACCTCGTTGGGCCCAGTGTATCTGCTGCCAGTATCCAAACACTGAAATGAGATCAGATTGGAATCTTTGTCCCAGACGAAACATATTTAACTTTTCAAATCTTGCTTCAGAAGCCCAAGCTTCCCCTTTCTCATTTTCCTACAACCTGGAGGTGGTTTTCAAAGACAGTAACTGAAACCAGGGCAGGACGCTGCAGCCCAGATCAATCAGAAACTTCACCTGAATCCGGCCCGCGGTCTCCAGGTTCGATGCTGTTTTTGCAGCTGGTCTTTCTAGGAAGAGAAGTCATTTTAGGTTTGGATACTTTTCGGATAGGGAGATGATTTCTAGCTCCCATGTTCAAAATGCTCCTGGTTTCTTCCCCCCGCCCCCTGTGATTTAGGGACTAAACTTTTTTCGTTTTGTTTCTGTCTGGTTTTGTTTTGTAGTGCTGGGGATTAAATGCCACACGTGCTGGGCAATCTCCCTGCCACTAGGCTATAGCCCTGAATTTCCTTTAAAAAGTGGAAAAATTCAAAATGAATGGATAACATTAACCAGAGAGAAACCCCTTCCCTCCCATCCTAGCATGATATGATTATTTTGCATTGGCTGGTTTGCTTCACCCATTTTAGTCTCTTAGCATCTGTGCAGGGGTACTGTACACACCATTTTCTAGTATTTAAATAGCACTCTGCTTTCAAGATCACATTACACTACAGACATTTTTTCTCCACTAACTTTTGGGAAAGAAGCACAGCATTTTGAAGCATGTAATAAAGAGTGAATTTCTGACCGATTAGGGCATAATAGATTTCTCCCCGCCCACTAGAAAATGTTTTGTTAAGCATTTTTGTATTAGAAGCATTTTTATACTGCAAGTAATTTTATTAGGAGTCCTAAAAATCTATTTTTAAACAGTTTCTCTGATGGTAGATGCTAATTAAAAAGGCCTCAATGTCAACATCAGCTGTACAGAATTCTGCTTAGAACCAAATTTTCCCGTTGTTTGAATGAGTGAAATGTTTCTCTTATTTTAGAAATGAATTAGAATATCCTCCCAACCCCTCACCCTTTTTTCTTCCTCCCAGTAGATTAATGCATTCTTCTTTTGGCAGCATAAAGGATGGTATATAAATCTAAACTAGGTTAATGAAATCTTGATATGGAAATAGTCACTTACAAAATTTTGCACCTACTAAACTTCTCTTGTCTGTAGGTTCAGACCACTGCTTTATTCTTTAAAATGTACTTGTAAGGTAAATAATAACTATTATTAATACGTTGTAAAGAAAACATAGTGCTTGGTGTTTTGGCCGAGATCCAGTCTTGCAACACTGAATGTCTTTGCTCTGTTTTCCAGGGCTTCTTCTCCTGTTAGCCTCAAAGCAACAGCGCTGCAGGCTTTGGCTCAACCTTACCCGTGTTCTCCAGGCGTTATTCCCTTTCTTTTGTGCTCGTAATATGTGTATGATTATCTATCCTACGCTCAGAGAGTGGTGGAAAAAAGTCATTTAAGCCAGTTGTTTGGCGGTATGTAGGGGAGGAGAACGCTCTTGGGATTTTAATTTGTTCTTAGACCTAAAGTGATTTTCTTACATGTCAAAAAGTCAAACTAGTCTATGCACACATTCCCTACCTCAGACAGACCGGTTAGTGAGGGAGATATACCCCAGCTAGCTCTGATTTCTTTGGAACCTTATTCATGAAAAATCTGGGAGGAGGGATTCCTGGCCAGGGATGAGAATGCCTCCCTCTACCCTGCTGATGTGTTTCTCTTCTTTCCCATTCACTGCAAGGCTTTTCTGTCTGCATCTCAGTACACATAAATTCAGATATTTATTCTCTCTCTCTCTCTCTCTCTCTCTCTCTCTCTCTCTCTCTCTCTCTCTCTCTCTTAAAAACCAGTAACTTAGTAAGCTGACCTTCTTCCAGGGACCCCGGAACCAGTTCCTGGAATTCGAATTCTCTTTCTTTGGCCCTTTATAATCCTTTTTCCATTTTCAGAATAGGATTCAATTTTGAACCGTAGCTGGGAGTAGAGTGATTTTTTTTTTTTTTACAAAATAAAATGTAGCTTGGGAAGTTTGGAAATGGAATACAGCTTTTGGAATGTAACTAAACAGCTCGCCAGAGCTAGGCTGTGCAGTCCCTCGGTGGCTCTCTCCCAGGACACCCTAACTTGCTTGTGTTTATTTAGAGGGAAAAAAACGAAGGCGAAAATAGTTGTAAGGCAGACTTAACTTGCAAGCTCGACGAAAATTGGACGGGATTCATTAACAGAAATGCTGCAGCTCGTTAAAGAAGGAAACCTTTTCAAGAGAGAGATAAAGTAATAGAAGGTGGCAGGAACGAGGCAGGAATGCAGAGAGAAAACTCCGCGATAAGATCTCCAGGAATCTGAGACAGATGGGGTACAGGGTTGCTATGCCCTCCGCCTCGCACTTTCCTTCTTTACTCGGGACTTCGTTCTGGAACTTTCCAGTCACTTCTGATGTGAAACAGACCCCGCCCCGTTCCTCTCCTCCCCTTCCCCATCTCACCCTTCGAAAGGGGGCTTCCTATTCTCGGCACCCTTGGTTGCTGGGGGAGCTGAGGCCACGTTCTTGTGGGCCTGTTTGGACCACCTGAGAGTAATTAGCAGTCTCCCCTCGACTGGTTCCAAAATTCTGTTTTCCTGGAACATCTTGTCGAACTGGAATGCCTAGGCAGTTGAGAAACCACTACGCACACCTGAACAAATCAGTCTGTTTTTCCTGAAACGGGAGTACAAGCTCTCCTCTCGGGGGCTCACTTAGGTAAATGACAGATCCAATTGTCTGGCTGAAGCAGGCGATGTGGAGGTTACTATCCTGGAGCACTCACTCCGTTAGGATCTAGGGGAGCCAAGCTCAGCGTTAATTGGCTGCTGGTCTAATTATGCAAGTGGCCTGCATGAAAAACGCCCGGAGGAAGAAAAGATTTGAGGGCATATCCAAAATATTGTTTGGAAAAAGTCTGGCTAACCCCAGCAAAGGGAGTCTCCCAAAGAAAGAGAAGTCCTGGAATATAAAATGATTTTTATGGCATTTGTAAAGACAGGCAGACAGATAGACACAAACACACACACACACACACACACACACACACACACACACACACACACACACACACACACCACAGAGAGAGAGAGACAGAGACACACACACAGAGAGGGACAGAGAGAGAAACGGAGAGAGGGAGACAGACGGAAGGAGGGAGGGAAGAGGAGAGAAGGATATTTCTGTTGGATAATAAACCCTCCGGATTTTGAGTCTGGTGAGATCTTTATTACTTTTGTTACTCTTTATCATGCCCATTTGGCAAAAGTCAGCAAGTCTGTGGCTTGTATGCAATTTGAGCAGAAGAATGACAGATGTAATTGAAAACAAAAGGCTTAAAAAGAACCCGCCCAGGTGAACTCTTGGGAACATCTCACCCCCATGCAGACCCAAAGGTAACAATTGTGGGGAAAAGGCACAAACAAGCTATTAGAAAGACAACTGCGTTAGAAATGGAAGGTGGTCTCCCCTAACACCCCGCCTCATAGACTGAGCTGGCCCCTTTCTCTGGTCTCTCTATACAGAAGTGCCTCTCACAATATTTCAAATACTGCTGTAACCAAAGCATCAGCTGCGTTCTGGGATTGGTCGCCTCATCTCCTGTCCAGGAAATGGGAGAATCTCCTCACTGGCATGAAGCGGTACCGCCTATATAACCGGTGGTACTTACATGAAGTATTGCCCTGGGCCTTGGCACTCTGGCTGGAGCATTTGTGGAAATATCCAGTCCTTCAGCAGGAAGTAGACACATAGGGAAATAAGAAAAGTTTTGGTCTGGCCTAATTTCATTCATTTAAGAATTTTAAGATTTGAGCCAGACCTGATAGTTGGTGACCTTCCAGGTAGTGGGAAGGCTGAGGTAGGAGAATCAAGCCTACAAAGCCTTCGTCGGCTTCCGAGCGAGTTCAAGGCAGTCTGATAGCCTCCGTGACTACTGAAACCTTGCCTGAAAGTAAAAAGTAAAAAAGGGCTTTGATGGTCTATTTTAGCCAGAAAGAGTGTTCCTCTAGCAATGCAAGGTCCTGGGTTCGATACCTCGCTCTAATGCCTCTAATTTTCTCTAAAAACAAACAAAAAAAGGTTATCTAGTGCCAGTTCATTCTTTGTCCCTGTCTGTTCTTCTCCATAAGCACCTCATGTCCCTGTACCAGGTCAGAAGAGTGCTGGCTCACACTAAGCAAGCACAGGGTCTCCCATCTTCTCTTGTCAGAAAGGAAAACCCACGCCATTAGAAGCCAGTGCTTTTGACATTCTTCAAAAAAAATATTTAACTTCATTTCATGTGCACTGGCATGAAACTGGAGTTACAGACAGCTGTGAGCCGCCATGTGGTTGCTGGTAATTGAACCCAAGTCCTCTGGAAGAGCAACCAGTGCTCTTAACGGTTGAGCCATCTCTCCAGTCCTGACATTATTAACTTTAGGAAGAATGCGATGAAACACTGGGAAGGTTGGTATAGTCAGGGATAAAAGTTTAGATTAAAGTAAGCCAACGCCAGCTTGACTTTGGACAGAAGCAGAGGTGTATGCATTTAGAGCAACCGCTATTGTGAGTCGTAGCTCCAATGGTCCCACACTATGGATGAGATACATAGTAGTATTTCACTATGTAGGTCAGGTTGGCCTTGAACTTGGGAATCTCCTCATTCAGGCTCTGGGTGCTTGGGTTATAGATATGAGTCACTATGTCCAGCCCTGTTGGGGATTTCTAAAAAGACACAGAGGGAGGACACTGGTTCCTCAATGCTAATCATCAAGATTCTTTTTTTTTTCTAATCTGAATGCTAAATACAGTTGTTTAAATTCACTGGTTTGTTTTTATGGCATTTTAAAATAAACTTATTTTTATTCTGTGTATATAAATGTTTGTCTCTGTGTGGGTCCATGAACCACACGCAGAGTTTGCCTGTAGAGGCCAGAAGAGGGTGTTGGATCCCTTGGAACTGGAGCTATGGAACATTGTAAGCAGCCATGTGGGTGCGGGAAAAGAAACCCGGGTCCTCTGAAGGAGCAGTCGGTGCTCTTAATTGCTGAGCCATCTCTCTGACTCCTATCATTTTTTTGTCATCTTATATGCAATGTGCAAACTTAGAGAAAACAGGAAATATGAAGGAAACTCATTAGCGGGCCCTCTGCTCCTCTAGGAATGTGTCTGTCCCGTGCTTCTCGCTTGTATGTTACTTCAGCTGGCTTTGCGATGAGCGCCCTTATTTCAGGAGACAGTTTTAAAACACACTTACATTTTATTGCTCCTTTAAAAAATACATTCACAAAGCCCACATCACCAAGGCGTGTGTTTAATTTAATCTTTTACTGAGTGTAGCCCTTGTCCTATTTATGACCCAGGACGGATGCCTCAGCCCGTAAATGTGGTTTCTCTGAAGCCCTGCTGAACACGCATGCGGCTCCTCGGATGGGACGACATTTAATACAGCCATTTTGTTAAAAAAAAAAAACTAACTTAAAATTGCTTCTCTCGCAAGTGCCCAGAGATGTCCGCTTCCACGGCCCATACTTTTACGTAAAAGCGCAGGATGTTTGAGAGGGGGTAGTTCTGATGCCGTGAAACATCTTGAATCGCTAAAGTTCTAATAGGACTTGAGAAAGCCCCGGAGAATCAGTGGGAGAACAACACAATGTAATGGCCTTTAAAAGATAGAAACCAGAATGAAAAAAAAAAAGCTTTAATTCATTTCAGAAAGAGATGTCAACTCAGTGTTTATGGATAAAGTTGCCAGATAATCTTTCTCAATTCCAAATTCGGTTTTTGGGGTGGAGCGCTAAAGACAGTGTCAGGCCTAAGAAAAAATCTCAAACAGTCAGCGCCATCTAGTGGTTGTGTAGGACAAAACTTATAGGCAGCGATCAGAATGGAAGCCTAGACTTACATTCTGAGAACATACATGCAAGACAAGCGATACCTTTTGGAGAAAGCTAGCTTGATTTTAAAGCTCTGTTCACTCATCGAGTAATGAACTTCGGGTTCGCAGCAGCAGACTAAACTGTTTTGATAACGAAGCCTAACGAGAAGGGCATATTGCCCCAGGTCACAACCAGAAAACGAACTCGATTTTTCCTTTTTTAAATATTTGAACTTTGCTGTTTTCTCCAACAGCAAGTTAAACCACCAAGTGACATAGTAGGAGACAAACAATCGTCTTTTCCAGAACACCGTGTCAACGAGAGCTTCCTGCTACCTGCATCTTAAAGTCAGGTGACTGAACTGAGCCTGCCGGAGAGCACGGGGTAGATAGAATTCAGTGGCTGCCGTCTTTGGATGGGAACCCGTTGCATCTTTTTATGATGCTAAGTCTCATATTCGGCATTTCCAGACAGAAGTTACAAAAGCACAACCGTTTAGTACATTGGAAACTTGGATAACAAAAGAAAGAAGGTGCTTTTATATCTGTGTGTGTTTGTCACTAGACAGTCAGTTCAGTTGCAGGAGGTCTTGATATTTAGTGGGTACCATATGGGTTAATATACTATTTTTGGTTGTTTTTGTTGCTGGTTTTTTTTTTTTTGTTGTTGTTTTGGCTTTTTGTTTTGTTTTGTTGTTTTTTTTTTTTTTGAGACAAGGTTTCTCTGTGTAGCTTTGGAACCTGTCCTGGAACTTGTTCTGTAACCCAGGCTGACCTCGAACTCACAGAGATCCGCCTGTCTGGGCCTCCCAAGCACTAAAATTAAAGGTGTGAGCCCAGCTTACAATTAGCTTTCTTAAGGAAACATTTAAACAGTCCAGTTAAAACACTGAAACACCTGTGATCCCAGAAGAAGCAGGATTATCACTGCAGAGTTCAGGGCAGCCTGGTTTCTACAGCAAAGTTCCACCCAGGCCAGGGCTACACAAGGAGATTCTCCCTCAAAAAGACTTTAAATGATCCTTTTCAGTGCAATGGATTCTCTTTACAACCTTATGTGTTTTATTTAGGGTATCTACAAGTGTTATTTCGACGTGGACTCTGTGACCTTCACTGAACTGCCCAAGGAAACCACGGTGCAGAGAAGAAATGAGGGGGTTAAATCATGACGCTGAGCCACACGGGATCTAATAGCCAAGAGTTCAGGTTCTAGATCCAGTTGCTTAAATTCAAACTCTAACCCCTCATAGTGGTTTGCCTCTCCATGCCTCAGCTTACCCATTTTTGATATCTTACAGGACAGCTGTGGAATTTAAATGAATTGATGCAAGTAACGTGTTGAAGTGAGCACTTAGCCCTTAGAAGTCCCCAGGATTAGTTCTTGCCTGGACAGTCCAGTGCCTTCGAGGAAAACGAAACAACAAAGATCTGGAAAACGAAACAACAAAGATCTGGTCATTTGAGGGAAGTGACTGAATTTGGGGTGTAAGCAGCTAGAAGTTTTGACGAAATATGAGAATAATTTACCCCCAGAAAACAAGACCACCTATTTCATACATTCTAGCAATTTTTGCAATTAAAGTTGTTTTATTGTTATTGTAGCATGTGTGTGTGTGTGTGTGTGTGCGCGCGCGTGCAGGTGCGCCCGAGCCACAGTGCCTGTGTGGAAGACAGAGGACGAGTTTTAGGGATCGGTATCTTCTCTTGCCTTGATGTTGAGGCACTCTCTCCTCTCTGCTAGGCTATGGATTCCAGGCTAGTTAGCCCACACGCTTCTGGGAAACACTCCTGCAGCTTTCTGCGTGGGCTTCAGGGATCGAAACTCTGGCTCTAAGGTTTGCAGCGCAATTACTTTTACTCACGGAGCCATCTTACTGGTCCTCCCGTGTTTTCCTAATAAAAACTTATCATAACCCTGAATAGTGACATAGGATAGATGGCCTTTCAGAACATCAGAGAAGTGGCTGACTCAAGGTCTTATAGGGGAAGTGAGTAGAAGACAAATGGAGTCATTCTGGTATTTTCTTCAGTCATGGTCTTTTCAAAATTCAGAAGCACTCAAAGAATACTTAAAGAGAGCGTGGATGCTTAGAGATCCTCTATGATGACCGTGTTTCTGTTCCCTGAACCCATAGCAGGAGACTCACAACTGCCTGCATCTCCAGTCCCAGAGGCTCTAATGCACTCCGCTGGCTCCCTCAGGCACCTGCACACACGTGATGCACACACATGTAAATATCAAGAAAGAAAACCTCTTCAAAGATGAAGGAGAATCTGTGACTAGATCCGGAACCAGTTTATTGTAGGCAGAACTAGTCTGTAATCCTAACACACTTAATTTGGGGCTTATCCCGCCCTGGGGTGGGAGGAAGAAGCAACTGAAAACATTTACAAATATGAATTGATTTGATCTTTATATAGCATTTGTACAGTTTTCCGAAGAAGTATTTAGATATATTTTCTGTGTAAATATGAGTCATGAATAAGGTACATAGATTCCTTCTTCCATGAAGTGTAAGTTCTAAGCATGGTGGTGCAGAAACAGGTAGGAATGAGCATATTGAAAAACAAAAAGAAAACCAAACAAACTAACAAGAAAAACTCATGTCCAGACCTTTCCCCCCACTACACTGTAAATTGTGAAAAAAAATGAGCTTGTTGCTGTCAGAGGAACCAATATCTAGAAATAAAAACCTTATTGAACCAAAGCATAAGGAGAGGGGTTTTTGTTTTGTGTTTTTGGAGACTGACTCTCAGTATGTAGCCCAGATCCAGCACCCGGTTTCAAACTCACAGCAAACCTCATGACTCAGTCTTCCAAGGGCCAGGATTTACAGGCATGCACAGCTACACCCAACACGTAGTGTTCTTGCTGATGGTTGACCTGACGTAATTTCATTGTATTCTCAGCCATCTTCTGGGAAGTCAAGGCATGTTTTATTTATTTTGGTGTTTTATTTTGTCGTGTTATGAGTGTGTCTTTGTGGGTTTACACATGTATGCACACATGAGTGTAGACTGTATATGGGTGTGTCTGTGTGTGTGGATGCACATGTGAGTATATATGGGTTTGTCTGTCTTTGGATATGCACACATGAGTGTATATGGTTATGTCTGTGTGTATGCACATGTTAGTGCATATGGGTGTGTCTCTGTGTGTATGTACATTTGAACATGTATGGATTTGTCTCTATTTGGATATACACACGTGAGTTTATATGGCTATGTCTGTGTGTGTATACACACTTGAATGTATATGCATATGTCTGTCTGTACAGACATGAGGATATATAGTATTTCTCTGTGTGGGTATACACATGTGAGTGTATATGGCTATCTATGTCTGTGTGTGCGTATGCACATGTGAGTGTACGTGCCTGTGGAGGTCAGAGGTGTCAGACCCTCTGCACTGAAGGTACAGGTGACTGGAAGCCGCACAGTGTGGGCGCTGGGAATCAAACTTGGATCCTCTGCAGTAGCAACAAGTGCTTTTAAGTGTTGAGCCATTTCTCCAACCCCATGACTGGGTTTGTAGAGTGGAGGTACAGCAATAACCAGACTATACCTGCTTTGTTGTAGAAGTGAGCACGACCTTCTGTGCTTTGCTTGTCTTGGGTGCAGCTGCATTTTAGGGAGGCACACTGCAATCGGCACGGGAAGCTCTGCCATTTGTGAGAAGAGCGGCTGAGTTCAGCTTTTTCACCCACAGATGCATTTGTGATGATCGAATAAGTTCATGTTGAGGAACATCTGCCGTAGAGGGCAGCAGGGACACGGTGAGTCTGTAGTAGACCTGAGGCTGCGTTTCTTAATTATTCGCCCATGGAATTAACCAAGGGGGAAGTAAATGGACACCGTTGTAATTTTTCTTCATCTGTAATATGGGACGTTCTGTCAAGAAGGCTAGCAGGAGGGTATACAGGAGGGCATCTAATACAACTCATATGTACAATTTCTTATGTAACAAGAGTTATGAAGTGGTGTCTAATGGGATGGGTTGTTGTTGAGGAGTCTATAAGAAAATAGACTATTTAAAAGTGTTGCAAATTTGCATTGAAAGATTGCTTTTTTTACATACGTGTATATGTGATGGCATCTGTGTGTGCCTGTTGATGTGTATGTGTGTGTGTGTGTGTGTGTGTGTGTGTGTGTGTGTCGGTATGTGTGTGTGGAGGCCCTGGGACTGTATATGTGCTGTCTATGTACTGTATATGCTATCTCTGTTTATGAGACAAGAGCCTGGAAACCTAACTGTTGCCATCACCAGAACCTTTAACCCTCCTGAATGCATGCAACCAGAGTTTTTAGCCTCTTTCCAGGCACTCCCTCTTCCTGGATCATCCTCTTCTTTTCAGCTGCCCTGGTCTTAATTAGAGCCAGTTCAACATCTCTCCCCCAGACTCAACAGCTGATCTCCCCATCTCTAATTGAGGTGCTTTGATTTAAATCTGCTCAGCAGGACATGGGCTTCCAGCAGAGCCCGGCTTCCTATTGCCCTTCACTGATACCCATGGGCCAAAGGCAGTTGTCTCTTGGGGTTTAGACTCCACCCCAGGGGAAACCTGTAATTAAAGCTCTTAGAGGCTTATGACAGACCTACAAGCAGGGAAGTCAAAAAGAAAGAGAGGTGTGTTGGAAAAGTTGCAAAGCTTGCTTTTGTTTAAACCTAGGCTGTTTCAAGAATGAACTGCTTAGGTAATTGTGGTGAATTAAGCAGAATCAATGAAAGCAAGAAAACCCCGATTTAAATGGAACAGGAAATAGAAGTTACTTTAGATATTAAGTAGCTGGTATAATGCCCAGTCATCAGATCTGTACCTGCAGACTGACATGAATAGAAACAGCTGTACAAAGGCTGGAATTTGGGAAGTAGACATCATATAGTGCTTCCTTTAATGGAGCTGGGGATAGAACCTAGGACTTTGCATATGCTGGCCAAGTTGTGTTCGCTGAGCAATTCCTTGCGTGCTTCTTTATACCCACAGAAGACAGCGTTTCCCTTCCTTGACTGTGCTTGGGGCTCACTTCAGGCTCTCTGTAAACTGCGGATTATGCATCCTTAGATCAAAGAGAGTCTGAGCAACTGCGTTTCTTATCAACCTCCAGGTGGCGCTGTTGCAGCTGGCGCTGCTCCAAGGACCACACTTCGAATAGCCAGGCAATCAGATCTTCTGATTAAAAGGATTCCCTTTAATTAAAGTGTGAATGAGTGTTAAGCCCAACACAGCTGCTGTTTGCACATTAATAGAGCTGTGTGCTCTCCAGGAATGCTTATTACCGGAAGACTCGTGGAGTACCCATGCTCGCCCAGAACCTTCTTTTCAGAAGTGGTAGCAATGTGTGTGTGGGAGGGGAGGTGCAATTAATTTCAGAAAAATATCGAACGTGTCCTTGTAGCTTCTCATCTCACTGAGCCCCTTTTTGTCTCCTCCAGCTCGTCTTTTCCTTCATTTCTGTTTCATCTCAATTTCCTGTGGGTTGAGGACATGAAAGAGCAAGAGTCTCTGTAACATCATTGGATCGCATCCCTGGGTCATTTAAATGGATTCTTTTGCATGATAAAGACGGTTATAAATTCTTGGTAGTTAGATGGGGTCCTATCCTAACTTTGTCAAAGAACTCAGGTAAAATTATTGTTCCTATTTATTTATTTAAAGGTATGACAATAAGATAAAATATAAGATAAAACTGACGCATCAGAATTGGACAAAACAGAAGGAAAGCAGCCCAGGAGAAGAGTTAAAGACCCATTCACTTTCACACTCAGGAATCCCATAGAAACACTAAACTGAAATGCCATCACATATACGCAGGGGATCTGGTGCGGACCTGTGCATGCTACCCCAGCCTCTGTGAGTTCATGAGCCTTGCTCACGTTGATTTAGAGAGCCTTTATGTTTTGTTTTTGTTTGTTTGCTTGCTTTTGGTGTCCTCCACCCCCTCTGGCTCTTGCACACTTTCTGCCTCCTCTTTAGGGAGGAATTTATGAGCCATCTTATTTAGGCCTGAGTGTTCCACGTTCTCTCATTTTCTGCAAATTGCCTGGCTGTAGCTCTGTGTTTGTTCCCATCGGCCACAAGAGGAAACTTCTCTGATCATGGTAGCAGAATGTCATTGGGAGCCATTTTGTTGCCACTTGGGCCCCTGGGTTATCTAGTTTCAGTTTCTTGGCCACCTATGCCGTGTCGGGTATGGGTTTCATCTAATGGAATGGGCCTTGTGTCAAATCTGATACTGTTTGGTTCCTCGTACAAGCTTTGTACCACTATTGTATATACACATATCTTGCACTCAGAGCACACCTTTGCATATTAAAGGTTTTATGACTGGGTTATTGTTTACATTCTTTTTGGTAGTGTGCAGAGCACCTTCATGTAACAAAGATGCGGGAATGTAGGGTGAAGGCTCTATGTAGGCAACAGCTCGATCTCTCTATGTTCAATCATTTGGGCACGAGTTGTCTTTAGCATGGGGCCCTGCCGTCAGTTTGTGGAGAGCAACCTTCAACCGTGACAACAGCCTGGGCTGTCTGGGGATTCCCTTGGGATCCTTTGGACTAACAACTCAATTAGATGTAACCCAATCCTGGTACTGGGAGCTTCATTTGGTGACATTGGATGACCCTGTCACCCCCATTATTTGATTATTTTATTTATATCACTGTCATAACATGTATATATTTTAAGATGCTTCTAAATATATTCTCATAACTTTAGACCTATCTTCAACCAGCATGCCTTGTATCATCATATCCCAGGTTTCGGTACCATTTTCTAAGGAACCAGAGGGACAGAGGACAGGGAAAAAAAGACAAAGACAGGAGATAGATAGGTGAGGGAGAAGGAGTTTTCTCCCCCTTTTTCCTGGTCCTCTCCCTTTTTCCCTGGTCTTAGGATGCCTCTTCCCATTACTATTAGGACCATGAATCTACATTTTCAACTGTACACTCAAGACAAAAAAAAATTTCTAAACTCTTTAACTTACCCGTGTCCCTAGTCTATCTGTTCCAACACATTTTAGATCAACTACAGACTGCTCCAGCAACTCCAGTTACAAGCCCTGGCTGTCGCCTCAAAATCTACACCCTGGTCCAGTCTCACAGACTACACTTCCCTAGCCTCAAATGGTCCTTTAGAACCTGAACATCAGCTGGCATAGCCTGCTCTTCCTGGCCTTAAACAACAACAACCCAGCTTCTTTGGCCTCCCTAGGAAGGACAACCCCATTGTCAGCAGGAAACAGCTAGAAAGAATGATGCCCATTTACCCAATGTCCAATACTAAAACAGAAGGTGGGAATGAAGGGACTCGGGCCAGCTCGAGTGTGACAGGCCGTGGCTCTAGCAAGCTTTCCTCGGCTCCCTGTTCCCTTTGCTTTGCTAAAAACTGTTGGATTGCATTCGTAAAGCTAGCCACCAAGGTCTATTCCCTTATTTGGTCAATCCCTCATTCTGAGGCTGACCACCAAGATCCAGCCATCCAAGTATTGAAGTCCAGCAAGCAAAAGCCTTCTGTGGCTCACCTGGTTGACATGCTTTGTTAAAATTAAACACCTCCTACTAACATGGGGTTTCTCCTTGTGCTTTTATAAAGTGCCATTTTCCTATGTGCATGTCTGTCTCTTCTTTATCCAGAGGCAGTCCATTGTCCCTCTGGTACAAATACCCCTGCCCCCTCTCCTTTCTTCCCTTTCCCTTCTCCCTTACTCTCTACTGTCTTTATCTCTTATTCCCTGCACTCTGTCCCTGTGGGGCAAGTAAATCTCCTTTGTGCTTAGAACTTGGTCTTGGAGTATCTTGAACCGACTTTAAGGTTCCCTACAATTTTTATTCCTATGGCTCTGTAGTTAAACTTGAAATCAGGGATTGTGATACTTCCAGAAGTTCTTTTATTATTCATTAACTTAGCTTGTTTCAGCTATCCTGGCTTCTTTGTTTGTTTGTGTTTCCATATGAAGCAGAAAATTGTCCTTTCAGGATCTGTGAAGAATTGGGTTAGAGTTTTGACGGGGGTTTTATTGAATTTTTAACTTGCTTTTGATAGGATGGCCATTTTTACTATATTAATCCTACTGATTCATGAGCATATCAGAGTCTTTCATCTTTTGATATCTTCTTCAATTTCTTTTTCAATGTCTTAAAGTTTTTAATCATACAAGTTTTTCGCTTGTTTGTTTAAAGTTATCTTAAGATATTTATATTATTTGAGGCTATTGTGAACAGCTTGTTTCCTTTTGTTTCTTTATTTTATTTTTTTTAGTTAACGTTTTTCATTTATTTTACATACCAATCATTTTCCAGTCCATCCTCTCCTCCCAACCCCTCCCCTTTCCCTCCTGTCTATCTTCCCATTGACTCCTCCTTCTCCTTCTCCATTCAGAAAGGGACAGGCATCCTATGGACTTATTTGTTTCTTAGTCTGTTTGGCCTTTCATATATAGGAAGATTATTGATTTTTTTGAGATAATTTTGTATCCAGTTAATTTGCTGAAAGTGTTTTTTAGCTGTAGAAGTTTCCTGGTGGAAATTTTAGGGTCACACATGTATATTATCGTATGATCTACAAATAAAAATACTTTGATTTCTTTCTTTCCCATTTGTATTTCCTTGATAAACTTCAGTTGTCTTATTGCTCTCTCTAAGACTTGAAAGTACTATATTGAGAGAGAAAGTACTATATTGAAAGTACTCTACGAAGAGAGTAGATAACCTTGTCTTTTTCCTGATTTTAGTGGAACTGCTTTTAATTTCTCTTCATTTAAGTTGATGTTGTCTAAGGGTTTGCTGCAAACTGCCTTTATTATGGTGAGATATGTTCCTTCTATCCCTAATTTCTCCAGGACTTTTATCATGAAGGAATGTTGGATTTTGTCTAATGAGATGATCATGTGGTTTTTGTCTCTCAGTTTGTTTATATGGTAGATTACATTTATTGATCTAAATGTATTGAACTATCCCTGCATCTTTGGGATGAAGCCTACTTGATCATGGTGGATGATGATTTTGATGTGTTCTTGGATTTGGTTTGTAAGTATTTTGTTGAGAATTTTTGTATCTATGTTTCCTATGGAAATTGGCCTGCAATTCTCTTTTATTGTTGAATCTTTACATGGTTTGGGAATCCGGGTAACTGTGGCCTCATAAAATGAATTGGACAAAGTTTCTTCTGTTTCTATTTTGTGGAATAATTTGGGGAGTATTGTTGGCATTAAGTCTTCTTTGAAAGTCTGGTAGCATTCTGTACCAAGAACCATTTTGCCCTGGGATTTGGGAGGGATGTGGTTTGGGAGACTTCTAACGATCACTTCTAATTTACTAGAGGTTCTATTTCTGTTTAAATTGCTTATCTGATCTTGATTGAACTTTGGTAAGTGGCATGTATTGAGAATATTATTTATTTATTTATTTTAGATTTTCCAGATTGGTGGAGTCCAGGTTTTTAAAGTATGTTTTATGATTCTCTGGGTTTCCTAGCTGTATGTTATTTCCCCCTTTTCATTTCTAATAGCTTGCATATTCTCTCTGTCTTTTAGTTAATCTATATAAGGGTTTGTCAATCTTACTGATTTTCTCAAAGAACCATTTTTTTGTTTCATTGATTCTTTGTGCTTTTCATTGTCGTTTTTGTTTTTATCCTATTTTATTGATTTCAACTCTGAGTTAGATTATTTCTTGATATTTTCTCCTGATGGCTGGGCTTTAGAGCAGTGTTTCTTAACCTTTTTAATAATCCAATCCTTAATTATAGTTCCTCGTGTTGTGGTGACTCCCAACCATAAAACTATTTTCCTTGCAACTTCATAACTAATTTTGCTAATGTCATGAATCTGAATCATAATGTAAATCTTTTTGGAGACAGAGGTTTGTCAAAGGGTTTGTGATCCACAGGTTGAGAACCACTGTTCTAGGGCTTTCGGATATGGTATTAAATTGCTTGCACAAGATCTCTCTCACTTTTTAATATAAG
This sequence comes from Microtus pennsylvanicus, assembly GCF_037038515.1. Classification (NCBI taxonomy): domain Eukaryota; kingdom Metazoa; phylum Chordata; class Mammalia; order Rodentia; family Cricetidae; genus Microtus; species Microtus pennsylvanicus. Next base: position 40,685,739 of record NC_134595.1, on the reverse strand, counting down.
CACTTAGTGCTATGAACTTTGTCTCTTAGAACTGCTTTCATTGTATCCCAGAAGTTTAGGTACGTTGTGTGCTCATTTTCATTCAATTCTAGAAAGTCTAATTTCTGTCTTGACCTACTCATTTAGTAGAGAGCTGTTCAGTTTTTCAAGAGTGTATAAGATTTCTGTTGTTTCTGTGGGTATCCAGCTTTAAACCATGGTGTTCTGTTAGGATGCAGGGTGTTATTTCAATTTTCTTATATCTGTTGAGACTTGCTTTATGTCCAAGTATGTGATCTATTTTAGAGAAAGCTCTATGCTAAGAAAGTGTATTCTTTTGTGTTTGGGTGAAACGTTCTGTAGATACCTGTTAGTTCAATTTCGTTTATAATGTCAGTTAACTCCAGCATTTCTCTGTTTAGTTTTTGTCTGGATGACCTGTCTATTGGTGAGAGTTGAGGTACTGCAGTCTCCCACTATCAGTGTGACTTAAGCTGCAGGAGTGTTACTTTTACAAACTTTGGTACTCTCTTCTTTGGTGCATAGTTGTAAAGAATTGCAATATCCTCCAGGTGGCTTTTCCCTTTGATGAGCTTGTAGTGCTTTCCTTCTCTCTTCTGATTAGTTTTGGTTTGAAATCTATTTTGTTAGATATTATAACAGCGACACCACCTTGTTTCTTAGGTCCATTTGCTTGAAATGATTTGTTTCCCCATCCGTTCACCCTGAGGTGATGTCTCTCCTTGATGTTAAGGTGTGTTTCGTGGATGCAAAAGAAGGGTGGGTCCTGTTTTCACGTTCCTTTCGTTATTCTGTCTTTTGATTGGGAGATTGAGGTCATTATGTTGAGAGATATCAATGAGAGTGTTTATTCATTTCTTGTTATTTTGTTGTTATTGTTGTGGTGGTACTGCTGCTGCTGGTGGTGCTGGTGGTGACGGTAGTGTGTGTTTGTTTTCCTTTTTTGGTTTGCTGGTCTGGATTTATTTATTCTGTGTATTTTCTTGGGTGAGCTTCACTTTGTTAGGATGGAATTTTCTTTCTAGTACCTTGTGTACTAGATATAGACAGATATTGTTTAAATTTTCTTTAATCATGGAATGTCTTATTTTCTTCATCTATTGTGATTGAAAGTTTTGCTGGGGGTGGTAGTCTGGGCTGATATCTGTGGACTCTTACAGTCTGTAGATCATCTGTCCAGGCCCTTGTGGTTTTTAGAGTCTCCATGGAGAAGTCAGGTGTTATTCTAATAGGTATCCCTTTATATGTTACTTGGTCTTTTTCCCTAACAGTTTTTAATATTCTTTCTTTGTTCTTTACATTTAGTGTTTAGATTATTATTTGCTAAGGGGACTTTCCGGGCCAGCTTATTTGATATTTTGTATTCTTATTGTCCCTTGATAGACATCTACTTCTTTAGGGTATTTTATTCTATGATTTTTTGAAAATATTTTCTGTGCCTGGATTTGACTTTCTTCTTTTTACTTCCTTAATTATATTATCATATTATATTGATATATTATATTGATATTATATTCCTATTATTTTTAGATTTGATCTTTTTACACTGTCAATTTCCTGAGTGTTTGTGCCAGGAGTTTTTAGATTTAGCATTTTTAATACTGAGGTACCCATTTCTCCTATTGTGTCTCCAGTGCCTGAGATTATCTCCTCCTTCTATTGTATTCTATTAGTGAGGCTTGCCTCTCAGGTTCATGTTTGAGTTCCTAAATTTTTCATTTCCAGATTTCTCTCAATTTGTGATGCGGGATTCCCCTCTGTATGTGATTAGCATTAATGAATAAAGAAACTGCCTTGGCCTGTTGATAGGACAGAACTTAGGTAGGTGGGGAAGATGGAACTGAGTGCTGGGAGGAAGAGGGGTGGAGTCAGAGAGACACCATGGATCTGCCAGAGACAGACGCTGGAAATTTTACCCAGTAAGCCACTGCCATGTGGCAATATACAAATTAATAGAAATGGGTTAACTTAATATAAGAGTTATCCAATTAGAATCTAGAGGTAATGGGCTAAGCACTGATTTAATAAATACAGTTTCTGTGTGATTATTTTGGTTTTGGGCAGCTGGGACAAACAAGCAGTCTTCCTGTTACAAGTTTGGTTTTTTTTTAATTGATTCTTTTTCCACTTTTAGGTCTTGAGCTCTTATATTCATTTATTTCAAGTGTTTGTAATTCCATGTATTTCTTTAAGGGGTTTGTTTATTTCTTCTTTAAGGTCCTCTATCAGGTTCATGGAGGCTACTTTAAGTATTTTTTTTTCTGGTGATTCAGCTGTGTTACAATATTCAGGGCCTGCTGTGGTGGAGTTGGTGAGCTCTAGGGGAGACATATTGTTCTGACTATTATTGATTGTGTTTTCACTCTGGTGTCTAGGCATCTGGGACTGTGAAGGCTATAATTCTAGGTGCTGATATCTGGTCATGTCTTTGTTGGGTAGGTGTTTTGTTCCTTGGTTTCAGCTTCCTCTCTCATTCTTAGGAAAGTTTGGTGATTGTGTGTTGCCTGGTAAAAAAAAATTTTCTGGGACTCTGATAGGTGTGGTCATTGGTGGTTACAGATAAAATGTGTTTCTAGGTTTTGAGAGCTGACACTCAGGAATGGAAATGGGCTGGGAAGGTGAGGGAGGTGCTTCATCAGGATCTGATTCGTCACCTAGGAATGGGGGCAGAGAGTGAGGAGAGGCCACAACAGAAGGTCTGCTGGAGATGAGACTGGGGATTGTGCACGGAGGGGTGGAGGGAGGGCTGAAGATCTTCATTTAGCCTACCTGCTTCCCTGGCTGGAGTGTTGATTGTTTATTAATGATAAAATTAAGTGGTTAGGATTAGCTTCTAAAACCTAGTAGAACTTTATTAATTCTAGATACTGAAGTCCAGTAAAATGTTGATCTTGAATGCTGTAGCTCCATGGAACATCTGCTTATCATGCACAAGGCCATAGGTTCCAACCTCAGCACTTGAAAATGATCAGTTTTGAAGTTTGTGCTGTTATGAGTCAACCAACATCTACTGAATAAATACTTTGATTTTGTAGGATTTATACTAGATTTGAATGAGAAAGTTTGTTTGGTCCCAACTCTATGGAGCTGAGTGGCTTAAGCAGTAGTGGTAGAAATTATACTTTAGATCCTCCTAGTCAAACTTATTCACCGCCACAAATATTGATCAAATACTTATGAGGAGATAATTAGATGTCTAGTAAGAACTCAGTTCATAAGCATTACATTCTTTCGTGCTTTTTAACCACAGGTTATTTTTTTGTGATTATGTTGATCTGTTCCCTGGAAGTGATTTATGTTCATGAAGAAATAGGCCTTGCTCTTGCCATGTTGCTGTGTAGAGTGTGGCTATGGTGGAGGAAATCAATCCTCTCTCATTTCTTGGTGCATTCCTATATGGGAGGATTATGTCGTCGTGCCCCAAAGACTCAGCAGGCTTATTTTTGTAGCAACTTCTCTGTCTGGGCGATGGCCAAGGAAGGTGTCTAGTTGCACAGGAATCAGTGATGATTGGTGAAGTGGGGCTTTTGTAACTTGGGTGGGCTCAACCTCCAGGAATGCTGGCGTGGCCAACAGAACATGTTGAAGAAACCTAGGATTAGATGGGAACAGGCCAAAGAACTTTCTCAGCTGAAGGGTTCATTCCTGAGCCAATCTGGAGCACTGGAAAGGCCAGCTATGCCATGGTTTTGGAGAATTAGCACATTTGGAACACTACCCTTGGCAAAAATTGGGAGTACAGGGAACAGGCTATGATTTCCAGAGCAGGGACCAGGGCAAGGCTACAGCAAGGTGTTGGTTGCCTGCCAGATGCACTCCAATGGTTCTAGGCCCAGCTCCAGTCCAGGCAGTGGGCTAGGATACTGAGGAGGAAATTGAGGCTGAAGTCTGGTTAGAGACGAAGGATGCAGTGGTCATCAGACACCAGTCCTGTACCAAGATGAATTCTCGCCTCTTTACAGTGCTGGTCATCCCTGCACTGTTTGGGCCTGGGTGACATAAAGGGGAGCAAGGTGGTGCCCACAATTGGACTGGGAAGGCAGGGACTGTGAGAGACGACTCAGCCAAGGCTTTCTGTTGGCATCCTTTAGTATTAACATGTCTGCCTCACCTTGTATTGGGGCGGTTATGCTAACAGAAAGCCAGTTCTTTGATTCAGAAGATTTTGTAAGCTCCAAGAGTTTTTTGGCGAAGTGTTAATATTTATGGGAGTTGTAACATCTTACATGGAGTCTCACAAGTCAAAGGTAGTTCCCCAACGTCCACCAGAGATATGCCATTGGCAGCTAAGTAAGCTGAAAGAGGAAGGAAACATCATGTGGGTATCTGTGGGCCTCTCAGCGAGAGGGGTTGAAGATGACTTAGGGGCCCTGGATTTTAGTTAGGTGATAGAATGTTCTAGAACGACTACTGTCAGGGACAGTGATTAGGTGTTTTCATTAGTCTTAGCTATGATGAAAAGAATAAAGGTCAAGGAGAAATCTGTACTTGGTAAGGAAACGGCAACGTAACATATCAACCAGGAGAGGCAGGATGCTTGCTATTTTGTGGATTGTACCATGATTGTGCTTTTCCCTCTTCTTGCATGATATTCTCAAGTCATATTGTTTGGCTTCACATTATCACAGTCCCAGAGTGACTGTGTCTGCCACCAGAAGTCTTTGAAATGTTTTATATTTAACAGGGGATACCTGGGTCCACTAGTGGGTTTCAGGCCAACTTCTACCAACACCCACACTTAGCTGCATAGGCCTGACTCCAGATGTCTCCAGATGCCAAAGAGTGCTTTTCTTTTTTTCTTCTATGATCTATCTGTTACTTACAGGTTGAAAGAAACAGACTTTAATATATACACAATTTTGATAGAGTTTGAGAGACAGAAAAACTCATCTCTTCTTGTTACTATTTTGAGGTTTTACTTTTTAATTTTATTTTGAGGTTTTTAGTCAGAAACATTCCATTCAGTAAGCCTCTAAAAGATTCTAAAACTATGCAGTTACACTGTGGTGACAGAAAGTAGAGCAAGAGCTGCCTGGGTCTGTGAGCGAGGGGTTGTTTGTTTACAAGGGACAGAGGAGGAGGTTGTGAGATGACCATAGTGTCTTTTATTTAGATGATTAGTGGTCCTTACAGAGTGTTATGCATTTGTGAAAAGGTAATGGAATCCTAGGCTGAAATTGTGAATTTTATTAGGCGGAGGCTATGTGTCAATATAATGTGGCTGAGGACCTGGTTCACTTGATAAAGTGCTTGTCACTCAAGCGTGAGGAGCTGGGTCCAGATCTCCAGCATCCACACAAAAAGCTTGGGCACAATGTCACAATGCTGGGGTCGGGGCAGAGACAGGCAGATCCTCGGGACTCTCCAGCTGCTACAAATTGCTGAGCTCCAGTTTCACTGAAAAACCCTGGCACAATACAAAAGAAAGTGACTGAGGGAAATGCCTGGCTTTGACCTCTGGCATTGATGCGCACGTGTGTGTGTGTGCGCGCGCGCACACACACACACACACACACACACACACACACTTAGAGAGAGAGAGAGAGTCCTTGAGTCCCTGACTCCACATCCCTCTTCATTGTATTTCTTGCTTTTCACTGGATTGAAATTCTCCTAAAATACAGCATGCATGTCCAACTTCATTTATACCCCTTTGCTAGTCTTTTTTTTTTTTTTTTAGAAGGAAACACCTTTGTCAAGGTCCATAGTGGGTTCAAAACTGTTTCTCTAGCATACATTTTGTCTTTATTTTTGGAGATCTTTTCCACAACATTGGGTAGGGAGGTCTCTCCCTCCTCGTGGATACACTTGTATTTACTTCATTGATGTCCTCACTTTGTTGTTGAAGTCCTTCTTCATCACTGTTTATGCCACTGGACTTTGAAGGCTCACCCCCTAGATAGGCTCACCCAGTCTCATTGTTTATAAATCTGGTGATTCCTACAATTCTGGTTCTGTACAAGAGCTGCACATATTCTTTCCAGATTTCCAATTATCTGCTAAGTCTGATGTCCAAGCCACACTCAGTACATCCCAACTTGGCCCCAGAGTCTCCTCCAGTTGCCTGTCCAGTAGATCTATTTCTCCCATAACCCAGGCTCTATCAGAGAAGGACGTCTTAACTCTGTAGCTGGATAATTCAAAACCCTGGAAGTGTCTTTGATTTATTTCACAAGCGGTTGTCCATTTCAATACAATTCTGTTGACCCTACATCAAAACACATATCTAGAAGCCAATCATACCCACAACTTTTACTGTAATCCAAACTGTGGTTGTTTTATATCCAGATTCTTGCATCGCCTTGATGTTTTTTTGATGAGTAAATAGTTGGGTTGGACTTTTTCTGTAGTCTGATTTCAACATGAAAGCCAACATAAATTTAAGAAAATGCAAGCCATGTCACGCTGCAGGGAACAAGTGCTTTCAGTCCAATGCCATAAGTCAGTGTCCTTACAATAAGGTAGTATGGATGACTGGCCTCCTACTTTTCCTTTTGTGCCCTCTGTTTAACTACACTGGTTATCTTGCTATTCGCCAGGAATCCCCTGCCTCAGCATCTTTGAATTGCCTTTCCTCTCTGCCTGGACATTTCTCTCACTATCTCTCTTTCTGTATACACACACACACACACACACACACACACACACACACACACACTCTCCTTTCTTGTCATTTCAGGCCCTCTCCCAAGCACCATTTTCTTAGCAAACTTCTCTCACAGAATCTACTCAAGACTTAGTCCTCTTTACACCCTTCCGAGACTCTTTATTTTCTTTCTTGTTTTATTTTTATTTTTTCATTTTATTCTCTCCCTCTCTTTGTATGTGTGTATATGTGTACCTGTGTGTGTTACCGCACATAAATGTGGACACATGTGAATATTAGCATGCATGCATGTGTACCTATGGAGGTCAGAGTGTGACCTCCAATGTTGTTCTCCAGGCACTGTCCACCTTTTATTTGAGAGAAGCTCTCTCACTGGCCTGGGGCCTTAGAAAGGAGGCTAAATTAGCTGGCTTCCACAGATCTGTTTCCATATCTCATCTTACTGGCTCTGGGATTCTATGCATGAACAACTCCTAACTTTTTTGTGGGTTCTGGTGATTTGAACCCATGTCTTCACACATCTGAGGTAAGCATAGCCTTCTCCATCTCCCTTACTCCATGTTTTTTCTCCTTTTTCCCTGAACTCGATCACTATCTGACATGTTGTATATTCTACCGTGTTCTTCCTCCATGAAGGCAAACACTTTGAGGCAGGCCTGTCTCTGTCCATTTCTTGGTGTTTTCTATGGCATCTATACCACGGTACTTGGCAGATAGATCGCTAATTAATGAATGAAAGAAACTGAAGCTTGAGGAGACTCAATGAATTGGAAACAACCATTTAAAAGAGGACTACTTTAAAAAGAGATCAATGCCTTGGAATTTGATGTAGTTCTTATACAACGGCATCATACTAAAACACATTGCAGGGACACTAATGTTCATTTGTGTTAGAAATGCCCCACACTTGTGAGATGCCCGTAGAAATCAGTTACCATTTTTCAAGATGATTGACTTCAAGGAGTATTCTTGAACATTTTTTTTCAAATAGGATCACAAAGTAGTTGAGAAATTCCCTAGTATTGGCAGGGCAGTTCATGACCACTGCTAATAGCCAGCCTCCCTCAGCTGTGGTAATACTATTATTTTTGTGTATAAACATGATAAAAACTGAAAAGATGCTGTGAAATGGTAAAATCCGTATGACACTTCACCCTTGTTCCTCTACACACACGTGCCGTGTGATAAAAGCTGGAACCGGACACTAGAAGTCCACCGTGATGGCAGAGTCCTGGCCGGACATGTCTGGGGTCTTTACCAATCCCCGCCATTGGAAAACAGAGAAAGATGGGGTATTGCATAGCTGTATCCCACACTGGTGTCGGTGTGTTCCTGGAGCTTAAGATTCGCAGTGCTGTAAAAATGAAAGAACAAATAAAACATGGCTTTGCAACAGATGACTTAAGCTTCTACACAAATAAAACAACGATTTGGTCATAGTCTTGCGATCAAAGACAACAGTTTTTTAATGACTGTAAGCTTGCTCAGGTGTGCTGTTTGCTCAGTGTGTCGTAACACACGCTGCTTAGGTCTCCAGACCATGCAGGCTTACTTGGTAATTACCTTATTGAAAGCTAGATTGCTTATTGTTGGGATGTCAGCTCTCTGAGAATTTGCCAAATAACCCTCAGACAACTGGGAATTACCAACAATACTTCCTGACGAAGGCGCCTGCATTTTTCATGTCACAGGTGAAGGTGAGGTGGGCAAACTGGTTCAGAAAAATGCACTTCATGCCATGCCACAACAAGCCTCCGAGGAACCACCCCCTGCCTGGTTAGGGGACTATTAAGGACAGCGTTGTCTCTGATGGGCTGGTGTCAGCGCCATCGGCCCAGAGGAAACAATCCGACGATTGTCCTCCCCCAGCCTCAATTGCTAGGTTCTGTTAGCACGCCGCCATCACAGAATCCCATAGTCCAGGCCCCACTCGCGTGGGGCTGCAGAGATGACTCAGTGGCTAAAGCATTTGCTGTGTAAGTGTGAGGAATTGATTTTGAGTCTCCCAAGACTATTTAGAGTTGGACGCAGTAATGGGCATGTGTAACCCTAGCTCTCCCCCGGGGGGTGAACGGCAGAGACAGCACAGCTGTGGGAAGCTCAAGCAAGCTAGTCTTTGTGTGCTGCAGAGAACACCAGGAAAAGCCTGTCTCAGACAAGGTGGAACAACACCCACGTTTGTCTTATGACCTCTACCTATGTACCATAACCATGAGTGTGTTTGCATTTCTATATATAAGTGTGTGTGCACCCAGGAGTAGTTGGCTAACACAAACTAGTCTTCATGTTTGTGTGTGGGTTTTTTTTTTTATAAGGGACAGAAAGAACATGATGTCAGATAAGCAGAGAAGGGGTAGGCTCTGGGAGGAGTTGGGGGAAGGAAATAAATATGATAAAATTATGCAATATTGAAATTCTCAAATAAACATTTTAAAAAGATAATCACATGCTTGAATATAAACAGGGTATCTATGAATCTATGTGTTTAGCATTACCTATCAATGATCAATTTCTGTGGGTTTGGTGACTTATTTCCCTCTTCTCCACTTCTTATTCTTTGGCGCCATGGATAATTGGCTGCAGGAAACTATAGAGAGACAAAAGATCTGTCGATGATCGACCCTATTTTGAAAATAGTGGTTTTTTTTAATATGTAACCCATGCAAATCTGTCCGGCATGTCCACCATTTTGGCATTACAACACCACATTATTGTCATCAAAGTTTGTGCTTGTGAACTGCGTAGCCTTGTTACAACAAGAGATTTTTTTTTTTAATCTCAGAAAGTTTTAAGTAAGTTTATGGTTTTGTGTTGGGGCCACATTCATAGCTATTCTTAGCCACAGGTTGTCTGCAGGCCACAACTGACATGCATCACTTAAAGGCTCTCCGGGTTATTTCTAAACTTAATAGGTTATGAATTCAGCGTCAATGATAGTTAGCTATATTATATTGCTCAGGGAGTAATGATGAGAAATAGTTAATACATATTCATTATAGCCATATTTATTTCAAGTATTTTTGATCTGGGGTCATTTGAATTTGCAGAGGTAGAATCCACAGATATCAAGTGTGCATTTTTGATTGCTCTATGAGCTAATCTTGGGGATGTTTCTTAGCTTTCTATGGTGAGGGCCAGTTATAGTATAGCAGCAAGCTCACTGGTTTGGAATCTGCTTCAGTTCTGTATCTTATTCAGCTAATTTATTTAAAATGAGAGGAAAATGTAATTTTTTATACTGTAGGCTCTATTTTCAGGACTAAAGAAAGAAAAATATATATGTAAGTACCTGGCATGAGATTACTTGTTAGATGTGGCCACTAGCAATAATTACTGAGGTTTATTGTCAACTCGGTTCAAGCAGCAATCCGATTAAATAGACTGGCATTTCAGTTGATGGGGCAACTTTTCTAATCTCCTGATCCCTCAGATGCTTAGCTTCTTCATTTGTACGCTTCAGGTAGTGCTGAGAACACAGCATTATACCCAGAGAGCTTGTTATCTGTATTGTTCCGTGTTGTGAAGTTTAGGAGGCCAGGACTAACCAACAGATGAGCAATCATTCTAATTAGTTATTCTAAGCACCAGGGAAAGAGTGAGGCTAGTGGATGATTTTACAACATAAAGCATTCAGTTTAGTTGATGAAGTACGCTACGTCATGTCTGGGACACAAAGCCTATGCTTTTTAGAAGTACAAGGTTTTGAGTTAGAAGACTTAAAGTCTTATAACCAAGCCTTAAGTCTGTCGTTATCATGTGAATCCTTGAGCGATCAAGTTAAGTTGATGTTTAGGTCCCTTATTTATGACATAGCTATGAAAAAAAACAAACAAAAGAAAAAGCAGGTGCACAAAATGCAGCAGCATGTGTAACTCTTCTTTACTGAGCTCTATGTAAATGTTAGTTGTTGCTATCAGGGGAAATAAATTGAAATCTTACACACAAGGTAAATAATTAGGTACACAGGGTATGAGGAATTGATTGTGGTTACAATAATCTTGGGAAATTTCTTGGAGGAAGTGGACCAAAATATAAGCATCGAAGAAAGGATGTAGCTTAGAGAAAGGCAGAGAGAAACAAATTTTCCGCTGCAATCAAGTAGCAAAGACACAGACCTAGAAATGAGAGATACTTAGGTAGCACCCATGAGGAGCCCCGACCCCTGGATGAGGGACTCAAGCAGAAGAGAGGTGGCTGTCAACATAGGGTGATTCCTATGGAATGTGGTGACTTCAAGTCGCTTGGTGTGAAGTCAAATGTCTACAGTCTGCTGCATATAAATCATTTGCTGTAATTGTAAGCAAATCAGATTTTCTATAGGTAATGGGACCTCTCTGTCAGGAATATTCCAAGATATAAATGTTTCAGTACATAGAAAACACATAGCCGTGTGACTCCCATCTAGTAATTAATCCTTGGGAAAATACCAGATATTATCCAATGTATTTATAATTGGCATTTTAAATTTACATTTGTCCTTATTAATTACCACACAACTCATAACAGGAAAGATTTGTTATCTCATATTATAAATAAGAATAATGAAAAACATTCAGCTTTATATCAGTAAAATAAATCAATCACTTCATTTTTCCAAATCCCCTCTGACCACATATGTCTAAATTTGTTTTCCATGGTTTTAGCCATGATACATATAAAGTTTTCACAGAAAGTGATATATATATATATATTTCTTTGCTAGTTTTGATAAATATAATTGCTTGAATATATGCCTAAAGTTTTGTGATAATCATAATTTTCAAGGGAAGCATCATAAAATATGTTTAATTTTTATATGAGCTATTGAAGAATGGGGATGGATATAGAGCATGCTCCTCGAAGAATGGGGATGGATATAGAGCATGCTCCTTAAGCAGGATGACTTCAGCCTAGGGATTTTGTCAATATCTGGAGAAACTTTTGGTAATCAAACTATTGGCATCCAGGGGTAGAAACCAGGGATGCTGCCGAACACCCTAACTGCACAAAAAATTATCATCCTCCCACGGATGATGAGCCCAGAAAGTCAGTAGCTTCGGGGTTGAAAGCATCTGACTGAGACAGTTCCTCTTCCCTTGCTTGAACTGGGTTGATGGGATGTGGCCAAAGATACTCAGAATAGGTAGTAAGGTGTGAGGTGAGGCGAACTGGCAATTCTCCACCCTTTTACTTTGTGTCTGTGGGAAGTCATGCTAGACCTATTTTTACCACCAAAAGTAAAACAGAAGGCTCTGGAAAATTCCCTTCATTTGTCAGGAAGTTGCTGTGCATGTTTAAGTTGGTGCAGCTGGGTGCTCATCATCAGTTAGTGGTAATTGCAGATTTAGCAATCACTTGAATATTTTAACTAGAAACTCTTCATTCAACAGATCACAAACATTATCTACTGGGTATCATTATTTCCTAGGTACTAGGTGCTCTTTGATGAACTCAGTGTTAGGTACCCACTGAGAGAAAGTCCTGTTAATTTTCTTAGTAAAACACTTTATTTGTGTGAGAGATAAATGGCCACTTCAGACAGGTTAAACTGTGAGAAAATATATCCTAAACTTTATGAAGTATGATTAACCTTGTCCACAATATTGAATCATATTAAAAGAACTTTCCTGTTAAAATAATGTAGCATTTGAATTGTAGATATTACTTTTGAATAACTCCAGGACTGAATAATTATTGGACTCTGAAATTTGACCAGCCTAAGTATGAACAGAAATTTTGCTTTGTAATATCGATTAAGCAAGATAAAAATGAAAGTAGGAATTCCCAGTTACTAAAAAATCTAAAAATTTTGAGTTCTAACACAATGCCAATAGTGGAAAATTCCAGATTGGATCCAGTGTGATGGGCTAAAATCAAAGCAAAGGCATAATAAGATATTACATAATTTACATGTAGGCTGTTAGCACATGAAATATAAAAGAATTTAGTGTTTAGACTTGAATTCCATTCTTTGGTTATTTCATTATTTGGGCAAATGTAAATCATATTGCCAAATCTAAAAAAAAAAATCCCAAACTTTCCTTGTCCCCAGCATTTTGAATAAAGTATACAACCAGTTTTTTATTGATCTCCATTTGTACTTTTTTTTTAACAGAGAACATATACTTTGCAATTCTTAAATATGATAAAATTAAAGGAGGAGAATATGTTTTGAATGCCTTGGAAAACTGCATAATGCTGGATTGGACGTTTTATATACATACATATATATATATATATATATATATATATGTATATATATATATAGTCAAAATTGTAGACATGTGTTTATGCGATATTTTTTTTTGCATCTGTTACTTTAATTTTTTTCTTAAGACTCTAGAGCTATGTCTCTTCTCATTTAAAAAATTATTAGTTGAGAATTTCACATGATGTGTTATTGCTTTGGGAACTCCTTCAGCTAGTAGCCTTTAAGATACCAGCCCACATTGAGTGTGGTCTCATGTACTGTAAATGCAGATGAAAAGCATGTGCTGTCCTCTTGGCCACTGGATTTGGTTAGTGAAGGACACTATTTCCTTATAGAAATCCAGCACCTCTAACTCTCACAGTCTTTCTGCACCCTCTTCTACAGTGGTCCCTGAGCCTTAGGAGTGGGGGATGTGATACACATGTTCTGTTCATGGCTGTTCTTCACAGTCTCTTGTTCTCTTCTTGGCCAGTTGTGGGTCTCTGTGTTAGTCAACATCCATTGCCAACAGAAAATTCTCTGATGAAGTTTGGAAGGTGAACTATTCTATGAATGTAGTGAGAAGTCACTAGAATACTATGGCCACTTAGGACATCAGTAGTTAGTAGATTCTCCCCTCTGGCCTATGACACGTCTAGCCACAAGTTCTTTACTTGGCAATGGTGCCCAGTATGGGTTTCATCTTGTGGAGTGTGACTTGAATTCAATTAGAAAGTGGTTGGTCACTCCTATGACATTTGTGCCAGTATCACGCCATGGACATATATTGCCAGTCCAGACTGTAGATCACAGAATTCACAGATGACATTTGTGCCAGTATCACACCATGGACATATATTGCCAGTCCAGACTGTAGATCACAGAATTCACAGCTGGGTGAGACTGGCGATTACTTCTCTCCTTCAACAGCATGCATAGCACCTTCTAGCGTTATGAAAGATAGCCAATAGGGTTGAATCCTGGTCAGTACCAGCTTGATATCTCCATGCCCTGTGACTCTAGTATGCGGCATCTTCAGCAATTACCGTTATATTTTGAGATTAACCAACAGCACTGCCAATGGCCTGTAATCTTTGGGGGTCTATGAGACTTTACTGGTCAATCACCCTTAGAGAGGTAACCATTCCTGGCAAGGGCTTTTTATTTGTTCGTCTCTGATGTCTTGGAGTGGCACTCCCATCTTGTTATAGGGTAATTCTGTTGAAATAGGAGCGGCGGGCCACTTCCCACCACCTGGCTCCTGCACACCAGCTAGCTTTACCTGAAATAACAGCACATAAATTGTATTCTATTAAACACTGCCTGGCCCATTAGCACTAGCCTCTTACTGGCTAATTCTCCCATCTTGATTAACCCATATTTAGTAATCTGTGTAGCACCATGAGGTGGTAGCTTACCAGGAAAGATCTTAACCTGCATCTGTCTCAGAGAGGAGAATCATGGCGGCTGCTTGACTCGGCTTCTTTTTCCCAGCATTCTGTTCTGTTTTCTCTGCCTACCTAATTTTCTGTCCTATTAAAGGGCCTAGGCAGTTTCTCTATTAACCAATGAAAGTAACACATAGACCCTCCTCCATAATTACTCCATTTTAACTCTTTTTATGTGCATCTATATGTATATATGGAAGCTTCTACAATAGTCGGTAGGTTCCCGTATGATGGTTTTAAAAGTCATTGACTTTTTAAAAATTAAGGTTTTAGGTTAGTGTACAAAGTGATGGGTTTCATCATAGGACCTTCATACATATGTGTTGTTATACTTTGTTCTTAATCATTTCTCTCCTCCATGCCCCTTCTGCTTTCCAGTTGGTTCCCTTATTTTTCCATTAATACCCATTTGTGGTTTTTTTCCCCATATATTTACTACCTACCCTACCTATTTCCCACTCCTCTTAATATCTCTTCCTTCCACTTACAATCTCCTTTCTGGTTTCATGACCTATAGACACGCATATAAAAATAGATATGTATATATTATATATAATTATACATATAATTTTAAATTTTGGCTTTTCGTATGAAAGGAAACATGTGTTGCTTGTCTTTCAGGCTCTGGCTTATTTCACTTAGCATAATGATTTCCAGTTGCATCCGCATTCCTGAAAATAGCAATATTTCTATTTTCTTCAGAGCTAAAGAGAATTTTGTTGTATCCAGGTACCACATTTGTTTAATCCACTCATCTGCTGAGGGACATCTGGGCTGGTTCCACTCCTTGGCCTGGTCACTATGACTCCTGTGACAATAAACATAGATGCCTTGGTCACTTGGACTTTCTGAATTCTACCCGGTGCTTTGGCTATAATTTCCTAATCTTCCATAATCATTTGATGTAATTCTGAGAGTTCCTTAACCTCTATACAGTAGCTCTGAATTAGAGACATGTGTAAATTTTGGCTACAGTAAGATGCAAGCACGGAGTTCTTTCAGTCCCATGTAATTTACTTATTATTGGTAGACATCAGAAAACCCACAGAGGACATCCAGTGATGCCAGGGTATTGGATTGGTGGTGGTAAAAAACATAAGGTCACAGTTCAGTGGTGGGTGGCCCTTGGCAGCCACTGAAAGGGAAGTCTGTGCCTATGGTGACGTAGCCTCCAGCAACAGCTGTAATCCAAAGGAACCTTCTTTATTAATATTATAGCACAGTTCCTTCACAAAGGCACTTATGGAGCATATCAGAACCTAGATCTGATAAAAACTCATATGCACAAATTTGGCTTGGATGTCCTACTTTCAAATATTCAGAGGAATATTTTTTAAAAGTCACTATTTGAATTTAAAACGTGCAAATCTTTCTGTGTAATAATTTGCTGTTTAAAATTGCTTTCTTCTAGAGTTTTCATTAACACGAGCAGCATTTTTCTTTAATTATAAATCCATGCAAAAAAGATGGCAGTTGTGACCACTTTTCAAATTGCTTGTGAAAGCATGCCGCCCCCACGCCCATGGCTCAGCATCTCTGCCTGAGAAGCCAAAGATGCTGTTTCCCTGTTCGAAGGACTACGAAAAGAGAAAAGGGCATTTTTACTTATTTGCATCAAAGTAAGGAAAGATATTGTATTTTTAAATATGCAAATTTGCATTTGTAGCTGCTAAATTTGAAATATGGTAGGAGCTGATCAAAAGAATCCTTATGAAGAAGAGCCAGGTCACATCAGAGTGGTTGAGTGTCATTGCTGAACATAAGATTATGCAGATTAATTACTGACTTAGGGATATACAGCATCTAGTCTGCTTGTGCACCAAAGTAGGCACTTCAGTCCTTGTTGTAAGCTGTAAAAGTGACTTTTTTTAGACGAGGACAAAATCGAATATGGAGGACTAAGGTCAGCCCTCTTGTGGCAGATACAGGAAGTGATGAAAATGAACTGAAAGGAACAGGGCATGCTCCTCGGAGTCAGAATTAGGTTTCTCTTACACGAGATATATGAACGTAAATTTAAAAATAACTGTACGTTTTTGAAATTATAAACATAATACAGGCACCCAGACTTCATAGTAAGAAGAAATCATTGTACTAATGCCCCCTTTGCCTTTTGCTAGCTGGTGCTGGACCTTTTGGGCTCTTAGCCTGCAGAAATCTATGGCACAGTATTATATAAGGGGCAAGACTGACTCTGTATGAATACACTGAACATCACCCTGAATGCTAACCTGCCTCTGTTATGACCTGAAAAACCTTTCCATTAAAAAAAAAATCCGCATTTCATGAAAAAAAATTTTTTTTTTCTTTGTGTTTCCTCCTCTTCTGTTTTATTTTGTAAATGCTCAGTATCAGGTCTGCTTTCAGCTTGTTATCCCCCTTGGTAATAGTCACTCCCCCATTTCAGAGCAGCTTCACAGTTCCTCGTGGTGACTCTGTTTCTGGAATTCTGGTATGGTCATCTTTCAGTCCTTCACAGATTTGTAACTGAGTGCCAGCAATAAGGCAAATACTATTTTATGTGCCCGGGGCAGGGGGACAAAAAAGACAGGGCCACGTCCACGGGTCTCATGATGCCAATAGATACCTAGGTAAACGAATAAAGATTTTGTGTACATGTGTCTGCATCTCTGGGTAATGCTAAATACAGAAGAAAGGGCAGGCAAATGATTCAGAAATAGCGGCTATAGTACAGGAAACAAAATCACTTCAAAGGCTGGGCAGATGCCAATTTCCCGAGGGAGAGCTGACGGAGAGTTAGAGTTGGGGGAGACACTGATGAAAGGCAAGTCATAGCATATCATGGCCATGAAGAGACAGTGCTGGAAGTCACTGGCCACAGGGTAGCAGGGGATTCTTGGTCTGATTCTGTGACTGCTCAGTAGGGGAGTCACAATCGGGAGACTGCGTGGTTTTGCTGTCCTCAGACAGCGATTGCTGGGACTGAAATGATGCGGGCCGTGACACACAGCAGTCAGATTCCAGAGACAGTTTTAGACAGATACGGGAGGGCCGTAATAAAAGAGCCTGTGGTGGCAACTTGGAGGCTCTGACCTGTGAAACGGTGTGAACTGTTGTACCATCAACAGCTGAAGAAGAGGTAGATTCTCTCAGGGCTGGGAGGTGGTGGGCCTTCCAATAGCTTGGCTATCCACCCATTGGGTTTGAAGCCTTGCACTGACTGATACTGGAGTCTGAAGTGGGGAGGAATCTAGTGCAGAGACTTTGCAGTTTAGAGATCATGCTTAATCCCGTGACCCTAGAGGTTCCACCTGAATAAGTACAAAATGTCCAAGGATCGAGTCCCAGAGCACTGGAACACGGAGATGTTGGAAAGGCGCGGCGCCAGTGACGGGAACAGTTGGAAACACGGAAGGGCCACCGGAAGAGAGAGTAATGGCCAAGGGAGGAAGAACTGAAGATCGAGTGAGTGTTCCACCGTAACGGGAGGAGGAGTGCGAACAGGAAGAGTATGGCACTGGCTGGAGGAAGAAAAGGTCATTATGGGGCTGGGGCAGTGACGCAGTGACTAAGAGCATTTTCTGCTCTTCCAGGGGACCCTGGATTGACTCCCAGCATCCATATGGTGGCTCAAAAACATCTGTAACTTGAGTTCCAGGGGATGCAACACCTTCTTCCAGTGCCATAGGCATGAGGCACACACATGATACACATGTATGATTGAAGGAAAGACACATGTACACATAAAATAAAAACAAATGTCTTTTTCTTTTTACAAAAGAAGAGGTCACTGAAACTATATGTGATACCCTATACATCACTTTAGAGGCTGCTCCCTCCAACCATGTCCAACAGAGCTCTGACTATCTTCTGCAGGATGTAATCAGACAGTGCCTTGCCCAAGGTCTGTCTGTCCACCTGTCTTCTGCCCATAAGAAGATCTGCTCCAGGGCAGGTCACGTTTATGAACTTTCTCCGCTCCTACACAGATGGTAGCGCAGGGCATTGGCTGCTTGTGCGGCCATTGCTGACCAAGGGGTATTGGAATCTGTGGATTGGTCCTTTGACTAGCTCTAAGATGCACCAGACCAGCTAACTTAGACAGTAGAACCCAGATTTTGGCTCTGTCCTTTCTGTTAGCTTCTGGGTAGGTCATGGTAATGTAAGTATAAGCCGCCTTTGAGGCTCATAACAGTTGAACTCTCTGAAAATACCCCATAGCCAGCCTCTCTCTCTCTGTAAAGGCAGAAGCATGCTGTTATAAATCCTCTTGGCTAGAGAGGGCAGCCCTTCAGCTTGCTCGAATGGATCCTGCCTGAGAATGTCTGCCTGCCTCCCAGGGAGAGGAGACACAGCCCTGGCAGGAACAGGCCCTGGACATGGGGCTGTTGAAGTGGTGCCCTCTTGTATGGTCGCTTTCTCTGTTATATGAACAAACAGGCTGCTTAGCTCCAACCTAAACTGTGGTTGAGTGCTTGAGTCCTTGTCTCCCTTGGGTTCCGCTGTGAACTGTACAAAGCGAAAATTACAGCTTTTAGGCATTTCCCACTATTCCCAAGATAAAAGCCATCGGAGTCAAAGACATTGCATTTAGCCTCACAAGAAAGAGAATTATACGATTTTCTGTCCCCTGCCCCTTCTTTTCACTCAGCTATGAGGCTGACAGCTCATTTTAGAGACTCCCGGATCCTCTAAGTCTGGAATGGAGCTCTGCAGCCGGTCTTGTTTCTGTCCTGCCGTCTTACTTTGGCCAAACCCTGCCAACACGCATTTTCTCTTTGATAGTGGTCACACCCGGAGACTCTCAGCAGTGTGCCTGACTTTTTGCAGAGAAAGTCCACTCTTTCCCTGTAATTTGACATCTTCTTGTCAGTGCCAAGCGGCAGGGCTGTTTTCCTTCTCCCTGGGGGAAATTTGTTGTTGTTTGTCTTTTATTTGAAGGTCTTCGTCACTGCCACCTGCTACTTCCTTTCGTGCTGGATGAAGGTAAGGAGGGGGCAGGTTCACGTGGAAGAAAGGCTTACAGATGGGCCAGAAAGTGGTTCTTGACTAGTGTTCTCAGATTTTTCTTTCTTTGCTTTCAGCCCTAGTTCAACTCATTGAGGCAAATGTGTTTGGTTGGGTTTTGGCTAAGTTGTTTTAGCAGGCTGTGTAAGGTGTGTGCATGTGTGTGTGTGTGTGTGTGTGTGTGTGTGTGTGTGTGTGTGCACGCATGCACATGTGTATATGGAAGGGACAAACATAGACTAGAGGAGAAGCAATGGAAAAACACGAAAAGGAGAGCAGAGAAATGAAGACTTCCGGATCCCCAAGTGAAAGGATACTGCATGCATGATATTTCCTTTCTTTGCCCAGCAGGGCAGGCCTGTCTTACCCCCTCCTCCCTGCTTGTCCTCCACTGAACTGCAGCAGCAAGCTGCCATTGCCTCTCCTTCTCGGCCTCCTTTTTCTGTTTCTTTAGACTGAACACAGTCTGTTCACCCTGGCCCAGGCTACTCACTCAGAATCTTTGTCACTTGCAGCTTCAGCTCAGCCATACAGCTTCCCGTTCTCTATCCTAGCATACTCCAAGCGGACTGCTCAGGAGTTTTGTTTGCTTGTTTGTTTTTTAAGGAAAGTTCTATATCCAGGGATCTGTCCTGGGCTTATTTCTTTATGGCTATCAGGATTGGGGCTTTTCACCCTCCTAAGTATTAAGTATGTCTGATTTGTTTTGTCCCCGAACTCTTGGCCATAGATTGCTTTGTGACTACCCAGTCGCCAGACTGCCCCATGGCTCAGTACAATCATTGGACTGCCAACCAAAAAACAATAACAAAATAACAGCAGCAATAACAAAAGTGGGGCAGCAAACAGTGAAAAAGGCCCCGTGGTGGACGCAGGGGTTACTGTGTGAGACATTTCCTTTTTCCTCCTGTCGCTCTGCAGAGGAGAAGAAATATTGTCTCTTTTCAGCTTTACCCCCGTTTTTCCTTCCCAGAGAAGCTGGGGACTCAGAAATGTGTATTCTTCTCCTGCCAGAGAGCAATGGCCCAGGGAGTCCCAGTGTTGCCCAGTGTCGCCCAGTGGGACTTTATTTTGCACTAAAATACACAGACAGTGACAGTTGGTGGAACTTGGGCCAGACACCAGTGTCCTGAAAGATGAGCAGAGAAGGGTCAGCAGCGTTTGGATCTGGCAGGCTAGAGCTAGGGTGGGGTGGAGTGTGGTTGCCAGGCATCTAGCTTGCGCAATAAAGAAGAAGGTGATGATAGGAACGGACAAAGAAGGGGCAGGTAGGAGCAGAGCAGGGCAGGGCAGGGCGGGGAGGAGTGGGAGGAAGATGGTTTGGCTCCACCTTTCTGGTAGGTGTTGAGTGGCTCATGACAC
Organism: Microtus pennsylvanicus; assembly: GCF_037038515.1. Classification (NCBI taxonomy): domain Eukaryota; kingdom Metazoa; phylum Chordata; class Mammalia; order Rodentia; family Cricetidae; genus Microtus; species Microtus pennsylvanicus. The sequence continues at coordinate 40,665,185 of NC_134595.1, read as the reverse complement.
TGAGGCACCCAAGTGGAGATTCCAGAAAGGGTGGATCAATAGTTCAAGGGTTTGCTAGAGGGATACAGAACCAGAAATCTGGATCTGGGAGTCACTGGTGTACATAGAGACGGTTGCTGACTTGCCTCTGACCTCTGATTTCCTAATCTGGATAAGAAGGAGAAAACGCTGTCTTTGCCAAACTCATGGGACTGTGGCAACCTCCCTGTACGATGATTTACAAGGAAGGGTTTTGGCATGTAGGAGGAGGCAGCGACAAGTTCTTAGTGTTGTGAGTAATCGCTGTATGCACATGACCCCTTAAAAGCACGGAGTGGACAGAGCGCTTCTTCCTCTAGGGGAACTTGCCTCTAAAGACTCGAGACCTGGGAAGAATGTTGCCCTCAAAGCAATGAAGAGAGTGAACCAAGGGACTTTAGCAGCCCAGGTTTCCTTACAGCTTCTAGATTCACTGCCCTTTCAGGGAGGCATTTTTGAGCCAGCAGCAAGGCCAAGACACAAAAGTGTTAGAAGGAGCCCGAGGAAGTAAATCTGTATTAAAGCCACATGCCCCTTCTCAGCCTTCTTCTTGCTCGGCAGATGGACGATGGAACTTTGTCTCTATTGCCTACCCGACTTCTCCCTCCGTCTCCTTCACCCCTTGCCCTTCTGCCTCTGCAGATCCCTGTCTAATGTCTCCACTGCTTTCATCCCTAACACAGCTCCTTCCAGTGGGATTTGCCGCCTACCTGGAGACAATGTATACGCCACCCAAGCACAGAAAGCTGAGACAGTCACACAGGTTAGGCTCTGGAATCCTGAACATCAAGAGCCTCCTGTGGAGCTATGCTGCTTTTGATGTTCGTTGTGTAACTCACCTCGGAATGGATTGTTAAGACCTGAACTCACGATAGATTTCAAAACCCTGCCTGGATTGTTGCAGGTGTGTGCTTAGTCTCACGTTACACGAACCTCCCTGGTGCTTTGATTCCTCTTTCCGCTTCCCCTCAACATCCTAATTTTATATGGTGATGCTTATGCCACTGGTCCTTTAACTCTCTCTCTCTCTCTCTCTCTCTCTCTCTCTCTCTCTCTCTCTCTCTCTCTCTCTCTCTCTGCATGAGGGTGTGGTTGTGTATGGTTGTGGGTGTTTGTGTGAAGGTAGAGCCCAGAAGACGATCTTGGTTGTAGCTCACCCGCAGGCAGTGTCCACTTTGTTTCTTGAGATAAAGTCTCTCGCAGGCTAAGTTTAACGGGCAGGCCAGGGAGCCCCCCAGGTAGGTGCTTGCCTCTGCCTCCTAGTGATACTCCTAGCATAGCTGATGTTTTCTATGGCCTGGGAATCAGACCGGGGCATTCACACTTGTGAGGCAACTATTTTATGGACTATTTTATCTTCCTGGTCCTAGGAATAGTGCACCACGCACACGTATAATCAGACAAAGGTATAAATACATAAACCAAAAAGAGACGCAAAGATAAGTTGAAAGTGAAAAGTGAACTCTCCTGTGCTTGGAACCCCTCTGTCGTGTCTTGTTTCCGAATTTCCCTCCCATCTGGCACCTGTTCCACAAATCTTCCAGCAAGGGGGGGGGGGGGAAGCACCGGGGACCAAATATGCTGCCTAATTGGCACGTGGGCCCTTGCCAAAGAGTAACCGAGAAGCATGTGACCAGCTCCTCACACCTGCTATTGCTCAGCCGGCGTGGGTGGCTCCCTTGTGTTTGTCTTGAGAAGGGTCACTTGCACACGGGGAGCTTAAACTGCGGGAAGGGAGAGAATGTGGCTTTAATCAACTCCAGGCGGTTTGCTGTGTTTGCCCCTCCACGAGGTACGAGGATTGGGGCCGTTAACCGTAGGACAGATAATGCGTGCACTTTTAAGATAACGAAGTCTCAGGTCGGCAACTGGGAGTAAGGGGAGGTGCCAGATGCGTCTCTAGCCTCACTTCTTGGGGAAAGATTGACAGGCCAGGGGGCGGGGCCGCTTCTGGCTCTAGCTTGGCTGCTCTTGTGTGTGGTATTTTCCATAAGCTTCTAATTTCTTGCCAATGCAAAGTACAGTGCAGATGCAGCTCCCTCGGTGGAACAGTGCCGTTTCTGGGCATTTCCATGTAAATTGAGCCTCCTACAGTAAGTGGGATCGTTTAACATACAGCTGGGCAGCTCCTGGTTCAAAGGAACCCTGGAGGGAAGTCTTTGAAAGCAAGAGCTCCTTGGTGACTCCAATAATCACATTCTAATTTATATTTTCTCTTAATTTAGATTGTAACTTGAAGAGCTTCCTTCTCAATCTTTTTCTTAATAAGAGTAAATAAATTAGTGCATATCCAATAATATTTTCCCAGGAGCATAATATTCATAGATGTGTCATACTTGTAATTATATTTTAAGTCAATGATTTAATCATAGCCGTAGGAGAGAAACGGATGTCACGGAAGGTTTCTGCTCATTAGTTTGGATAACACGGGGACAGCCAGAGTCGAGTTTGTTCATTTACGAATGTCTAGCCAGACTTTTGCCCTGGGATGTCTCAACTTCTTTGATGAAAAGCCGCAGAGCACTGTGGGGTGTTCAATGAGCTGAAGCTGGGAGAAAGAAATTGGTTTAAATCATGCCTCGATTCGGTCTCTTGACTTAAACCCATTTGACTTGGAGATGGTTCCCGGCAACTTTAACAGTGAACTTCAACTTCCTCCTTTAAAATATGGACTGAGAAGTAACAGAATATTCACACGCATGGAGGGACAATTTTCATAGCGCACATTATAAAGTGCAGAGCACAAAACGTATCGATCATGGAGGGACAGGATTTGTGGTGGTTTGATTGTTGGTTTGAAATGGACCTGTACTTTGTAATTACACCTTGCTTCTGGAAAACTCTGACCTTTTTAATTGAATCTAGTTGTAGGCTTCCTTTGTAGGTTTCTTGGAAATCAGTCATTAAAAAGCAAAACACAACAAAATAAAAAATTAATTACAAAACCACCTCTTGCCCTTCGAAAGGGTGCATGATCGAATTTCTAGAGAAGGGAAAGTTCGCCCTCTAGTGGCACAGAAGGGAAACGGAGCAAGAAACTGCCTCTAAGGTATGACTTTATTCTACCCGTTGTATAGCTGCTTCCTCTCCTCACTTATTGCTCTTGACTACTAGATACACATTCTGTTGGTTTACAAATGAGTTGTTTTTCTTTTACAATAATTCACCTTTCCCTAACTTTTGAAAGCATTGAAGGAAAAACAAAAATCAGGTCAGTGCAATTTATTCTCACCAGGTCTATTTTTTTTTTTAAGTTTCCATTGTCACAAGAGTGCTAAATAGAAACTTCCTTGATTTGTTTTGCTTTAGTTTTATTCGAAATTAAAGAACCTCAAACAGCATTATGGGCTAGGTGGGCTACTGCTGGGAGTTATGGAGGACCTTGACCCTGGTCAAGAGACCCTGGTCTCTCTGCACACAACAGGCAGAGAGATGAATATGCTCTAAGGAATTCAGAATAGCGAGAGGGATTTTATCCCACTAGCACACAATGCATTAGTACATGGGTACAGTGATTCCCTGGTCTTGGAATCACTGATGGCTTTTGTCGTTTGAACTGATCGTAAGCACAACTCCACAATGCTCTGAGCTGTATGCCAGAGGACTTATCAACAAAGAAAAAGCATGTGGGGGTTACAGAAGCCCCATCCCCACCCAGAGTCAAAAGTGAGAATGATCTACCATCTTTGTTTTCTATTTGGGGATCATCTATTATTTTTCATTCTTAGCCAATAGACAAAAGAGCAATGTAGGTCACCTCCAGCTCTCAAGTGTATTGGAGGCAACTCAGTTGGTGCATTAGAACCAAATGTCACATTTGCAGGAGCTTCCCAAGCCATTTTAAAAATTAAAGGTATATTATTAAAACTCACATTTAACAGATCAGAAAGTTGAGGCCCCTATAAAGAACTACCTGACTTATCCAAGATCTCATAGCCTGAAGTAGTTAGATCAGACTCCAAGGTAAGCTGTCTAGTTAGTCTTTGCCCTGGCCACTGCATTATTGTGGCTTTTCATTGTCCACTGTGAAAATGAACGGCACAGATGCCTGTCAAGTCCCTGAAGCAGTGATGAGCCATCAAAAGAGTTGGTTAAAAATTACCTATGGTTTTGAATACTATGTTATGGCTATCAAAGTTGTGCAAACCCAAGCTACACAAATTATATGAAAAAGAGAGATTTATAGATATGCCAAGCTATCCCTCTCTAATCGGTTTGGCGGGCATTACAGTGAAGTAGCAAGGACCTTACTGTGTGCCAGTTACCATGGAGCAGGTGCTTTTTTTCACTCTTGGGCCACAATGTTTTAGGTTTGTCCTTCTGGGGGTCTGCCAAGCTAGATAGGTCATCTGCCACGCCACGGGCATGGCATCTGCTTTTGCTCCTACTGGAGATGCACTGGTGTTATGTGGAAGGAACCCTCTGTCTGTGAGAATCGTTTGCTTTATCTTTAAAAGCTACACTTGAGTGAGGTGATGTCGCCACCTATTTGAACTTGATACCCACTTCCACTAGCTGAGACCAACCTGTGAGTAGCCCTCCCCCCGGTGGTCATGCAGGACTCTCCTGCTGAGGTAGGAGATGGGTAGGGAATTTGTTGGTGAAGGCTGCAGAGCTCTGGGCTACGACATCACGGAAATGCCTGTCTCGCTGGCTCTGTTCGGCTCAGCATTTGCTATACCATTTCTACCATTGGATGGAATGATACTGGGGTCTCTTCTTCCATGGCACGTCTGAGGGAACTCAGCTCATGATATGCGATCCCAGTGATGGCAGCGAGGGCGAGGGGCTCACTTCTCTGGGAGTCAAGCACTACGATAGGAATGACTTTTCCGAAGTGTAATTCTCCACTACCAGAGGCATGGTTGAGGTCTTGCTCCACTGCAGATCCTGGGCTGTGAGTCTCCATCTGGGGGAGTCTACAGATAGGACACGGAGTCTTTATTCTACTGTGGAGTTCCCTACCATTACACATTGACTGGACTGTCAATCCTTGATGGTAGGTGCTGCTGGAACTTAGACCTGCTTAGAGTCCTTCCCTGCTCCAGGTTGCACACGGCGCTCACAGCCCTTCACATTACCTAGTTCATGGGCTGGAACAGCAACCCTTGGTGTTTAAGAGAGTGCCTCCTCTTTCTGCTTCCATGTTACAGGTAACCATGTACATCAAACTGCCTCTGACTTTGTTGTGGGTGTCATGGCTGGCTCCTGATCCCAGAATGTCTAACCGTTGTGTAGATGTGACAGATGGGAATTCATGCAAGGAAAATTTCTCACCCCCTATAAGAGACACACATGTGACCTGGAGCATGTAAGCTCCCTGTTGCTCATACAGCCTGATCGACATAGTGAGGCTGGAGGAGTGGTCAATGCCTTGTCCTAACCTGTATTATGTCTAAAGATAGGCAGCCAATGCAGTTCAGGGGCCAACCTTTCTGCACAAATGTTTTCATTCTATTGCTATTTTATGAAGCCACAGACTGCTTCTTACCCCTTTTCTGGCAGCGGTAGAAATGAACACTTTCAACAAAGCCATGGTGACCCTCCATGTGCCAAAGCTACCCTAGCCAGCAATCAAGGTTGAGCTGATAGGGGTCTGTAGTTGTCCTCAGGATTGACTGTCATGTAGCCAGGTATGATGGGCACTGTGATCTTACATCCTCCCAAGCGTCAAGCAGGTCATGCACATATATGCTGCCAACAGGGATGCTGTTTTTCCTTCTTCATTAATTTGCTATCGTGGCCAAATGGTGTTTGTTTCAGAGACTCCATTCACCTTCTTCATTATGATAGCTCTTACTCCACAGAACAGCCTTCGCTCTCCCAGCATCTTGAGCTAGACAACACCTTTGGCACAAGGCAAATGCACTAAGTGGATCTATGGACTCGGTGTGACTCTCGAAACACCAATCACACTGGAGATTCTATGTTTGACTTGGCTTCCATGCGTGCTCAGTCTAATTTGAGAGGAGGCCTGATGATGCTTTGGGTGTTGGAGGTTGATACTAACTTTGGCAGTGTGTGAAGTCATCCTTGTCCTTGAGATGTCAGAGTAGTGTGTGTCCTCAACTGTCTGGTTACTCATGTAAGACATTCTCGGTTCCTTTGTAATGGTGATGGAGACTTCTACATTGTATCGTTAGAAGGATGGTGGAACGCCAAGCTTGCCTGATTAACTGGAGGTTCTCATGTCTGAAACAGGACTCAGATTTGGAATCGGTGAAAGGGATTGCTGCCTTTGCTGGGATAACTGCTCCTGTCTGCCTGGCCACTTTTGATTTCTTTTGCTATCAACTGAGTGATGTCCTTGTCAGCTGTCCACCTGATCAGCCCCCACAGAGCTACTGCAGTCTCTCGGCCATCTCTGTAACTTATAGAGTGGTCCCTTGGCTGCCACTCAAACCCTGATAATCCTTCTGAGATGCTTAGGTTGTGGCATTTGAGCCTCTTGCTTTTGCTTCCTGTCATTTGATTGCTATTGATGGACACAGTTCTGCGACAGCCCTTAGCTCTGTCAGCCCTCAAAGGCCCTCCTGAGTGACAAAGAGAGAACTTTTGCAGCAGATTCTCATGGCTTTTATGTGTGGCTGCTGTGTCTCTGGATGCTTCAAGGAATTCTAACCACGTCAGGTCTCCTGCCTCTGCACAGCAAATCCATGCCGCCATCTTCACTCTCCTGAGATGTCCAATCCCTACCTCCAACATCTGTCAGCATTTGTCTTTGACATGACCACGCAAGTCATGAGTTAGCTCTCTGGCATCACTGCCTGGATGTTAAATCCCATCTCTCGAGATTTCAGTTGAAACAACAGATTCATCTCTATTAAGTCTTATATTCTGCCTCCTCTAATCAAAACATGCCAACTCCTTGGGACCAGGGTTCTTTCTTCCTTATCACGCCAGCATACCTCTAGCTGAACTACGCCAAGACTTAATTCCTTCTATAAATCTGGAAGGATCATGAGAGGGTGCCTGTTGCTTCTAACACAGAATCTGTGGGATTGTCCTGCATTCCTAGATTTGGTAGGGGTCTGGCTCTAAGTTCTCACAGTGTTATTCCTGACATACTTTGTTACAGTTTTCAATTTTCTGTGACAGGATAGAAGTATGGTGGATGGGCAGGAACATGCTTGGTCATATCTACTGACGTGTCCTAGGTGTACAATGGCATGTCAGACACAGACATAGCAGGTGTCTTCCTGTAATGAAGGATGACCTGTACCCAGTGTTCACCCCAGTTTCTCTCCTGCTTAAACTCTTCCATATGCACCTGCTTGTTTAATCCTGATCCTCATCTCTAACACCAGGGCCAGGAACTACCATTTTGTAGATTAGGCAGCTTGCCTTTCGCCCACGTATCCTCAGCAGCCCATACATCTCATTCAAGGCTTGCATCGTGCACTGGAATTATTTTCCACTTGGGCTTGGATATCCACATGTGTAGGCAATCACCCAAATCCACTGTTTGTTTTCTGTGGATGTTCATGACTGAACGACGCTATAAAATAGGCTCTAGGAAATTAACTAAAGGGGCTTAGAGCACTTTGCAATTCTCTGTTGCAGATATATTCCATTAGATATTGTTTTCCAGTCCATGCATTCTCTCGCAGAAGGGTCAGCTCTTTTCAGCTGGCTTTCACGAGCGATGATTGTGTTCACCTCGCTAATCACCTCTGACAGGTAAGCAAGAAGTCTAGTGTGTGGGCTGGAATTGCACAGCTCTGTATCACGCAGGGAACACGTTTCCTTTATGTGTGCCATTCCCGCTTGCAAATGCAAATCCATTTTTTATGTCTGTCAAGCAACAGCACATTCCAGTGATTAACAGCCCAGTGTTAATGTGATAAAGGAAATTAATTTTCGATGTGTTTGGAGCTTCGAAGTAATCTGTGTAAAAATAAGATCATGCTGCGACTCACCTATTTCCTGCCAGCCTGAAACACGCGGGCCGGGGAAGTGTGTTATTGGCACATCTATCATGCATCGCAGCTCATTATTTAAAGGGTCGACAAGTGTCGCCTTGCACATTTATTAGGGGACTGAGCCTTAATCATATCTGTGGTTTTAAGAGATCCTATCCTTTAGATTTGTGGCTTTTTTTTAAACAGAAGAATTTTAAAAGGGATAAACGTCCCAGACCCAGGACTGAAAGGATGATCATTTTATGGAGTATTTAAAAAGAGTTATAAGGACTCACCTACATAAAAAAAGATGGCTCCTATTTTATTTTTATGTCCTGATGAGCAAACTCATTTTTTTTAATCCCATTCCGTAGTTCCATGTATAGCTGTAGTCTCAGCTTGTAAAACTTTTTGCCTCCTAGAAATTTCATAACTTTCATTTTGGCTTTGCTTTCTTTTTTATTTTTGTTGGGCCAAATCTATAAAATAAAATATTATAATAATGGTTACTTAGAAATACAAAATGAAGAGCAAATCTACATTACCAAAAAAAATTACCCAAAAACATGCTCTGTCAGACCTGCCAAAGCATTGCCTTTCTTAAAACATTTTTTATTGAAAATTATTTATTTTTACTCATTTTACAAATTTTTTGAAAAATGTGTATTTATTGTAATGAATATTTGAGTCACTGTAATGTTACCTGTCACTTCCCTAAGCGCCTTTAAGATATCAGTGAAGGAAAGAGCCACAGTTAAATACCTAGGGGGCACCCTGTGCTCCATTAAATATGAGAATTAAATGTGAGCACACTGCACCCTCAGATTGTAAGGCATGTAAGGGAAGCTCAACGACAGGAAGAACAGTGAGGGGAGAAAGATATGGGGGTGCGGAAAGTGTGGGGCTTCAAATGTTATCCTTATTCTTAGTAAGATGGCTAAAATCTGAGCCAAAACCCAGAGGAGAGGGCAGCCAGCAACCCTGGAGAATTCTGGTCTAGAAGCATCCAGGTCTAAAGAGAAACTGGATCTTGAGAACCCTGTTCGGGTCTCTCCACAGAATGTTCCAGAACAACTAGGAAGCCATGTAGTGGGAGCACAGTGGTGGAGATGGAGAGTCTTGGGAATGCACTCAGAGACGGACTCACGGCATTTGACTATGGAGGGTCTTGGGTTGTGGGGACTTTAGCTTTTATTCTGGGAGAAATGAGGAACGGATGGGTGGATTTAAGCAGAGACATGACTCACACCATCAGTTTCCAGGACCCTACCTGTTAAGAACACCTTGTGACATTCAGATAAGAAGGGATGGTGGCCTAGCCAACATCACGATAGCCGAGGTGATTAAAATCAGTCATGTTTTAGAGTCAACAAACACCGCTTTTCTGGCCCATTGGATGTAAGATATGAAAGAAAAAAAATGAAATCAAGAATGAATCTGAGATATTTGGTCTAATCAAGTAGCAGGGTGGAGTTCCCATTAACTGAAGTAGACTAGGTTCTCCATGTGGCAGACAGGCAATGGCGAGGTTCAGCTGCTCAGGTCTGAGCACTTAGAACAGTGACGTCTATTAGACATTCGGAGGAAATGTCAAGGTAAGATGCAGATGGGGATTTATCTTTGGAAATGCTACGTATATAAATAGCATCTACACCCAGGAGTATCGTTGAGACGGGGTAAAGGCAACCTTAGGAATGGGGGAAGCAGAAGCGAGGGGGAGGAAGGCTTCTTTCCATTTGCACTTCTTATTTATAGTTGACCTACTAAAGAACTTTCTAGTATCAAACATGAACAAGGACAACTGGCTTAAGCAGACCTCACAACAAAGCAGTTGTCAAAGTGTTGACTGCTTGATTTGAGAAGGCAGAGTTGATGGGTCTGCTAGAGAGGTCGCTTGGTACCAGCCAGCATTGTGTAGAGGGAGCGGGGAGTTGGCTCATCGGAGGGCTGGAGGGGTCAATTATTGCTCATGATAACATAGAAAGGCTACGCATATGCTGTCGGCGCTATGCAAGTTAGTACAGTCTTTAGGACAACAGCGTGGAGGTTCTTCAACCAACCAACACTGTGTCTCCCCTACGATGCAGCTGCAGCACTTCTGGGCACAAATCCCCATGAAAGGAGACTGACAAGCCAAAAAGATCTCATCAGATCTGCGTTGTTCTAACTCTCGCGTAACTAATGTATGGAATCAGTGTATGGACTATCAAGGTGCTTAAGTATATATGAACATGTATTTGTGTGTGTGTCTATTTACAAAGACACACAGTGGAGGATTGTTGAGTAATAAAAAGAACTGGGGACATGGTGAATGAAATAAACCAGATACAAAAAGATATGTACCGCCTGTTTTTTCTAATACGCGGAAGCTTATATTTTAAGGCCAGAGATGGCTATAGCGGCGCATACCTTCCCAGCACTAAGGAGGGAAAGGTAGGTAGATCTCTGTGACTTCAAGGGCAACCTGGTCTACATAGTGAGTTCCATGGCAGTCAGGGCTACATAATGAGACTCTTTATAAAACAGTAACAACCACAAAACAAAACCAACAACAAAAGACACCAGAAAGTAAATCATTACCAGAGATTAGATTGCAGAGGACAGAGAGTGGGATCAAAAGATCTTGGATGCTATCAGTGGATGCTGTATGAATGGATGTAAATATTATACTAAACATGCACTTCGTACATCTTTATGAGATTTTTTCTTTTTTTTTAAATGTCATGTCTATGGGGATTTTGCATGTATGTATGTCTGTAACAAGTGCAGACAGTTTCACAAAGGCCAGAAGAGGGCATTGGATCCCTTGGAACTGGAGTTATAGACAGGGTGCCAGGAATCAAATCTGCGTTCCCTGGAAGAGCAGCCAGTGTTCTTAACTCCTGAACCATCTCTCAAAATCCTATTATAATAAAATTCTTTAAAGTTCAATATTCAGAAAAGTTTCTGCTTCCTTTATGGCAATAAAAGCAAGGAGCAGCAGTCAATCCCTTCCTTAGAAACGTCCAGTGTCTTTCTACAACAAACTCCAGAGGGGACCAGGAGAGGGCTGGTTGTAAGCCACTTGATCTTCCACGTCTTTTTCCTGGCCAGATCTGTTCTGAGTTCAAGATTTCGTTTTCAGAATACACAGTCTGCACTTCCTTGTCCTATGGCTTCCAGATGGCTTCTGCTAAGAGACAGCACCCATGGGAGAAGGGAGAGAGGTGGGGAAGTTGGGGAATTCACCCTTCTTCCCTTACCACAGTTCAGATGGTGCCTTTGTATTCCCAAGACGTTCTACTCAGCAGTGGCTTCCCTGGTCACCCACTCTCCTGCTGTCTCCTGTTCCCCGTTTCATCCTTCAGTTTTCTGGGCGTGACTTCCTACTGTGACAGGTGCTTGGAAGAGGCTGCTGCACATTTCTTGTCCAGACCTGCACTTTTTGGTATCTATCACAAGAAGTTAACAAACACAACCCCATTTCTTACACTCTCCCCCCCCTTCTAGAACTTCCTGTCTCTTCATGGGAGGTCTAAGAGCCGTGCCTGGGTAATCAAATGTCAACATAAGAATAAAAGGGTCGGCAAAACATGATTCTTATACAGAAAGACATAAAAACTTTATGTAGATAATATTTATTATTTGAGTTGTGCAGTAAACGTCAGCAAGCTGTATATTATCTCAGGAACAGATAGATATGCGTTAGAAATGAGGCTCCGAAATGCCCTCTCAGCTTACAAATTTATGAGGAAGAAATTCTAGAATGTTGTTCTGCTGCATTACCCCACAAAACAGTCCAGGGTACAAGGAGGCTGCAATAATCAACAGCCACCTTGCCTTTATTCATCTGGTAAACCTTTATTGACTGCTTTTTATGTGACAGTCACAAAGATAAATACAGCATAATTACTGCTTCTAGGAGCCTGCTGTCTTCAGAGAGAGTTCTGAAGGCAGGTAGTTCCTCCACCGTGTGGTGGCTGCTTTGATGGAGGTGACTACATCACAGAGAGACACCAAACAGGAGAAGAGAGGAGGGGGTTGTTCTTAGAGGGGCTGACACCCACGCTGAATCCTGGAGGATGTGTGGGAGTTGGTTAGGTATCAGGTTTCACATATGTGTGTGGATAGAAGGCAGGAGCCTCCCAGAGATACCTGGGAGTCTGGGTGTGTAGGTTTTGCAATGACAATGAATAGGCAGGGCTGAGTAAAACCAGCATTCTCCCCCAGATGGAGGATTAAGAAGAAACTGGAGAGGATGCCAACATGTGGAGACTGGGAATATGGGGAGTAATTAACAAAGGCGAAGGATTAAAAGGCTGTGGACGGTGGCACAGCCAGAATACAGCAGCAGCATCATGGAAGCCAGAAGGACTGAAAGAATAAACAATGGGCTGGGTTTCCTTATGGCATCCCCACATGTACTTGGCTCACAGGAACCTCCATTCCCCTCTCTTGCCCCTCCCCCTTGATCTCCCTGTTTGTCCTTTCCTCGCACCTAATAGTCTCCCACTTATTTTCATGCCTTACGGAGGGGGGTTGAATGGCGCGAAGCTGAAAAGAGGGATGTGTGGGCTTGTTTTTGGTACTGGGTGTGCATGGGGGGGGTGGATGGAAAGAGGAAACCTAGCAAAGACCGTCACGCCTAAGTGGACTCTTTCTTCACTTAAATTAGTGTTGATATTGTTTCTATAAAGAGCGTATCTTTAAAGTTAATATCGAGTACTTCCGACGAGAAATTCTAGGTCTTAGGTTTTAGCATAGGGGAAGAAAGAAAACACCCTTTCCCCATACCTTTGGATATAAGAAGCCCAGAGCCAACTTGACTGCACATTAAAAATTCCCTGCTTTGGAGACAAGGATTTCAGCCCTACGGCTCGTATGAAGAGTATCTCCGCAGAGTGCTTGCTTCTCTTCAGACAGTGCTCATGACACTCCAGCAGGGGGAGCTGCATTGATTGAAATTAAACCCTTAAACACGTAAAGCTGAAGTGGTTTAAACGGACTCCGAAGTGTAATTGCAAGAGAGTGCAAATGGCGAACTGTTAGGAGGGAATAACTCACGCATTTCTTCTGGGTGGCAGTCTGCTCAGAGGGGAGATGTGGTGTGCAGGTCGCCTCTGGCTCTGTTTGGATCATGCATTTATGTTTCGGTCATCACTTTCAACTCATCATCATTGGGATCCTTCAGGAAATTAGACCTTCCTGAGGCCGGATGTAATGAGCGTCCCACGAAAGGAAAGGCAGTAGAATTTTTGCTGAGTGATTACTTTCCCTCTCCCCATTTATGTTTCCTTATGATGGTAATGAAAACCTTGAAATATTAACTCAATTACATATTTTATAGTGGAGAGGAGCTGCCGTTTTATAGAAGTGGAATTTCTGGCCCGACATGAGTTTTACTAGGGTTGTCAAAAGCAAGTGAGGTGGTAGGGAGAATCGATGGATGAGACACAAATCTCCAAGGGTGGGCACTGGAGAGATTTTTAAGAGTCATATTTTGTTCTGATTAGCTCTCCTTTTCCCAGAAGCGAAGAGGATGTCCTCTGTTGGAGCAGAGCAGTGAGAACAATCTGTCATCCATAATAGGACCACTAATAATAAGAAATCCATTTTCAGGCTCTTCCATTTTAATTAGATGCTGAGTAACTATCATCATAGCTCATCCCGCTCTCTCTCCAAGAGCTTTCGCCTTACAGCTTTGTGTGGAAACCTTAGTGAAAGTCTTATTACAGACAACCGCCTAGAGCCATGCTAGCTAACAGGTAGCTTATATGTGCTGTTCACCATAGGAAGATTTAATCGTGTGTGTGTGTGTGTGTGTGTGTGTGTGTGTGACTTAGTTATCCCCCCAAAAATAATCTACTGGGGCTTGAGGAACATGGCTTAGCTGGTAAAGTACTTGCCATGCAAGCGTTAGGCTCTGGGTTTGAATCCCTCAGCCCCTGTGTAAAAAGCCAACTGCAGTAGCACACACCTGTAATCCCAGGACTAAGGGAGTGGGGACAGGTGCATCCTGGTGACTTGCCAGCCATCCGATCTATCCACATCAATGGGTTTTAGGTTCAACAAGAGAGGCTGTCTTGGAAAATATGGTGGGGAGCGAGTGAGGAAGACCCTTGATGTCAGCCTGTGGCCTGGACATGCACTTGCGCAACATGAACCTCTGCACAGAGATATATTCACACACACACACACACACACACACACACACACACACACACACACACACACACACAAAGCAGAGAGTAGACTGTGGATGGGAACAGACCTGTAAGAATGTGTTCTGTAGCAAGCAGAAAGTTCCCTGTGGCACATATGAGAAGCCTTCGATAGTCTGAGGCAGATGCAGGCTATAGGTTTCCCTTCTTAGAGCCTTGCTACGTTGTGTTACAATGCAAACATGTCTCATATTTGGGTTTTCACTCATGCAAGTGCCACCCCTACTTACTTTGCAAAGTCAGGCAGCAGAGTCCCAATTTCTGTCCCCCCAACCCCATCTTCAATTGTGCCACACCACCTGGGAGCAAGTTCTTTGCATGCATGAAAGGCTCTCTGGAGGCAGATTGAATGCTATCCCAACAGCTCAGTAGCCACTCAAAATACATGAGTGACTCCTCCATCAAACTGTGGGACTCAGGACTGAACCAGAGGCTGTGAGCAGTGCTTGGAAAAGCATGCTACCAGGCTTGCTAGGTGCCTGCGCTTAATCCACAATGTGAAAGTGCTGCCCATTTCGTCCCCGAAATATGATTTCTAGTACCCCTTATGCAAATGAACAGAGCTTGTGGAGCTGTTCTAGGTAAGGCTAAGTCAAGTGTCTGTGGCTCAAATGCCATGCAGCCATCACGGGGTGTTCATCTTTAGGGAGGGCTCTTGAAATATCAACTAAACAGATGGGCATTTCACTTTGTATAAAAGAAATAATAAATAACAGCGTCCATGAGACATTCAGCCACCAAAAGCTTTTACTTCCCTGATGTTTTATTTTTTTCTCCTGCCTCTATTCCTTCCTTCCCCTCTTCCTTTCCTTCAGTCTGTCTCCAGCTCTTGATTTAGCAAATACTGATTCAACAGCCACTTGGGCAGTTGGCAGATCTGGCTTGGAAGCAAACCAAGGTGACCAATGGTGGGGATTCTAGGTTTCTATGACCTTGAACTTTCTGTACTGGGCAAACTAGCTCCTCTAGTTGCAATTCTAGGATACTGTGTGACATCCAAATCTGAGGTTTCTCACGTTTATTGCACAAAATGAAAATTGCTACCTAAGAATGCCACAGTGGAGAATGAATAGCAGTCAAGACCACAGCATGACATGTGATAAGATGATATGACAGATAGTTCATTCCCCACCACCACCACTAAACTCCCGCAACAAAATTTTCCTCAAGGAAAAGATCCACTGATTGGTGAGCAATTTGGTGAATAGTCACAATGGCCTGGAGACGTGTGAGGGACAACATACAGCCTCTAACCCACTTTCTGTGCCTGGGTTGTCTTTTTCAGTGGGCTCCAAATTTAGGGGATAATTTATAGGATAAATTAGAAGGGGGTGGCAGAAGAGAGCTCTTGTACAGAACATGGAAATGGAGAGCCTTGTGTGTCAGGATATTTTCCCATCTTTCTGTGAGGTCTGTTTTGAAGTTATAGATTGCATTTGCATTTAGATCTTGTTTTGGCCTATGGTGAAGAACTGAGTGGAACATCAATAAAGATACAGAACAGGAGCAGGGTGGGCCTCTGAAGGGTCATGCTGCTTCCTGCACAAGGCATTGCTCTTCAAATCAAATGGCCATACGTGTATAAGGCATGGTGACTATAGGAAACTCAAAACAGGGCCTGGCTCATACGTACCTGATAGGTGTTCGTTTTTAATTTCATGGTTATCACAGTAGGATGTTCTCAGAGAAAAAAGAAAAACCATTCATTGAGAATTGATGTCCTGATAAATTTTCTTTCGCAGAGTTAATTTTTTCTCCTCTCTGATGGCCATGCCTCTATCATACAACACTAACACAGATCCTGCAAAAGTCTAAGCTGACTTAACTATATGTATACAGTTTATTCATTGCATGGATGGTTTGCACAGTGCTGTTCATTTGTAACCTTGACCCTCTGCTTTCTGTTTGTCTTCATGTTTTCACCTTTCCCTCCTACTCTACATTGCCGGAGATGTTCACTAGCTCTTAATTTTGGATTTACGAAGAGACGACACTGATGTTTCAAGATCTTTAGAAGACCTAGGTCATGTAAGCCTAGGTTTGTGTTGGACAGCCTGCTTCTTGGTGGCCCATAGAGGTCCTCTGCACCAGGACCAGAACCAGATGTTCTTAGATGTAAATACATGCACGCACACACACACACACACACACACACACACACACACACACACACACACTTGCTCACGTGGGAATGTGCACATGAGACAGAGAAGCAGACACACAGAAATGGGGACCTAGAGAAGGGAAAGGGGCAGGGAGAGGAGGTGGGGAAGAGACATAGAAATGGGGACTAGACAAAATTCCTCACAGGCTTGGACCTCATTATGTGGACCAGGTTGTCCTTGAACTCACCAAGATCTTCATGCCTCTACTTCCTGAGTGCTGGGGATAAAGCATGAACTAGCACACCTGGCCAGAAGCAATGTATTTTTTTAAATGATGACTTGTATCTCCCAATCTGCGTTTCCTAGTAAGAGGTAAGAAGAGGCTTGGGAACTCTAGCTGATGTGCAGGGCAGTAAAGTAAGTGATTGGGGGGTTGTTATTGGAGTCTTGGGTAGAAGCGAAGTCTTTTGACCTCTAAGATTTTACAGGTCAAGCTTCTGCTTTCGAAGCCTCATGAATAATGGAAATACACAGATACCGCTGTTGGAAAACTCACTTGATTTATTCAGCTTCTGCTTGTCTCAATTCTGGGTTATTCATTCAGAACCACTTCTAGGTATACCTGACAGCTTCAATTACCCAAACCCCAGATCTGGGTACTCATGCCTATAACTTTGAGTAATTTAAGCTCAAACTATATTGTGAACATTTAAGAATTTCAAATGCTTTTATATCCTACTTCAAACTCTCCTTGTACAATGCCCGTGTTTTCCTTAGACAGTTCCAGAATGTCGGCTGTACAGGGTCCAAATGCTGGTAAATAAATGAGTACTGTCAACTGTAGGCCTGCCCTGGGAATACATGTTAGCATGGGTAGATATGACCTCCAAGGACAGCAGTCACATCAATGAGAAAACACAGACTTTCGACAACAGGGGACAGGGAGTCGACATAGAGTGCCCAAATGAAATTTTTTTCCCTATTTTTAAAAATTTACAAAAATACACCTGATATAATTTCTTTCTGAAAATAGTTTTAGGCATAGGATTAGATAAGATTACCCATTGATTCACAATTCTGTTTAGTGCTCTAATGTCGATAAAATATTTCGGAGTCATGAAAATAGTCATTAAATATTAAACCTAATTTAACCACCAGGATGGTTTCCTCTGCTGGGTTGAAAATCAACATGACAAATTCATGCATGCCTAAAGTCAGAATTTATGACATCTAGATAAATATGAAAACACAGAGATATCTGTGAAGTTTTTTCTTATGCTTTGATACAACATAATAGATATAAGTGCTTCTATTTTTATATATATATATATATATATATATATATATAACTAAATTATATACACACACACAAATATGAAGAAGGGGAATTTTCTCTTGTAGAAATGTGTCTATATGCACATAAAAGCATTTGCTCTTCTAATGAAGTGTACTCGCAGGCTTACTATACAAACATTCTGATACACTGTTCTTTTATTGAAAAAAAAATTGTCCTTTCTCCTTATGGTAAGTAATTTGTATGCAATGAGATTTCACTGACTATGAACAGCTAAAGTTTAAAAAAAAAAAGTAGCTTGGAGATTAAAACAAATGTAGTTTTCCAAAGGCATCTTTCATTTCTAAAAGGCCCATGGCTTTATCAAAGACCCTAGAGCCACTTATAATAAAAATACAATACTAGAGATTAATTTACCTGACAACTTAATGTAGAAACTAGAGAAAGCTTTCTTTTCCTATTAGGAAGATGTAGAACTCAATATATTCTGCAGTTCTAAAATGAACCACCAAGCCGATGAGCAAAACAGGCCTAGATTAGAGAAAGGATTAGCAAAACCTTATTTAATGGAAGAATGTGATCCAAATTAAAAAAAAAACACTTAAAACTAGATCAAAACCCCTCAACATGGTTTCACTGTGTGGGTAAAGGACGAGCAGGCACCTCACCAAAGAGGGCAGGCAGCTGGCAAGTGTGCTTTTGGGGAAAATGTCTTAATTACTTCTCTTGAGAGCACGATAAAATGCCTGACAGAATCCACTTAAAGGAGTTAGGGTTGACTTTTGTCCACAGTTTCAGAGGGCTCAGTATGCCACGATCAGGAGTCACGGTGGGGCAAAGCAGCTTGTGTCGTGGTGGCCCAAGGAGCAGAGACATGTGAGCTGCCGCTGCTGCTCATCCAGCTCCTTCATTTCCCCCTTTACTCCACGAGACAGTGGTACCCACACGCAGGGGAAACATCCCATTAGTCTCCTTTGTGACTTTAAGACCAGGGAATGTGACAGGAAAGACTTACCATCACTTACGTCATGGAGGCATTTCAAACTAAAATAACAATGAGGAGCCATTGCAAATTCATTAGAATAACTCAAGTCCCAAACTTTGTCAATATCTGTGCCGCGAAGGACACAGAGCAATAGAAACTCCCATTCAATCCCTGAGAAGATGCAAAATGTCATATCACTTTGTAGGAGAGTTTGGCACTTTCTTCCAAAGTAATCGTACTATTTACTTGTGATCCAAAATTCACAGTCATCACAGTCACTAGTGACAAAATAATTGAGAACTTAAGTTTGCAGAGAAAAATATTGATTAGGCATTTATAATAGCTTTATTCATAAGTGCTCAAATCCTGGTAACAATGACTTCAGTAGATGGTATATCCAGGCAATGGCATATTATTCTGTGTTAAACAGAAAGGAATTCATATAAAAACCATAGCGAGACACGAAGGAAATATAAATGAATATTAATGAATGAAAACAGATGTTCTGCAAACATGAGGCACTGTATGATTCCAGTTATATAAAGTTCTGGAGGACCAAAACTCGCTATGATCACAAAAGAATCACTGACTGCCAGAGAAGAGAAGAAATAACAGGCAGAGAATAGGGGAAATTCAAGGCCATGAGACAGCTCTGCATGATGCTACTGTAGTGGGTACCTATCATTATCCATTCTTCTCTGCTTATTTCACCCTCAAGTCTGCTGGTTTCGAGGAAGGGAAAGAATTTAGAAAGCAAGGTTGCTGTGTAAACATGTTGTGAATTCTGTTTTTAAGTTGAAATCAGCATTATTAGGTTACACTATAACTGGTATTATAATATTAACTTAGAAAATTTAATTAATATTATTTACAATTAACCAGTTACACGTTCTATCTCTTTCATGCACACGTACATGTGTGTTTGTGCATGTGTAGGTGGAGGGAGAGGTCAAACTTGGGTGTCATTCCTTAGCTCTCTACCTTGTTTTTGAGACAGGGTCTCTCACTGACAACTAGAAGGTTCATCAGTTAGACTAAGCTGACTGCTGGGAAGTCCTGGGGACCCACCTGTCTCTATCTTCCCAGTAGGGGTTATGAACATGGGCCACCAGGATAGGCATTTACATAGATGCTAGTGATTGAATCCATGGCCTTATATTTACAAGGTAAGCATGTTACTAATTGAGCTATTTTCCCAGCCCCAACAATAAGCTTTATCTTAACTCTGGATCATTTCTCCCACCCTTTGTCTCCTCCTTTTTTCCACTTCCTTCCCTTGCTCTCCTCCTTTTCCTCCTCCTCCACAACCACTGTAGACAGAAGCTTCTGTCATGCCCAGTCCTGCAGGGATTCATTCACAAGTAAACACACAAGGCCTTATATCAATTACAAACAGTTTGACCTAGTGCTCAGACTTATTAATAACCAGCTCTAATGAATTAAATTCACCCATAATTATTGTCTATGATTAGTCACATGGCTTAGTACCTTTTCTCAGCAAGGCATTCTCATCTTGCTTCCTCTGTGTCTGGTTGGTGACTGACTGTCTGCCTTTCCTCTTCCCAGAATTCTCCTAGTCTGGTTGCCCTACCTACACATTCTGCTTGGCTACTGGACAGTCAGCATTAAACCTGTATGTGTGACAAAACTTTACAGTGTACAAAAACATTATCCCACATCATTTACCCTTTTTTTCCTTTTTAAAACAAGACATTGGATCTAATTTTCTTTGTTTAGCTTTTTTCTTGACCATTATCCATAATAACTTGTAACAAACACACTAAACAGAGACAAACATCCATAATCCATTTTTGGGGGGAATGTGGGTGTAGTTTTTTAGACTACTTCCTCTGATTAAGGGTGCTGATAATCTTATGGGGACCCAAAGAAAATTTAGGATTATGGTCAAGTTTTGACTACAATATTCTGTGAGCCTGGATCATCTCAGTCAGCAATCTTGAAGCTGTTCTGAATATAGAACTCAGAGGAAACTGCAACAGAGGTGCTCTAAATTATTGAATCACCTGTGTCTTCTGCTATCAGAGATTTTTTAGGAGGTCTTCCATGATCAAACCTTATTTTTCTTAACTCAGAACGAATCCATAAACTCTCATTTCCTGTGGAAACAAAAGCAAAACCTCTTCTCCAAAGTAACATATTTTTTTTACTTGAATTTTAAAGTCAGGGCATTTTCAAAATATATTGGTTGGATTAATCCAGTAGCATTTATAAACAAATGTCTTTTAGCAGCTGTTACTCATTCCTCAGCAGTCAAACAATTCAAAGACAATACAACAACATACAGTATCCAGATTCTCTGTGTATTTTCCATCTTTAAGTGGCCTTTTTACTCTATTTTTTTATTTTTGTTTTTTTGAGATAGGGTTTCTTTGTGTTGATTGTCTTGGAGCTCACTCTGTAGGCCAGGCTGGCCTTGAACTCACAGAGAATCACCTGTCTCTGCCTCCCAAGCACTGGGATTAAAGGCATGTGCCACCACACCTGACTACTCTATTTTAAACGACTTTCTCTATCCTTTATCTTTTCTCTCCCAAGCCTACATATATTTTTTAAAACACTGTAAACCATTTAGAGGTTTTTTTTTTAATCCGACTCTGTCTTTATTGTATATATCTAATTTTTTCTGAACATATGACTCTTTAATCTGCTAAGGGGCTTGGCTAGGATTAAAATTGCATCTTTGGTGGCTGGCTCAGCCCCATTTCTTAGCTTCCTGAGAGTCTAGCTTCATGGCAGAGGTACATGCAGGAGCCATGTTTATTGCCAAACTCTGTGAAGTTTCTAGATCCATGCCGCCACCAAGAAGCATACTGCTGGCTGCTCATAAACACAATTTAAGTGTTGGTGACAGGACCTCTTAAAAGAGCAGAGAGGTTTTTGCCACTAATGCTGAGTCAGGAAGCCTCTCTTAAAGGAACTGTGCCTCTGCTTGCTTCTAGCACACAGAACCCACTCAAGAAAATGCTGCTACCAAGAAGCCAGGCTTAACTTTGTTCTTTGGTGTCTAGAATTTCTTCCCAAGCTCTTTCAGGTTTTATGTGGGTGTAGTTGCTCAATGTTGGGTACCATTTGTAGACAGAAGTTTCTCTCTTGCCTCATTTCTGTCTGGCAGCCATTCAGTCACAAATGAACACACAGAGGCTTATATCAATTATAAAATCTTTGTCCTATTGCTCAGGCTTATTACTAACTGGCTCTTATGAATTAAATTCACTTGTAATTCTTGTCTATGTTTAGCCACATTACTTGGTACCTTTTCCTAGTAGTAAGACATTCTCATTTTGCTTCCTCTGCGTCTGACTGATGACTGACTCTCTACCTTTCCTCTTCCTAGAATCCTCTTAATCTGTTCACCCTGCATATACTTCCTTCCTGGCTACTGCCCAATCAATGTTTTATTAAGTCAATATGAGTGACAAATCTTTACAGTGTATGAGAGCGTTATTCTACAGCACGCGGCCACCATGAAACATGACCTTACTGCCTTAAAGATGAGAACATTTGCATTTTCTATTAAGAAATGAGTTCATTTGAATTCTCGAGAGAAAATTCTGCTTGATCAACTCTTCTTGACCAGAAGTCCATGTAAGTATGCATATTTCCCAGAAGGCTCATGCTTTGTGCACTTTGCAGTCCTAAAATAAAAACTACACACTAAGAATGGAGAGAAATGCATCATTTAATAAGCGATTCTTTTCTTTTTTGGTTTCATGGGAATAGTCGGGGAAGTGATGGTAGTGCTGGAATAATGCTTACTCTGAGGAGAATGGACACATTTTGAGAATATATACTCATATCTTTATCGAAGAAAATATGTGTAACTGAAGCCTAACTTGTTTGGTACCAAAGAACATAAGTGTATGTAGCAGGCTATTTTGGACTGCCAACTCCTATTTCATGACACTGAGATTTATTATTAATTATGAAAGCTTGGCCTTAGCTTAGGCCTGTTTCTAACTTGCCTGTATAACTTAAATTAACCCATATCTTTTAATCTACATTATTTTATGTGGCTCAGTTACCTTTTCTCTGTACTGACCATCCTGCTTCCTCTCCATCTGGCTGGCCACTCCTCCTTTCTTTTTCCAAGAGCTCTATAAGTCCAGAGGTCTGGCCTCAACCTCCTGCCTAGTTATTGTCCATTTAGCTTGTTATTAAATCAAACACAGTGACGCATCTTCACACAGTGTAAAGGAATAGTTCATAATAAATATATGTTCCTGAATAGTCCAATGTTTTACAAAGAACAGGTTATGAGTCATCAGTCATAAAGCCAGCCAATTCATACTTACAAAAGGATGACTGAGAACCAAAAACTCAAAGTATGAGATACTTAGAAAGAGTAAATTCTAAGGGAGCAACTATTTAATTGAGTTGTTAGATTAAGTTACACATTTATTTTGTTTTTATTAGCGATTTAAGCGAAATCCTGTTTCCTGAGCCCATGTCTCTCTCCGTTTTCTCATTAAGATTCTGTAGTAACAATATCAAGCACCTTGAACTTACCGTGAGCCTCTTTTCCTAAAGCACTTTGGGTGTTCTCTGAGTGAAGACCAGGTCTCCTATAGGATGGCGATAGTCTGTGCACTATGCTGAGCATAGCTAAGCGAGGAGCAATGTGCCTGTGCTGGGCACAGCCCTGGAGTGGGTTGCATGAGCTATGGTGCATATGGAGCTGGTCACCTACCGTCTATGTTTGCATCAAGTGTTCTCTGCCTTGTGACAAATATACGTTCAATGTCTTAAATAAATTCAATCCTCTGGATTCCACAGAAATGGTTCCATTGCCACAGAGCAGGCTGGGAGTCAGGCTGACATACAGAGCAGATCCGGATTCTCCATTAGCAGTCTGAGAGGGGCTTTCTCTAATAATTCTTGAAGAGCTCAAAGAGGGAGATCCACCCAGAAGGTTAATTTAGTAAGTGAGAAGAAAGGCAGCTTTGTATACTAAGGTGTTCTACTGGGGCTCAGGCTTCTCGGCAAAACTAATATGTGTTTCCAAGAAGGCTCAACCGCTCACAGGATCACCACTTCTAACTCCCTAATAACTCACAGCCTCACCTTTGTGCTGTGTACATTAACGTTACTCCCCCAAACAGATAGTTCATAGCTTATAATTTATTTGTAGCACCTTGTTGCAAGTTGGGCATATTTCAAGATCTGTGGTCAGTGACCTATGTTCCATGAATGTATAGGAAGGGAATGCTGGGCATAGTGGCATAGGCCTGTAAATCTAGCCACTGGGAAAGCTGCAGCAGAAACAGCACAAGGTTGAGGTCATTGATGATTTGGCAAGACTGGGTTCTGTCTCAGCAAACTAATGATAGATAGATAATAGATAATTAGATGGATAGATAGAGAGATAGATTATCTCTATTATAGAGTGCCTGCCTAGCATATGCAAGGCTCTTTGTTCGATGCCTAGAATTAGAAAAATAAAACAAAGAAACAACAACAAAACATACCCCCAAAACAACCCCAAACAAAGAGCACCCGGGGTGGATTAGTAACGGGGACTCCACAGTAGACAATGACCAGGAAGCAAACAACAGTGTTAGCAAGCAATATTAGAGCTCTGGCCAGGTTCTGTGGAGCCTCATGACGTGTGCTATGTTTCAACAATTTTTAAGCGATGACTACGATTATTTCTGTTTTCCAGAGAAGAAAATTGAGGCCCAGAGGAATAAATACATTCATCCAAGTCTGCATAATAGCGCAGTGATCAAGCTGGGAGTTTATGTATATTTTCCGTCAGAGGTAAATTCTTCATCTTTTGGGTAAAAAGTAGAGTAAATACTGTGTTCTGACTGCAGACCAGACCACCTGTGGCTTCCTAATATGTTCCTTGAGAGGGGTACTTCTGTTAAAACCCTAGTTTCCCCTATTAAGGGCTTCTTATCATTGACCTGTGAGAATTCATTATGGGGAAGCATCCACTCTGGGGCGGCCCTCTGGTGAGCCACAGGCTGACAAGTTAAGTGTGGACAGGCAGGGTAGCAGTCACAGCTACAGACTGTGAGAGCTCTTGCTGGTTTCTGTCTTGATCTTCTCACAAACACTCAGCGGTGGCGCGCACGAATATTCACCCTGCTGCAGCCCTTTCTGCACAGCCCTGCAGCTCGTCCACTGTGCGCATGCCACATGCCTTACGTCAGCATGTAGACACCCCACACTCCTTTCTTGTGACCCCAGGCTTGCTCTTTTCCTCTTTTTCTATAGAAAGACTTTCTTCTTAGTGTCTCCACACCTCTGCATCCTTCATTTCTACTGGCCCCATCGTGAGAGCTACCCGACAAGCACCTGTGTGAACTGTAACACCAATCTAATTGGTCTTAATAATAAAAACCCAAAGTCAACTATTAGGGGGTGAAGGCTGACAGATCAGAGAAAAAGAGGTAAGCAGCTCTTACCTCTATGAAATCCTCAGACTAAATGGGATATCCTGTCTCTATTATAAGTCCACAGACTGAATGCTGAGCTCCTATCTCCTCCAAGTGCTGGGATTAAAGGTGTGTGCCACCGCTTCCTGTCCTCTGTGGCTAACTAGTGGCTCGCTCCACGCTCTGATCCTCAGACAAGCTTCCTTTGTGATAGCACAAACGAAATATCACCACAGTGAACCAAAGATTTCTTCTGTTACTATTATCAATTCTTTCCTTTTCATTTCTATCCCTGCTTTATTAGTATTATATACTTCAAAACCAGGGATTCATGTCTGTTTGATCAACAGTCTCAAATGCTTGCAGCCAAGATTGGCCACTGGGATCTGTTGAATGAGTGATAATAATCAAGAAAAAATGGATTCCAGGACTCGATACAGTTCTAAGTTACATGCCAGAAAGTGATGACAGGGACAAAGCTGGCCCTCATTGCCCATCATGTTTGCAGCCCACACCCTTCTCCCCCTGCCTTCTGCTCCATCTTGCGACCTGGAGGACCATAAGGGACCACACACTTGATCATCTTATCCCATGTGTTTGATCTCTGTCTGTACATTTGTGTCTAAAACCAATTGGCTCATAAATATTCACAAACTTAGAACTCGTGTACAGACCCAGGAAAGAATCCCTGTGCAGGTCTCAGAAGTGGACTTGGGGCTAAGTTTCTGGAACAAATACAGGCTTTCTGGAGTATGGTCGTCTCTGGGGGTTCTAAACTCTGGGCGGATACAATTCCTTCACTTTCTCTACTTCTTACTTGAGTGGAGGGCCCAGAGGAAAGCAGGCTGAGTGAGGTCACTTAGAATCAGAGGTCTCGGTCACTGGACAGAAATGATGTAAGGTGAGCGGGATAAGCTGGTATGAACTGGGTTAAGTAAAGAGAACGGAAGAAGGGGAAGAAAGAGGAGACATTCTCTGAGACGGATGTGTGGCTAATTATGCCACCACGCGTGACTCTTCATGTGGTCACAGTTGGATATAAATGGTGCGAGAGCATCACTTGAGAGTAGACAGAAGCAAAATGGTGGACTCTCTCTGTGTCTCTGTGTCTCTGTGTCTCTGTCTCTGTCTCTCTCTGTCTCTCTCTCTCTCTGTCTCTGTCTCTCTCTCTCTCTCTCTCTCTCTCTCTCTCTCTGTGTGTGTGTGTGTGTGTGTGTGTGTGGGTTCAGGTGTCCCTACCAGGTGTCTTCCTCAATTGCTCCTCACTTTATTTTTTGAGACAGAGTCTCTCATAGAACTTGAAGTTGTCTCACTAGACTAGACTGGTTGGCAAGCAAGTCCCAGGAATCCTGTCTCCGCCCTCCCAGCACTGGGGTTATAGGAGGATGCCACCCCAACCCATGGCTTTTTACATAAGTTCTAGGAATCTGAACTCAGTTCCTCAATGCTTGTGAAGCAGCCCCTTGACTAGCAGGAGTCATTTCCTCAGCCTGAAGTTAGCAGCCCCCAGAATGAGCCAAGTCAAAAGTGACCACGAGCTCTACTGGAACCATGAGCCATGCCTGCATTTGTGGTTGCTTAATTACATGTATGTAGGAGGAATGTAATTGTACGAGACTGTAAGTGCCCACGAAAGGTATTAGGTCTCCTGGAGCTGTAGTTAACTTCCCAAAGTGGGTCTGGGGAACCAAGCTCCGATCTTTTAGAATAGTACCCACTCTTAACCATGGAACTGTCCCTCCAGCCCATTAAAGTCTTGAAAATACTTTTCTTTGCATAATCCCCCCCCCCTTTTTTAGTATGTGGCTTTCTGGCCATTGATTCTAGGGCCTCATGCATGCTAGTTAAGCCCTATGCTACCAAGCTATGTCCATAACTTCAACTTTACTTCTTAAGCACCTTTATATGTAAAAGAATAGCTAGGGGCGTTTGTTAAAAAGAAGTAAATTAACAACGTTTAAAACCGAAATTCTACCAGCGCTAACACTGTCTCTTTCCTTTTTATTAATGTGGCTTAAAGGGTCTTAAAAAATGCATTAAGACTCCACCGCATTTCCCTAATTGTAATTTATGCATCTTCTCCTCCAACCTCCATCTTTCGGGCTTACTTTCCAGCCTTTATTTTCATTTCCCCTCCCAGCAGTGTTACAAGCCATCACCTTTCTCAGTAACAGGGCTGTGATAGTCAATAATTACGTGATTTTTAAAAATGATAAGTTCTTCTAATTGCCTAAGCTAATAAAATGACATAGAACTGATAAGCCTGAATAATGTTCCCCTAATTGCTTTTGCTAAAGATAGAGTGCCTGACAGTAGTTATAGTCTTTTAGCTTGGAAGAAGGAACACAAATGTTAAAGAAAATGACGACAAATTTCTGAAGAGAAATGGTAGTTGAGTTTCCCTCTTGATTGGAGGGAGAAAATATAAAAGAATTTGACATGCAATTCAGTTGTATGTTCTTACAGCTTCCTTAAAGCTATTTTTTAAATAAAAGATAATGAAGGAGAGCAGAAGAAACAAAATAGTTAAATTATCTACGATGGGACTTTGGAAATATCTTTTTTTTTCTCATTAAGGTCCCTCATCAAGAAAGTGAAATGACAGCTCATTGGATGTGAGAAAGCTGGTTACACCACACATCTGGTATCTAAAATATGTAAACAACACAACTCCAGCAGCAAAAAGACAAATAGCAAAAATTCAGCAGATCTGAATTGATATTTTTTTCCTCAGACGGAGCATTAAGTGTCTTGTGAGTGTGGGAAAGCCAACACCAGGAGCCACAAGAGAAATGCAACCCAAGCCGAGATGAGATCTCCAGGAGGCCCGCTGGGATGACTAGAATAAAAAGGAAGAGAGCAGCAGATGCTGACAGGCTTTTGCAGAGATTGGAATACCTGTGTGCTGTTAATAAAGATGAGAAGGGAGTGGTTGCTCTGGGAAACAGTCCAGCATCTCTTCAGAAGATTTCAGAGTTCCCACATGACCGAGCAATTCTACTTCTAGGAGTGGAAGAGAGAGAATGAGCATGCACCTTCATACTAGACTTCTTAGCTTTATTCATAATACTATGAAGCAGAAGAGACTCAGATGTTCATCAGCTGATAAACAAATAAATACAAGCAGCATAATACTTGGTAATAAAAGGGGTGAAGACCTGGTACATATTTTACCATGAATGAACCTTGAAAATATGACAACAAAGGACTAGTAAAACATGGGACCAAATATTGTCTAGCTTTATTTATATTTCCCAAATCAGTCGACTCATAATTTGTAAGTAGATTAAAAGGTTGCCTAGATCAGAAGAAGTAGGAAATACATAAGCAGTAAGTAATAATGGCCTTAGGGTTTCTCTTTGGGGTGGTGAGAATGTTCGAGAAGTAGATGACCATGATGGCAACATAAATATGGGCAACTAAAATGACCACATTGTGAATTTGGTCACGAAGCTTGACACTTCATGTTCTTACAATTGTGTCTGCTGGAGACAACGGTGAAGAAACATAAACTGACAGTAGACAGAAGCAAGGTGGCCCTCTGTGGTGTGTGTGTGTGTGTGTGTGTGTGTGTGTGTAAATCAGAGGGGGTAGATTATGTGTTCTGTGCAATGCATATGGAAAAGGCCACTATAAGACAGTAGTCTAATTGTAAACATTTGTGACGTTTATTTTTTGGGTTCAAAAACTTTGCTGAAAGCCCTGAGCAGATGTATTTCAGCCCTTTGCTTTTTCTTGCATAGTCTCATTTGAGCTACTTAATTTTATAATAAATTCCATAGAGTAATCACAAATTTGTGATGACACTATTTTTTTTTTCATACACTTGACTATGGGAATGCCCAGCCTGCTTAGGTCTTAAAGTCCTGGAAACAATTTCAGTTGGCACCTGTTCTTATTCCCCCATCTGCTCTGCTTCTCCCTGGCTCAGGCTGTCTCATACGTAATCATCTCCTCAGAGCCCCCCATCCCCTCTGGCCTTGTTCTAATTTAGTTTCGACACAGAAGCTCAAATTTTTATAAAATGCAAATAGAACCTTCTTGCTCCCCAGTGACGGAACTCTTCGATGCCTCTGGATTGTTCCTAAGATAGAGATTCGAGTCTCTGGGGCCCACCAGGCTTTGCGGGTTTGTGTCTTCATCCCCTTCAGGCACAGGGGCCTCCTTCTGACTTCTGGAAGCACATAGTTCTGCCCTGGAGCTGCTGTGCACACTGCTTCCCACAGCTGCAGGGCTGTTGTCCAAACTGCTCTGCCCACAGTCCTGCTTCCTGCCCCTCCCCCAAGCCTGCCCACTGGTCTCCTACTGTGAGTCAGATCTCAGCACCAATGGCACTGCATGCCTTTTAGCCCCACTTCTCGCTGTGGGTTGCAGTTACATATACATTACTGAGTGTTAGCAGGTCAGAGATCATCCTCCATTCCTGGTATTACCCCCCCCCCCCGCCCGCCTGGTCCTGCAGGGGTGCAGTCTTTTGCCATTGGGGCACAACTTGGTTGTCTATGAAATTCACCCTTGAGAACCACACAATAAACGATGAAAAACCTGATAAGCGTTCGTGTAAGTTCATGATGTTGTATTGAGCTGCGTCCCTAGCTAGCCTTGGCTTTCAGTTGAAGCTTACACAAGACAATGAAAGACCACAGAAAAGGCTGTGATAGACCTTTCTAGAATTTGAAGCAATGGCTTCTGCTAAGCTGAGAGATAGAGACTGAATAAGCATGTGCCACAGCACTCAAGCACAGAAAATAATGCACTTAGGCAAAAGCAAGAGTCCAGTGTGAGAGATATCCAGACATTGGAGCAAAGGGTGTGTGCTGAGTGACATGGGAGTGAAGATAAGCTGAAAGGTGAGGTGGGCTTGACGTTACCAAAGGCCTCTGGGATGGTCAAAGCATCTTTATGGGTTTTTAGCAGCGTGATTGTAATCTCTCCCTGAGTTGGGAGAAGGAGCTTGAGCAAAGAACAGAGGACAAATCAAAGAGGTGACCCCATACAGGATGACTGTTTCCATCAGGAGGCTCACGCCAGGACCGTGAGCTTACTGTGGGCAGTGATGGAAGATAAGAGCAACCAGGCCTTAATGTACAAGAACACGTAGCTCCATTTTAGTCAATTCTTCAAAGTCAGCTATATCTGTGATAAACCAGGAAGTCATGTGTTGTTCTGCAAGAAGCTTCCTGAAATCACACCTCATCCCTGGGTTCTTCTTTCACTTCTGTAGAATGAGGGGAGAGATGCAAGCCGGCTGCTCCATAAACGTCCACCTGGTCAACAAAGGGCAGTTACAAACACATTGGATACTATATGACAAGCCTATGATTTTTTAATGAAAAAAACCTTTATACCTGAAATCTTTTAATCATCATTAGTTGTTTTCTGTAAATGAAAACACTAAGGATTATGGAGATTGAAAGACTTCTTTAAAGCAGTCAAGAATTTTTGACTTAGCGTGCTGCTTCCTAAGCCTGGAGATGCAATGAAAATAAGAGTAATATTTGTGACCGTTAGGATTTCTCTTCAAAACAGGTACTTACTACACAAGCATTCTACCCCACGCCCCTGCAGCCTAAAGAAGGGAAGAATAGAAAAGGAACACACAAAGGTGGCAGCTTCACAAGCAGAAAGACATGAAATTCTGCTTGAGAAAAAAAAAAGGAAAACGATGTAGAATAAGCTTCATTACTTCCGACTTAGTTTATAATTAGATCAAATTCAAGTCTTCAGGCTTACAGACAGCGAACTCTCTCCCCAGCCTAACTGTCTTTGTTGAAGTGGTATCTACAGACCCCTTCCTCAGACACTCCCTAAGTCTCAGTGCTGGGGTGCAATTGGAGACACATTGCAGCGGAACCCCCAGGTGATGCCAGGGAATCTGTATTTTCTACTCTGCAAATGGCTGAAAGCATTCTAGCATTGAGAATGACGGGAGCGCATGCCGGAGCTGTCAAAGGAGGCAGGCAGAGCTGCGGTCCCATGCTCTTGTTTTTGATCAGATGTTCTGTGAACCCGGATTAGAATGGCTAGATCCCCAGAGCTTCTTGCCTTGCCAGTGGCTTTTATTCTTGCCTTGCAAAAGGCCTGCAAAATTTTCTGCTCCTGAAGCTATAGTTCCATTTTCAATAAGACAGCCGCTGTTGAGCCCTTGGTAAAACCGTTAGAATAGAACAGCTGTGGACAGAGGCAAGCTGAGCCTATATTTAGAATGCTGTGTGGGGCTGAGTCTACAACAAATTCATTCTTACCCCTCCTAGAAATGCCTTGGTTTGTAAAACAGAGAACGGCCTCCGGTATTCTAGCTCTTCAAGCTGTGCAAAATTTAGGGTTGTTTATGAATCCCTGAGGACGGATAACACATCTTAAAGCATATTTCTCTTCCTTCACACATCTTTTTCTAAGTTGAAATAACATCCCAACTTTGGTTCTCATTTTATGAGTTGGTACACCTTCCTAAGTACCAGCTTACAGCCTGCGGAAACTAATTGCCAATAGAAATTACATGTTTTGAGAAAAGAATGGGAGGAGAGCAGCAAATTAATTCAAACCTAATTTGCATTCCTTTGCCAAGTTTGAATTGGGACCAATTTGCAAACGGAATTATCTACCTAGCCGTGATGGACTTTATAATAATGCTGGAAGTTTCTTAACTCATGGCAGCGTCTTTTTAATAAAGACACATTCACAGCTGTAGACTCGGTGTCTTGTAACATATTGCTAATAATTTGGCTAATAAGATTTTAAAGTTAATTAAAAGGAAAGGAAACCCCATAAAGTCTGGTGCAGTGCCTACTGGTGGGTACTTTAACAGGCTGACCAAGCAAAACTTCTAAGAAGGAAGAAAGTGAACGCTTGTTCATTAGTGATTTATTAATGGTATTTTTGGTAAAAAGTTTTTCTTTGCATTTCTTTTAAAGCAAGTGATAAACACTTAATGAGAGCGTTCCCAGGCTTTTTTTTTTATCATGTTTCTTTTCATGAAATTCTCCAAGGCAGCCAAGAAGTTGGCATTTAAGTAACTCAAAATATTTTTCATGTTAATGTGTTTTTTATTATAATCTTTTTTATTTTTGAGAGTATAAAATAACTGCATCATTTATGTCTTTCCTTTTCCACTCTCCAACCTCTCCTAGGCACCACCTCTTTCTCTCTCTCAAATTCCCCTTTAATTGTTGTTACATATGTGAGTGTATATGCATACATATGTTGTAATAGGAGCGGCGGGGCTGCGTCCCCAGCACCCCGGCTGCCTGCTAGCTTATGCCTCGAAATAATTACATGGACACTGTAT
Source organism: Microtus pennsylvanicus (assembly GCF_037038515.1). Taxonomy (NCBI): domain Eukaryota; kingdom Metazoa; phylum Chordata; class Mammalia; order Rodentia; family Cricetidae; genus Microtus; species Microtus pennsylvanicus. Next base: position 40,632,993 of record NC_134595.1, on the reverse strand, counting down.
TCTTTTAAACACTGCTTGGCCCATTATATCTAGCCTCTTCTTGGCTAACTCTCGCACCTGGACTAGCCCATTTCTAATAATGTGTGTAGCACCGAGGTGCGCTTACCGGGAAGATTCTAGCCTAAGTCCATCCTGGGTCGGAGCTTCATCGTGTGTGCCTCAGAGAGCAGAGCTATCGCGTCTGCCCGGGAGAGGGGAGCATGGCGTCTCTGCTCCAGAGAGCAGAGCTGTCGAGTCTGAGCTCACTTCCTCTTCCTCCCAGCATTCTGTTCTGTTTACTCCACCCACCTATGTTCTAACCAATAAAATGGGCCAAGGCAGTTTCTTTATTAGCCAATGACCTTCCTCCATCATACATATACATTAATTTCTAAATATATAAATAAAACCATATGTTACTTGCATGTATTGTTGATCACTTGGTATTGAAAAAGCAGTTGGTGTGTTCTTCCCTGGGAAAGACCAGGGAATATCCTCTCTGAGCCTTTTTAGTTGTGTGTCTTGGTCTAGAGACAAGGCCTGGTAAGCTTTTTCTCATTGACATCCTTGCTGAGAGCTTGTGAAGACAGCCACGTTGGTTAGATTTTACGGGTGGAGTATCTCTGTCATTTCTAGGAAACACATTCTCACAGAAAACTTAGTCTTTCCACTTCCTCTTCTGAAGTGGTCACTGAGCCTAGGGTGCAGGAGTTGAGTAGATGTAGGAGTTGGGACTAGACTCTAATTTCACATTTTGATTTAATTTGTAGTTTTCTGTAATCTTCTCCATTTGTTGCAAAGAGACTTTTCCTTGATGGGGGTGAGAATTGTACTTACCTGTAGATATAAGGATTATGTTAATTTAGTAAAGCAACTCTTTGTATTTGAAAGTAAATGGTCTATGGGAATCTGAGTCCAGCATACCTGCATTGGCCAGAGGAACATTTACTCTGCCTTTGTGGCCCAGCGACTGTGCTAAAGGAATTCTTTTTTATTAATTGAAAAAATTTATGCAATATATTTTGATCGTGTTTTTCTTGTCTCCCAACTTCTCTTAGATCTTCTCCACCCTATTATGTGTTTTTATCTTTTCTTTAAAACTACCAAACAATAAACACATAAAAAGAAATACCCTCACAAAAACACAATAATGGAAATAAAAGTAAACAAGCAAAAGACCAATAGGGGAACAATGGTCAAACAAAGTAAGATGAGACAAAAGTCTAAGAAAATAACATTGAGTTTGTTTTGTGTTGGTCATCTACTCCTGGACGTAGGATCTGGCCTGCAGTATAGTTGATAAACCTAGTGAGACTCTACTGGAGAAGGCTAATTTTTCCATTGTGAGTGAGTAGCAATTGCAGGCAGCTTCTTAGTTAGATGTAGGACCCATGTCCATTTCCCCCTTTCAACACTGGGACCCGGTCTGGCTTGAACCTACCTCTCCATGCTGCCACAGTCTCTGTGAGCTCATGTGTGTGTCAGTCCCGCTGTGTCTGGAAGATACTGTCTCCTTGGAATCATCCATCACTTGGGGTTCTTACAATGTTTCTTCATAGATCCCCAAGCCTTGAGGGGATTGCGTTGATGAAGACACCCAGTTTAGGACTGAGTGCATGCCACTAAGTCTTTCACACTCCACACACTCCAACACTGACACCAACAAGTGAGCAGAACCATTGTTCCTGAGAGTTTCCAGGTCTCCACCACCTTGCATTCTTTGCAACCATTTCCAAAAAACAGTCGTCCAGGTGGCATGTGCTCAGTGGTGGCGTGCATGGGCCATGCTGGCATGTGAAGAGGCTGGCATTCCACAGCATGAGGACAAAAGACTTCTAACACACATGCTGATTTCAATACAGCACAAGGAACCATGATAACAGAAAGGATCAACCCCAGCTGGTATGCTGTTTAAGTGGCAAAATTTTGATGTCTCCGCCAGACTATGTATGAATGTGTATATGGGTATGAATATGCATTATTTGTATATGTATATAAGTTATACATATAATTTGTTCTTTGAGAATTTCATGCATGCATGCATGCATGTATACAATGTATTTTGATCATATTTACCAAGAACTCCACTTCCAATACTTCCTCAGTGCCGTATCTCCATCTAAATTTCATATCTATTATTTATGACTATTGAGCCTAATTAGTACTGCCCACATACGTGAGAATATGGAGCCATCCAATGGAGCATGGTCAATCTACCAGAAACCAAATTCTCAAAGAAAACTGAGTCTCTGTCCCCTAGCAACCACCAAAGTCAACAGGTCTTTAGCTAGGGTCTACCAGGCTTTCGAATCTAGTTGAATGGCTATAGATTTCCAAGTCTTTTAGAAAGTTATCTTCCAATCTAGTATAACCCAGTGTATTATTTAGAATGCTGAAATTCTTTTCATTTTAGAATATTCTAGATAATTATTCTGAGCATTCCATCCAACTTCCCCCCCTCCCCCCCGCCCCATATCAGCCATATCAGATTCAATTCTGGTAATTTCTAGTTTCAGTATGATTCTTTGGTGACAAGTATAAAAAAGACACATAGATGACTCTTGATAATCTATTCTGATAATCTACCTTTCAAAATTCACTCTTTTATTCTGGTTTGGTGATCTTGAAGTTCTCTGGGGAAAGTAGAAGACATTGCCTGAGGACCTATGTCTACTTCTCACCTGTGCATGTATGCTGTTTCCCAGCCTCAGGTTCTAATGTGGGCAGATTTCAGTGACATTCTGGAGACACAATTGTGACAGGGGCAGCTTGTTGTCATCCAGTGACCCTTCTTCTCTTCTGTAGATGTTGGAGTGTATGAACTTTGGAGACACATTTATGCTGTAAATTCTACACAAGAAGGGAAGATAGTAGCCGAATATGCCATTGCCTTGAGTAGTTAGGGTTGGATGGTGATGGGGATCTTCTGAGGGACCATGTGCACTACATCTTGAAACTTTTCCACTAAGAAGAGAGATCTACTAACTTTTACCCATCCTTGATGGAAGTTTGATCTTAAGAGGCTTAGCTCATGGGCATTTCTAGATCAGGAAGTGTTGTGGGAATTTGATCAGTTTCGGCCAATGACTTTTGGGGTGACTAGAACTATGGGCATGATTTTCTATGATTTGTGACCGAATAAGAACGCACTGCATTCACTCTCTTGCTTGGATGTGAAAGGCTTTCTGACCCACGGTTCTGTGAGCTGGTCAAGAGCTTTCCACATCCTTCCATGTTGGACCAAGAAGCAATCCCGTAGCTTTACCCTGTAATCATGAGTGCATGATTCCCATTTTACTCCTTAATAAATAAGTCTTCTTCCTAAACATCCGTGGGTTTCTCACTTTAAGGAAGTGCTAGGATTTATGGACTGTCTCATCAAGTTGAAAAAGACCTCTGGGGTCAGCCAAAGAGCTGTATAAGATATTCTAGCATTTTTTTTTTTTGGATGCTCACCTTACTAGACCTAGATAGAGGTGGGCGGTCCTTGGGCTTCCCACAGGTCAGGGAACCCTGATTGCTCTTCGAGCTGATGAGGGAGGGGAACTTGATCAGGGGAGGGGGAGGGAAATGGGAGGCGGTGGCGGGGAGGAGGCAGAAATCCTTAATAAATAAATAAATTAAAAAAAGATATTCTAGCAATATCTATATTGGTCCACCTTTCATACTTACCAGAAATGCTGAGACTCAACGTTTAGTCTACGAGGTCCTGTGGGCTGCACAATAAGACAGATGCCCATTTAAGACCACCCACCAAGACCTTGATGTAAAACGTAATTCCAGAACATCTACAGAAGATCACTGTGGGCCATGGTGGTGGAGGAAGGTTTGCATTTGAAATGAAAATGAGGCTTTCACCTCCAAAGAGTTTAAATTAGAGGTGAAGAAAGGGGCAATGGATTCTGTGAGCAAGACATATCATGCGCAAAGGCTTGGATATAAAAATATGAAAGGCACAGCCTGTGAGCTGCTAGAGGAAATCCGAAGTCCAGAACAGGAGATGAAGATGGAAAAGTATTAGGGGATGTTTTTTCAGCGACCTTAGAGTTGAGACTAAGTGTTCTGACTTGACTTCAAGCCAAGGCATTTCCCTCTATTTAATGGGGCTAAATTTATATATAATTAAAATTGCTAGTCCCAGTTTAATGGAAAACATTACATGCTCTTACAGGGATAATTTTAAACCAACTGCTCTCAGCCTTTTTATTATATTCTGTCATGGTAGACATAAGAAACGATGTTAGCATGCGGCACATATTTTATTGGTAGGATATTTCTAATTTTCTACATGTTAATCCCCACCCCATTCCCCTCTAGTTCAAGGGTGTCCATCAGAATGCAAGCTGGATAACATAATAACATTGTTACTGTAAAAGCAATATAATCGGTTAACAAGAAAACAATTTATGAACTTTGGCCTTCAGTTTGTATGGAGTAACAAGTTATTTGTAATAAACCTCGGAACCAGTTGTGAATAACAACGTCTCTAACATAGTACTGCATAGCCACTGCTTCAGAAGCAAGAATGCGAACAGCGACCTGCAGTCAGGAGCCACACATAGAGAGACTTGGAATTGTCCCTTAGTGTTGACCTTAAAAAGTACGAGTAGAAGGGAGCTCACACTGACACCAAGGTGAAGGCAGCAGGGCATTCTGTTGAACTGGGAGCCAAAAGGAGCTCCGGAGCCTTGGGAGATGAGTCAAGTTTTTGACTACTTCCTTCCCCCTATTCCTCTGAGCTAGCTGGAGATGAAGGGCTGCTGGCTCCTGGAGCGGACCTGTCTCAATTATTCTTTCAGGCCCCCTTCCTCCTCTTGCTTTATTCTAATGCTCTGTAGGCTCCTGAGCATAAAATGCCATCTCTGGATCATAAAAGGCACCTGATCATTGCTGGAAGCAACCAAGGCCAGTTGGTGCTTGGCCTGCGAGTCTTTGAGCTTGATTCCTTTAGGTAATTGCTTGTCTTTGTGGCTGTTGTTGTTTTGTGTTCTGTTTATGACAATGTTTTGTTTTGCAGCTTCACTGTCCAGACTGGAATGAAATTCACTAGGTAGCCCAATTATCCTTGAATTCTAGATCCTCCTGTGTCTGCCTCCCAAGTGTTAGGGTTACAGATAACCACCACCCCATGCTTCACTGTACCTGGTGCTGATTCAGGGCCTTTGGACCGCTAAGCTTATTTTGTAGTTAGATAAATCTAGCAACAATTAGATGTTTAATGTGTCCAATGGTAAAATTATTGAAAGAAGACAAAGCAGGGAGGAGAGCCAGGAGGGAAGCTCTTTCCAGAGGGTGGGAGAAGGCCTTTCTGAAGGGATCCTTACTGGAGTCCTGTAGGACGCAGAGTTTGCAGAAAAAATCCAGAGAAGAGGATATGAGGCCAAAGAGTAATGGGATTTGAATGACTAGGATCTTTTTAGATCATTCATAGTGCCATAGGGACGAGAGAAATACATGTACATGTGGAAAATGACCTTAAGTCAGATCACATGACTTGCTTGTCTTAACAAGGTAGTGAGGGAGAGTCGCTTGACTCCTGATGGCAGGGTGGCCATGGCTTTGAGGGGAGGTCATCTTACAGCCTGTTTGGAAGTCATAGAGACTGTGGACCTGAAAAGTGTTAGCATATCTCTGAGATTTTAATAAGAAACATTGGTTAATAAGTGGGTAATAGTAAAATAGAGAAGCACCCATAGTCAACCCAGACTTGAAGCCACTTGAACCAGCATTGCCAGTTTGTAATTATAGCCCATGCTGTAATTGGATGTCCAGGCTGGAATGGAGTTCAGAACTTTACAAAATCCTGTTTCAGTCTGGAGGATCAGAAAGGAAGACTCCCAAGACTTTGGGTGGCTGACTCAACTTTCCTTGATGAGTTTCATTGAAATTTAAAGTCCAGACAAAAGAATCCACTGTTTATCTTTGTTCCCTTTGCAGAGTTGTGCCCAATAAGGTGTGGGCTGTTCTCACCTGAGCTAGAAATTAAACCCATTAGAAACAAGGATCACGTGGCTGTGCTGGTTTCCTTTTTTCTCAGCCCCTGTCTCCTGTCACCCATGAGTGGTTGAGGATTCCAACCCACCTCGTACCTCAGTTTTAGGAAAATTTTTACTAAGAATTCATGACAACTCTTTTTTTCCCCCCAGTTTATAAACGCAAAGATTTTCTCTACTTGATCCCGTGAAGTCTGTGGATATTTCATTCTGAATGTCACCCTGAAGATAGGAAAGGAGGTGGGAATCCATAATAAAGTTGGATAACTGGCACAAGGGAGTGTTTAATCTAAGGACTAGAAGGTTTCTAAACTGGCTCTGTATCTGCGCCTATTGCTTTGTGTAATTCTTCAGGGTGTTTCCAAGCATTTTATCAAGATGGATGAACTGATTAAGCAGCCCTCTTGGTATGTGTGCGGCAAACAGTGATTGTGAGCATGGTCTGGGATGGAGAAATTCATGCCTAGCATTTCCAGACCTAACTGACATCGTGGAAAAATAAATCAGGGCTCTTTACAATAGGGATGCCTTATCACACCATGGTTAAAATCAGTTCTATGTTAATTCAAAATTAGAAAAATCATAACAAATTGAAGTTATTTATAGTTATAACTTTATACTCATTATAAAGTTATATATATATATATATATATATATATATATATATAAATTTATAACTTTTAATCATTCATAACCTCATGGAGTTTTATGTAGGCATGTAACATGCAGGATCATAGGACTATCATATGGAATCTACAAATATCACATGAGATGCAGAATTCATTCTGTGATAAGAGATTATTTCAAATTAATCTTGATGAGACCATAAAATAACATTAAAATGGAGAATGCAACCTGAAAAATTGATGTGATTAACTTATAGAAATTAAATATGGGGGCCTGGAGAGATGGCTCAGTGGTTAAGAACACTTGTTGCTCTTGTAGAGGATCTGAATTTGGTTCCCAGGGCTCACATCTAGTGATTCCTGTGACTGTAACCCCAGGAGATCGTCCATCGGCATTGGCACACATGTGTACAAACAAGAACACACACCGAGAGACACAAAAATAAAAAAATAGGTATTATGAAAATATACAATTACAACAGAAAATCCCACAGTGATTTATTGTGAGACCCATTCATTTGAAAGGATTCTCAAGAAATGATTTTTCAAAAGAACCAGTTGCCTGAACTTCAAATTTCTAGTCTTTTTCTCTCATTTTTTGGAGCCAGCTTGTTTCTTTTTCTAAAGAATGAATGCAAGAAATCTTTCAGGTCACCAAACATTGTGGCACAGGCCTTTAATCCCAGCACTCAGTAGGCAGAGGCAGGTGGATCCCTGAGTTCAAGGCCAGACTGGTCTACAGAACTGGTACCAAGACATCCGGGGCTACATAGAAAAAAAAAACATGTCTTAAAAAAATCTTACCTGGCAGGGGAGATACCATGATCATGAAGTAGTTTTCCCAGGGCGAGACATATCCATCTCACCCTGTAGGTGCTGACTTCTGTGATTTCCCCAAGGGTGGAAAACTCAACTGCATAATTTGTGGCAGTGGAGACTGTATCATGCTTTTCCCTAATGGGAGAAATCTTCGAGGTGACACTGTAATTAGGTGTCGGGATGGATCCTATAGGTTCTAGGAGGGCAGAGATGCAATATGTCTGAAATATTGAGGGAAGGCTGTTGATTTAAAATGTTGCAATTTGATGAACTGATAAGACCTGAAAAGCAGAGGAAACATAATGGATTGTGGGCTGTGGTGCACCTAAAAAGGAGCAAGAGGAAATAAATTTAAATTTAGGACTATTTCAGTAAGCAACAACTTACTGAAATAATAAGCAAGAATAACTGAGTGATTGGGTGCTTACTATGAAATATGGCAAGGTATGCCAAGATCTTAGCTATCCCAAAGCTCAATGTGATGAGGGAACAAAACAAAACAAACAAGACCAATTTAGATAGTGAATTGCATGTAAGAGGATTAATAGGTACAATGGTAGGGAAAGCCAGGGAATGAGGGGCAGATATGTGTTCAGTATTTCCCAACTTTAATGCACATGTGAATTTTCCAGCATCGTATTAAGATTTAGATTTAATGTATGAGATGAGCCTTAAAGTTTGCATCAAGAATAAAAATAAAGAGTGCTGCATGAGAATCTAAAGTAACTGGCATGTCCTCTGCAGGAGACACAACCAATGCATCTATTGTGCAGCCTCAGGAGGACCCTATGGCACGTGATGCTAAAGATAATGACGTGTCAAACCAAAAACCAACCAAAAAAAAAAAAACCCAGCTCAAGGCAGGTGGTGGTGGTACAAGCCCAGCACTCAGGAGGCAGAGACAGACAGACCTCTGAGTTCAAGGCTAACCTGGTCTACTGAATGAGTTTCAGGACAGCCAACCCTGTTTTGGAACACTTCCTTCCCCCTGAAAAACATCTAGCTCAGTTCAATGGGCATTTGTGAACTTGTAAATTGGGATCCAGGTTCAAAGTTAATAAAATTCACATATTTTCCTTTTTTTTTTGTTAAATCCTAATTTCTTTTTTATTTATTTATTTATTAAAGATTTCTGCCTCCTCCCTGCCACCGCCTCCCATTTCCCTCCCCCTCCCCCGATCAAGTCCCCCTCCCTCATCAGCCCGAAGAGCAATCAGGGTTCCCTGACCTGTGGGAAGTCCAAGGACCACCCACCTCCATCCAGGTCTAGTTAGGTGAGCATCCAAACTGCCTAGGCTCCCCCAAAGCCAGTACGTGCAGTAGGATCAAAAACCCATTGCCATTGTTCTTGAGTTCTCAGTAGTCCTCATTTTCCACTATGTTCAGCAAGTCCGGTTTTATCCCATGCTTTTTCAGACCCAGGCCAACTGGCCTTGGTGGGTTCGCAATAGAATATCCCCATTGTCTCAGTATATACATATTAGAGTACTACTCAGCAGTAAAAAACAAGGACTTCTTGAATTTTGCATGCAAATGGATGGAAATAGAAAACACTATCCTGAGTGAGGTAAGCCAGACCCAAAAAGAGGAACATGGGATGTACTCACTCATATTTGGTTTCTAGCCATACATAAAGGACATTGAGCCTATAATTCGCTATCCTAGAGAAGCTAAATAAGAAGGTGAACCCAAAGAAAAACATATAGGCATCCTCCTGAATATTAACCTTCATCAGGCGGTGAAAGGAGACAGAGACAGAGACCCACATTGGAGCATCGGACTGAAATCTCAAGGTCCAAATCAGGAGCAGAAGGAGAGAGAGCACGAGCAAGGAACTCAGGACCGCGAGGGGTGCACCCACATATTTTCCAAAAAAAAAAATTAAGAAAAAAAAACCTTAGATGGCATGAGTGCCTTCTTACCTATGCCAGTAGATATGGCAAAGCTTCTTAGACCGTGGTCTGAGGATCCAGGGATAAAATGATGTCCAGATCACAGGCGTCCTGATAGGGCAGGGTAGGAAGGAAGCTTGAAAGAGAAGGTAAAGAGGAAGATCTGGATCTCACTGAGGGGTCTAGAACACCCCATTAAGGAGTCAGAACTTCACCAGGGAGGCTCGTGCTCAAAGAGGCCTAGTTTGTTAGTCACATAAAGATGGAGCCGCATCGAGCTTACTAACCCATGGTCCTGTCTGGGCATAGGTGAAAAATGATGCTGGTACTGCATAGTAGGGGAGATCAAGACTCAGAGAAGAAGGAACCAAAGAAACGAGACTGTGCTAATCCTATCACTCCTCAATGAGCTGCTGTTGATAGGAAGGAAAGAGCATATAATTCTATTTGGGGTGACATATGGGTAGAAATGAGCAGTGACAATCTGAATTTTGGGGCTTATTTATTCCCCAAGGAAGAATGAAGAGGCATAGGTAGAGAAAGAAGGCCCTGGGAGCCATTGGGAATATAAGGAGTTATTGGAAATAGTGCCTGTCCTCACGGTCACCAGATGTCATTAATTACCATCACTCTGCATCCCTCCTTCTACTGAAGTTCTCCGCTGGACCAGAGTTTTGAGGGTTGGTGGCCAAGCCACCTAAGATAGGATTATCATCTCCACGTGTGGAGGGGAGAGCAGAAGAGACAGGAAGACACAGTGCTGGGAGGGAAAACCACTGAACTGACATGATTGTGGTAGTCCCAGGAAAAAATAGAGTTCAGTGCCATGTGCCCTTGGGGGTATGATTGACAGGACAATGCCTCTTTGTCACTCATTAGAGTATAGGAACTGAGTAGTGGGCACACAAAGGTCGGTGCATTTGTTATCAGTAAGTTCAGAAGGACCCCGCCTTTCCTGGTTTCCAGAGTAGTATTCTGTCTGTTCAGTCAAGGTGAACAAGCATTAATTGTGGAGGATAGATGCAACATTCCTTGTTGTGAGTAGGTGGGAACCCTGGTTCTTGCATTCATTGACATTAGCTTCGAGCTTCTGTCAATGCTTTGGTACATAAGGCGACATTCTTATGTTTACAGGATTCCATATGTTGTAAATATGAGAAAGCTTTCAATGCATATTGCGGGCAGTTCCACACGTAAATACTAGATGGCAGCCCAGCACTGCCTTTAGGTACTGAAAAGTCTTGCCTGGTTCTCTACCCAGCACCAATGGAAAATTTTAGATGTTTTAAGCAAGGCTTCAATGGGAAAATTTACAGAAATAAGTAAATGATGCTGATGACACATTTGTTAACCGCCTTTCTCCAAACCACTTTAAAAATTACAAGTGAGACATGCAATTTAATGAGATGGTAAAAACTGAAGACAACCAAAAAATAGGCAGAGGATGTAAATAGCTATTTTATAGGAGCAATGCATAAGGCAATAGCAGTATGCAGTGTTTAACTTCTTGGGAGAAGAGAAATTAACATTATGTAAGTGTGGTTTTATTACCTCTTGATCTGATAGAAACATTTCCACAAGTTCTACCCTAGAGAAAACTTAGAGATACAGGCAAAGCTCTATGCACAAATATCCTTCTCCATGCTTTATTTATGGTAATCCAAAGACATTAATTCTTAGAAGCTGCTGTTCCCTACAGTGGGACATTAGACATTCTTAATTGATTCGACTTTATGTTTTAGTCAACCTCTAACAGAATTATATGCAGGAGAGTCAGTTAATGTAAAAAAGCGCACACATGATCCATAAAAACACAAAGAGAAGAGGGGTAGGCAGCCGCTTTGGGGAAGGTAGACGGATGGGATTCTTGTGGACTTTAGTCATCAGGAGAAATGACGGAATACAAGTTTCTACTACCAGGCCATGGCTTGTCTGGCAATGAAGCAGAATCATGGCCAAATGAATCACGATTCCTAGCAAGGAATCTTTAGAAGCATCCCAGGTTGGAAACCTAGGTCTTTCCCTTGAAACATTTTTCTGGAGTCCCATGAATGTGTGGGGGCCCCAGTATGACACCCAGGGATGCTTTCAGTACCCAGATGTCTGTGACAATTAAGAAGAAAATAATTCAATAAAATAGCATGAATCTTTTCTCTCCTGAGTGATACAGAAATATCTGTACCCATTTTGCACTATTGGCATATGCATTAATCTACTTTTAATTTCTTTCTTAGCACATTCTTGTGCAACATAGTATTTTTTTATGAAAAGCAGGAAATTGTAGCTTCCTGAGCTTTTTGCTTTAAGTAAAGACATGAATGAATGAGACTAAGGAAAAATTGATAGCATGGTTTGAGCAGGAGTTTGCTTGTTGCATTCATTTAGAAAAATATGAATCAAGTGTTTGATTTATTTATTTAATGACCTGACTGAACAAGTTACCCAATGCTCTCTAGAAGATAAATAAAAGAAGCCTGTTCAACATGGCTCAGCACTTCAGGAACTATAGTGAATAAGATTATATAGAAGCCAATCTTGGAATCTAGTGCCAAATAAGAAGTTGAACATGCTTCAATTTAGCTGGGTATATTTTTAAACAATACCCTAATATAGTCCTTTATTAACAACCTCAAAATCTGGATATGGCCAAAGTCCTGGTATTTTTGCTTTACCTATCAGCCAAACAGCTTGAACACTGTCGAAGGAGTAACTTCTGCAATGGCTCTGTGATTCGAAGGAATTTTAGTATTTTTAAATTCTTAAAATATTTTTTAACTTAAAAAATTTCTTGGGGGTGAGGTGGGGGAAGGTGAGGGGAGCAGGAGGATTACAGGGAGTGGAAACAGGAATTGGTGTGTAAAATGAGAAAAGAATATTTTTAAAAATAAGGGAAGGAAGGAAGAAAGAAAAAAAGAAAAGAAATAATCAGACAGATAGATTCTAACTTAATAGGACCTATGACCAGGATAAGACTTAAGGTTAAAAGGACAAAGTAGGTAACCCAGACCCAGAAAGACAAATATCATATGCATTCACTCATAAATGGCTTTTAGACATAAAGCAGAGAAAAACCAGCCTACAATTCACAATACCAGAGAACCTAGGAAACAAAGAGGACCATAAGACAGAATACATAGATCTAATCTACATGGGAAGTAGAAAAAGACAAGATCTCTTGAGTAAATTGGAAGCATGGGGACTACAGGAGAGGGTAGAAGGGGAGGGGATAGGAGGGGAGGAGAGCAGAAAAAAATATATAGCTCAATAAAACAATTAAAAATAAAATACAAAAGAAAAATCAAGGTGTGGAAATAAAAGACAGCAATTTGGATGGACAGTCTCAATAAAAACAATAAAAAATTAAAAAAGAAATGGATATGCAACAACTAGATGCTTAGTTTGAGAAAATTTAATGTATTAAGTAGATTTAATGCCTCCGTGCAGCAAATACCAAAGTTACTATTTGATATGAATACTTACAAGGTTATTAAGATGTTACATGCAAATCTATAACAATGGCAAAACCAAAAGACTAATCTTGAAGAGAACACATGGACTCTAGAACAAGGGCTGGAAAACTGGTCAGCTTTGTTCTTCCATCTGTTTCTATAAGGTCATAATGGAATATAAAAAGTCACGATCATTTTCTCATTGTCAGTTGTTACTTGTATAATATAGCAGTAGTGTTGAGATGTCAAGACAAAGACAACCCTGGCTCACAAAGTCAAACAGCTTACATAAGGCGTTTGCTGCCGGCCATCACGATCTATGACTTTCACCCTAAACTTGAGATGTTGAGTAGAGGAAAAAGAGTGAGAGCCGAAGAAATAGTCTTTTCCAGGGAAGAACACACCAACTGATGACCCAATACCAAGACATCAGTCCAGAAAGCATAAACACAAGTAACATTATGCAGACTGAGCAGGTTGTAGAGAGCTGGAAAAGACGGGGGATGAGGAGAAAAAGAAGAAAGCAAGGGAGAAGAAAGAAGAGAAGGAAAAAGAATTAAAAGGAGGCAATGGAAGAAAGGACAGAAGGGGAAGGGAAGGGAAATGTGTTTGTGACGAGGGCTTGCCTTTTGGGATCAAAAACTACCTCTAGTACTGAAAAATGTTTACAGAATATATAATATTCCTTCACCCCCTTTGTCTTCTCTCTTTAGCAATTTGCACTTCTTTTTTTTTTTTAACATGATCAAATAAAAAGTTACATCAAAGTACTAGCTAATAGCATTTTTTTCCTGGATCCTAAACTTTGACAAGGAGATCTCTTAAGTTCTTTCTTAAAAGTTTACACTGACTAGGAAAACATATTTTTCTGTGTCCTCTGAAATATTTGAGAATATACTATTTCTGGGCTCCCATTGGCATGAGGATAGAAACATAGGAAATGAGGTTCCACTCTTTGTGTGAAATGAGAGTGCTGTTGACCTGTTAGAATAATTTCCATGGAGAAACATATATATTTTGGGGGCAGAAACAGTGACCTGTCCCCATGAATCCTCTTAACTCATAGAAGTGCTGGAATCTTTGAGTGGGTTTTCCAGGACAGGATAAAACCTTTTCAGATGAGACTGAAGAAACAGTAGATTTTATTATAATGGAACACCAAAGAAGTACTTAATATTATTTATTAATTTAACAGTGCACATGCTTGACCCAAATGTTTAATCTGCCTTTTATCTGTACCGTTGATGTTATGAGACAAAGAAGGGAACATATCAATTTTAGCAACTTCTAAAACTACTGGGAAGAAAAATGCCATACAACAGGGCTCACACAGGAGGTTTATAGGGAAAAGGAGAGAGAAGGAACAGAGAAGGGAGCAGAGAGGGGACGGAGGAGCAGAGATTGGTCCCTGAGGACAAGAGTGTCAGAAGAGAGAGAGAAAGGAGAGAGAGAGAGAGAGAGAGAGAGAGAGAGAGAGAGAGAGAGAGAGAGAGAGAGAGAGAAGAAAGAAAGAAAGAAAGAAAGAAAGAAAGAAAGAAAGAAAGAAAGAAAGAAAGAAAGAAAGAAAGAGAGACAGGAAGCCTGCAAGGCCCGCCTTTTATAAGGGATCCTAGCTAATGTACACAGGGGTTGCTTCTTAGGGGCTGCAGCTGAGGACGTGTCCTGTCAGGACCCCAAGTGCAGACCAGTACAAATGCCTGACTACTAACAGCAACTACGGTCTTGGCGCTCTCTGGAACATTGAGAGAGGTAGTTCTTTGTATTTTGTTCATAATTTTATTTGGGGGTAAATTTGAAAGCAGCATAATAAACATCCACATGTTTGCCAGAGGGTCAGGGAATCACTCTTTTATCTGAGTTTCCTTTTCCATGGCATCTATGTGTGCAGGATTTTTGCAGTATGAATGGTCTGGTCATTTTTCATTTAGGTCAGAAACATAGATGATAACTCACATTTGGTTTCCTGATGTCTCAGTAACTTCAGAGTCTCAAAACCCTCAGGGACCTCTTGCTCTGCCTCTTGTTGTAAAGTCAAGAAGAGCAAACATACCCAAAGTTAGGAATGGCCCAAGGTCAATGATAGGGCTGCAGCAAAGACTAGGGTCTTTTCCTTGACTGAAGTGTGCAATTTTTCTACTACGTTACCCTTGTTTGCAGGTCTAGCTTGTTTTCAGCAATGTGCTGAGGGCTTGCCGTTGGGTATGGGCTCACACTTGACACCCATGATACCTTTCCAGAAATGATGAAAGCATCCCCAGCCCCATCTCTTGCCTATCCCCTTCCAAAGGGTGATGATGAAGTTGTCTCACTCCCCACTCATTACTGATTAAAAACAAATAAACGTATCCCAGATTTTAGAATTTTTCAATATTTTTCCGATTTTTAATCATCACTTCTGACGTTGGCTATAGATTTGTCATGTATAGCTTTTATTCCTAGTTCAGAGCTTTTATTGTATAGTCCAGGCTGGCCTCAGGCTGAATTTAAGTTTATGATCTCTTGCCTCCATCTTCTAACAGCTGGAATTAAAGACATGAACTGGAACAGCTGATTTATGCAGTGGTGGGGATCAAACCCAGGCCCTTGCACATGCTGGGTGAGCACCCTACCCACTGAGCTGCATTCCCAGGCCTGGTATTCACTCTTTACAGCTTTAGTGGAGTACAATGCAGTGATAAACTCCAGTGTTTGCATTTCTTTCTTGAAACACTTTTAATGACTACGTCACTCTAACTGATTGCTATTCATTTCTTTATATTGTTTATATCCTCCTGATTTAATATCAGTGGGTCATTTTTTGTCTCAGGATTTATTAATTTTTTTTCAGTATTTTTCAGTCATTTGTAATATAAATGCTCATTTGGATTCATCACAATCTGCAGTAGCTTTTCCCTTTCATATCTACTTTTTTTTTAATTTGAATCTTGCTTTTCTTCTGGTTATTTGGCCAGGAGATTGTCAATATTATTTTATTATTTTTTTTTTAAAGAAGCATCTCTTTGTTTGATTCTGAGAACTGTTCTGTAGTCTTCATTTCATTCAGCTCTTTCCTGACCATTCTTATGTCTGGCTCCGTGCTGTTTTGTGGTTTGGTTTGGTCTTGTTTTCCTAGGATCTTGAGGTGCATCAGTAGGTTGTTTATGTAAGATCTTGCTGGGGTTTTAAGTGTAAGCACTCACAGCTGGTAACCTTCCTTTTAGAACTGCCCTCGCTGTATCTCAACAGGCTTGGTAAGTTATGCCTTTACTTTCATCTGTCTCTAAAAGCCTTTTCATTTCTTTCCTGATGTTTTCAATGACCGAATGGCCGTTCAAGCGAATACTGTTCAGTTTTCATGCAATTGTACAGTTTGTGTATTTATTGATTTACTTTGGCTACCAGTTTCTAGAGAACTCTGATAGTATGATCTGAGAAGATAGAAGAGGCTATTTTGAATTTTTACATCTAATAAGACTTGATTTCTGGCCTAGAATATAGTCTGTTTTAGAGTGTATTCCATGGAACGTTAAAAAAAAATGTGTTGTATTTCTTTCAGATGGTATCTCCTAAAGGTACCTGTTAAGTCCTGTTCTGGAGTGTAGTTTAGCTCTGAATTTCCACTTTTTTGGATGGTTTATGTAGACATAAGTATGAGGTATTGAAATCACCTACTATTACTGTAGTATCTGACCTTTGGTTTTCATTAGTGTTTTGTTTTATTTATTTATGAAATTTGGATCTCTATTGTTTGTTGTGTGTATATTTACAATTGTTATATATTCTTGATGAATCCATTTATTAATATGTAAATACTTACCTTATCTCTTCTGACTAATTTGGGTTTGAAGTCTAATTTATCAGAAAGCAAAGAACAATGTCAGCTATTTTTTTATGACTCTTTTATTGACAGATTGTGTTTGATCCCTTGACCTGCAATCTGTGAAAACCTTTATTTGTGAAGTGTGGTTCTTGGAGAGAGGAGATGGTTGGGTCTAGTTTTTAATTCAGTCAGCAAGTCTACGAGGTTTTATCAGTGAGTTGGTGACATTTACAGCCGAACTTCTTACTGAGGTCATTTTTTTAAATTTTAAAACAATCTTATTTTACATACCAATCCCAGTTCCCTCTCTCTCCCATCTTTCTGTTTTGCTTCCCCCACCTTCTCCCAAACCCAGGCCTCATCCACTCCTCAGAGAGGGTGAGGCCTCCCATGGGGAGTCAACAAAGTTTGTCACATCACTTGAAGCAGGATCAAGCCCTCCTCTCCACTTCCGCTTGTATCTAGGCTGAGCAAAATATCTCTCCATAGCGAATGGGCTCCAAAGAGCCAGTTCCTGCACGAGGTTCTATTGTTAGTGGCCCTACAAACTGCCCAAGCCACTCAACTGTCACCCACTTTCAGAGGGCCTAGGTCAGTCCTATGCAGATTCCTTAGCCATCAGTTCAGAGTCAGTGAGCTCCCACTTTCTTGGGTCACTTGTTTCTGTGGGTTTCCCCATCATGGTCTTGGTCCCTTTGCTCATAATATTGTTCCTCTTTCTCTATGACTGGGCTCAGAAGTTTGGCCCAGCGCTTAGCTGTGGATCTCTGCATCTGCTTCTATCAATTACTGGATGAAGGTTTTGTGATAACAATTAAGGTAATCATCAATCTGATTATAGGGGAAGGCAGTTAAGGTACCTTCTCTCCCCTATTGCCTAGATTTTTTAGCTGGGGTCATCCTCGTGGATTCTTGGGAGTTTTCCTAGTGCCTGGTATCTTGCTAACCCTATAATGGCTCCCTCTTTCAATGTATCTCTTTCCTTGCTCTCCCTGTCCTTCCATTACCTACCTCAACCTTCCTGATCCCTCATGTTCTCCTCCCTGGTTCCCCTCTACTCCCCTACACCCTTTTTTTCCCCACGCTGCCAATTTATTAAGGAGATCGTGTCTCTTTCCCCTTCCAGAGGGCGGTATTCATGTATATCCTTCTTAGGGTTCTCATTGTTTCCTATCTTCTTTAGGACTGTCAATTGTAGGCTGCTTATCCTTTGCTTTATGTCTAGTATCCACTCATGAGTAAGTATATATCATGTTTTATTGGTCCCCTTTTTCTGATTAGTTGGGTTATCTCTTGCTCATGGATTTCTCCGCTGTTAGTATAAGGAATCTGATGTTTAGCTCTGTTAGGCCCGACAGATTCCTGCTTAGCTCCCCTTTGTTTATTTCGGTTATGATTTTTTAGTCTTTCTTATGCTCTCATGACAGAGACTTTCCTCCTCTTCAGTGTATAATATTCTCTATTCCCTAAATTCCACAGTGCTGGCTTGAGGCATCAGAGATTGCCTTAATTTGTGCTTGCCTTGAAATATCCTAATTTCTCCATCAGTTTAAAAAAAAAAGTAGCCTTCTTGGATAAACCTATCTCAGTTGGCAGTTATTTACTTGCAGGGTTTGAAATATTTCATGCTTTCCTCTCTTTCTTTCTTTCTTTCTTTCTTTCTTTCTTTCTTTCTTTCTTTCTTTCTTTCTTTCTGTCTGTCTGTCTGTCTGTCTGTCTTTCTTTCTTTCTTTCTTTCTTTCTTTCTTTCTTTCTTTCTTTCTTTCTTTCTTTCTTGTTGTCCCAGTTCAAAAGTACAATCCCTTGCTAGCAGTGTGTGGCAGAGCAGGAATTTGAGGTCTTGGTGGTGATGCACTCGTCTAAGAGGGTGATGGCTGTGGGTGCTCAGTTTGCTTTTTCCTTTTTATTCCATCCGGAGCTTGAGCCTCAGAGTGGTTCCATCTGTGGTTCAGGTGGGTCTTCTTCATTTAACGTAGTCTAGATAATTCCTCACAGCTCCCTGGAGCTTCAGGTGACTCTAAGCCTTTATTAAACTGAAAATCCATGTTAGCTAGCAATGGACTTTTTTCTCTAGATCCCAGGTAGAATTGATGGGATTGCATCTTCTTTCAGGCCAGTGGTCATTTTTTGCTAGTAATCTTTTGAATCATCATCTGGAGTTTTGCTATTCGCTGTCTTCGGACTCAACTGAGGAGCTGTGATCTTTTAGAGAAATCCTACAGGCTGCCTTGCTTTTTCAAGTTTCTTATATTTCCGTGTTGCAATTTGTGCCCCTGTTGATTTGGATATCTTTTCTGGTTGCCTTTCCTAGAATGGAAAGGTTTACTCTTGGAGTCTCACCCTCCAGTTCTACTTAGGCACAAAACAAACTGTCCTTGGAAGTGGTTTCTGCTCTCTTTCCCCTCTAGGGAATTTCCCAGCCAAAGCTGTGTTCAGCTCCGCTCTGTGACTGTTTGACCCTTCTTTGTCTCTGTTTCTGTCAGGTGTCCTTTCTTCTCCTGTCTGAGTTTCCAAAACTCTTACTCACTTTCTCTCTTTGAGGTATCATCTCTGTTCTGAGCTCCCTCACACCAAGTCAGCTTCGCATCCACATTGTTACCCACTTAGCTCTCTTGTTATATTGAAATTAACACCATTACTATGGGCAATCAGGCAGCAAGAGGGAGCAGAAGGAGCTGGCAAAGGTTCCTTGGATTTTTGCACTGGGTTAGATCTTTAAGAATACTGCCTTTCCCCCACTTTTTAAATTGAACATCTAGAAGCATCTCTGAGGAAGGCCATGAACAGTGCTTCTCAGTCTTCATCTGCAAACTTCTCTGTAGCCAGGAGAGAAAGTGTGAGGGGGGGGTGTATTCATCATTGGGGAAGTGGTGTCATTTAGTGTCTAGCCTGGAGTCCTGCCCTCCCCCAGCATGCCTGGACTTTCTTTAGCATCCACATTTTCTCTCTCAATCAATCTGAGCATACTATATTTCACTCCACACCACGTCTGTGTGTTGCCTTAGTATACAAATGCTATTTTTCCATCTCAAATCATTTCAAAGAAAATAGATATTACGTGCTTCTGTCGGAGGCTCACCCTGCTCCTGGTGATGTCCTACATTCATAGGACAGGGAAAGAGCAAATATC
This sequence comes from Microtus pennsylvanicus, assembly GCF_037038515.1. Classification (NCBI taxonomy): domain Eukaryota; kingdom Metazoa; phylum Chordata; class Mammalia; order Rodentia; family Cricetidae; genus Microtus; species Microtus pennsylvanicus. The sequence goes on along the minus strand of NC_134595.1, from coordinate 40,613,306 downwards.
CTCAATCTTAAGGTTTGGAAAATCCTTATGTAGCCGTAAGGATGAAGAAGGGAGTTAGGAACAAGGGGCGGAGGGGAGGAGAGGTGTTTCTCAAAGTTAGTGCAGAAGTAGAGGGACATCAAAACCCATCAGTAAAACTACAGGATCCAGCTCAAGACATGTGCTTATCATCAAGAAAGATGAACACATTAGAGTCATCTTTTCCCACTCTTATATTTTTCCTGGATTCAGGAAATATTGAGGTTGCTGTGCATGTGTGCAGGAGTCTGTTTGCTTGTGCACGTGCCTTTAAAGGCAGCATTAGCAATCCCTTTGCTTATCTAAGACTTAAGGGATGGAGAAGAAAGGAACAGTGTCTTTTTTTGAGACCATTCTTTCCATAGTGCGGGCTCTTGGCCTCCCAGATCTCCTTAGAGAAAGCTCAATTCGTCCTTCCTGATTTGGCAGCTGGCGATTTACGTGTCTATATGCTTCATTCTCCGCTGTAACCCTACTAGGTCAAGGTTGACTTTTACCATTTGCTAGATGATCAAATGAAATTTACCCTCAGTTCACCTGGCTGGACAGAGGCAGGGCAGAATTTGGAGCGACTGTATACTCCCATCATGCCTTGTTCCTTCTCCAGCGGGTTTGGAGGGCATTTCAACTTGACAATTTCTTTTCAGGCCTCCTAGCTCCTAGAGAGCGCAATAGATTTAAGAGAGTAGATGAAGATGGATAGGATGTGTTTCCTGCTGGCTCCCAGACCAGAATCCTTCCCCTTGCATGACACTCAAAGCAGCATGCAAGGAGGTTAGTAAGCATTCAATTACGTTCTGGGAGCAATGCATCGTGAATAGCCCACAGTTAAACATTTCTTATTTAACGTGAGCAGATGTGAACAAGGCAACCGCGTCTGCACTAGAAACACAACAAATGTAATAAAAAGAATTGGCACCTGAACAGGAAAGATGAACCGGCATCCCTGTAGGTCTTTTGTCTCAGTCATTTGATAGAAAGAAAGAAATCCCTCCATAAATCAATCGAAGCTGCTCTTACTCTGTCATTCACATAACATGGAATTGCTTGCTTAGACTGATAAATGGATGTCTTTGCTGGAGTCCTGTCACCAAAGCCTTACATAACTTACAGTGTAATTATTACCCATGTCCTAGGAAGGACTTATTTATGTTAGCTTCTATCATCTTTCCAGTCCCGAAACCTGTCTCTTACATATGTGCTTTAGAAAACTGGAGTCGGTGCGTGCTCAGAGAGAGGTTTTCCCACGACTTTAACTGGAATATAATTGAAAGGTGAGTGGTATGAGAAAGTGCACTGATTTCTTTTCCTCATTTTATTGCCAGAGCTAAAAAAAAGATAGCAGCTGTATATTTTATTATAAAATTAAGGCTAAATTGAAGATGTAGTTGGAACTCCAGAAGTGCTGGCCAGGAGATATAAAAGTTTAAGTACAAGTATGTTAGTACACAGCAGATTTACCGGCTTCATTTTAGTAGTTTAACTCCGAAGGGGAACAAGTATCAATTAATCATGTATAAAATACATACAATACGCATACATGTATGTGTGCGTGCACAAACTACACATATGCCCACACAGACAAATATACACGATTGTTTAAAAGTCAGATTCTATTTTTCTGTGTGCCTCTGGTTTTTGATATAGGGTCTTATGTAGCCCAGAATGACCTCAGACTCCCTCGTAGTTGAGGCTGGCTGGCCTTCAGCTATTGATCACTCTGCCCTCCCCATCATAAGGGTGGGATTGCAGGCATGTGCCACCGTGCTCAACTCAAATTCTATTTTAAAAATCATTTGAAAGGGTAGAACATGGGATATCCAGTTTTACTCTGTGTATTCTGTAATCTGAATTAATGTCCCTGAGGAAAATATCTGAATGTTGGCAGTGGTATGTAAGAAGGCAATTGGGCAAAGGTCCACGTCATTTTCAGTATCCTCAAAGGTTTTGGTGTGAGTTGAAAATAATATGCTAGCCATTTTGTTTTCTATTTTAATATGTGAATTGTGGATATGTAGCGTTCTGCTTCTTAGCTTATGCTTGTATTTATATTTTAGGGGAACAGAAACTTTCCATTGAAGAATCACTGCATTTTTTTTTTTATATTCAGCATGGAATTGTCTAACACTTAATTTTTCAAATTAACAGTGAATTATCAAAGCAAAAATATAAATTTTTAAGTGAACAGTGCATTATCAATACCCGTTTAGCTTGCAGCCTTAACAGGCAAATTCATATCAGTTTGAAACTGGAGGGATTTTTGATGCCTTTGCACATAAAATGTGTTTTATATCTTAGCTAAAAACATGATTTTTTGAGAAGACTCCAGATTTCCTTTCATCCTTTCTGAACTATTTATTAAAGTTCATAGAGTCTAATAGGGGGGATTTCCCCCATATTTCTAACAAGAGAGAGCTACTTAGAAGAGGAAAACTTCTTGATTTGCAGCAGAAGTGGAGGGCCATCTCCCATACTTTGCCCCAGTTCTGCGTTCCACTACAGATTACAACGGTCCCGTTCAGTTGTTTTCTCATCTTTCCTTTTAAAACTTACTTTATCATAACGTCTTTATTTGATAAACTTGTTGGGTTTAGAGGGACACACAGAGCAGAATAGGAGCTGCTGCTGTATCTGTCTGTAACCCCTGCTGATCCACACCACATGCCGCATTCTGCAACGTCCTACTGGGAAACATTCCTTTGGCTTCTCTTGCTCTTTCTTTCTATCTGTTTTATTTCTATGAAATGGGCTGGGGCAGACACAATAATTTAAAAAACAATTGGACACAAACCGAGATGCCCATGAAGACTTTATTTTATCCATTATATGAATTACTTTTCCAGTTGCTACAACAGAATACTTACAAAAGCAACTGTAGAAAGCACGGATTTATTTTGACTTATAGTTCAAGTGTACAGTCCGTCATGCTGGGGAAGGTATGATGGCAGGGACTTGAGGTAGCTCGTCACATTGCATCCATAGACATGGACCATAAACATACAGGAAAAGGGGTATGGTTCAGGCAGGGCAGCATCAATATATAAACTATTGTCCTCATTGCATTTAAGTTGAAATGTAGTTGTCTTTTGTCTATGTGAATACTTTAGTTACATTCTCAAACTTCTTTATACTTTTTATTTTGGGTTTAAAACTATGGCTTTAAACCTCTGGAAAGGGATGTTGTCTAGTTCTTCGGGGCTGAATATTCAATAGTGATGCATTGTATCATATATGTTCATATCAATTATTTGCAAGATTATGGGCTATTTGATGAAGTAAGCATACAGCTGGAAGAGGCTATAACTATCTGTGGACATAACCTTGGAAGGTCATGGAAGCTTTTTAGGAAGAAAGCAACTGTGGTGGTCATTGATTTGGACATTTCTCCCATGACCACCTTACCTACTGCTGGTAAAAAATCTTTCTCTATTTCTCTTGGTTGACTTTCGTTGTTATGGTGACTTTATGCTCACCAACATGCTTCTAACCCTTTATATTTCTTAACCATCCTTCTCTTTAGCCTTTATAGCCATTGTTAACCACCACCTTATTCTTTCTAAGCTTTAATATATGAGTAAGAAATACAACATTTATCTTCCTGTGCCTGACTTATTTCTCTGAGCATAATATCCTTGGCTTTCATAATGTTGCAGCAAATGACAATATTCTTTCTGATTGCTTTTTTAAAAAAATTATATAATATTTCAGTTGGTGCATGTTCTACATTTCCTTTGTCCACTCACTGGCTGATAGACAGCTTTGCTGATCCACTCCTTAGGTCTTATGAATGCTACTGCAGTGAACATGGGAATATGGGCAACTCTATCATTTCACTGGGCTTGTGATGCATATGTTTTTTACTTTTTTGAGGCTCTTCTTGATGGTTTTATGAATGGCTATATGAATTTACATTCCTACTAGCAATATATAAGAATCCTCCTTTCTCCTTGGTATTTGCTATTTTGTGGTTATAGCCATTCTGTCTGAAGTGACATGGTACCTCACTGTGGTTTTTATTTCTGTTTCGTTTATGACTGGGTGCCATTAAACACAGCTTTGTTCTGAAGATCATTGACCATATTTGCTATTATCTGACTTCTTTGGATGATTCTAGAACTTAGGAAATGATGATATTTTAAAACATTCTGTGGTAAGGTTTTAGGCTTGCACCTTTAGTAAGACTTAGCATAAACATAGATAATAGATAACGCCGAGATAATTCCATGGGAGTCTATCCTTAACTGTCATCTAGACTAGAAATTGGACTTTGAAGACCATTGGTTCTGGGGAACAGTCTTGACTCTGCAAGCAGTGAACGGGGACCCTGAGAAGTCTCCATATCTCACTGAATCTTAGCCTCCTTTCCTACATGAGGAAGGAAGTTAATATCCTTTTCAAAACTTGTTTTATAAACTAGAACTGCTACAACCTGAGGTCCATGGACTCCAGGGTTAGCTGTTATTGTATGTGGTCTGTTCCTAGATGAGCATCAGAAGAACAATAGATCAAGTATCATTTTACCAAGTTTAGTACAGTAACATATTACTTTCAGAAATCTTCAACTTGTGATTTCAAAAAGACTAAAAATAAAAATAGGTTGGAGTAAATCATGCAAAGTTTTGAAAATTGACTTATATTCTCTTTCTTTAGAACATAGAAATCATACATAAGCTTCAAAGGGTGTTAGGGGTCACTGGCGGTATAGTTTCAGCATGGTGACTCTGGATTCCTTCACATTGACCTGGATGGGTTGAGCAGTACAGACAATGATGATGGCTGGATAACTCATATGATTCTTTTGTGAGCTTCCCTTTCTACTGATACCTGTAGCTCAGCAGCATTGTCTGCCCCCACTATAGCGACTCTAAATGAAGCTCTGACGATCTTTAATGTATAGGTCATTTTCTCTGATGATTGGTCATATGCTCATGCAGAGAATTTCCTGTCTGTGTTAACTGAAACAAAAGGGTCTTGACCTCATTAAATTCAATAGAATTTATCAATGCAAATGCTTCTACCCCTACCCAGTAGAGCACATTTTCTTTTAACACTCACAAAATCTTCCATCCCCTTCATAAACAAAATGCTTTCTGTTACCTGTTCCTATGGGGCTTTTTTATGCTTATGTTTATTCCTATTAGGTTTCTCATTCCCATTCTTACATGTTCTCACTGGCTGCAGCAGTAAGGGCCATACCCAGCATGTATGCTTAGTCACTTGGTTAAGGATAGGGGCTAGAGAGATGGCTCAACTGTTAAGAGCACTGGCTTCTCTTGGAGAGGATTTAGGTTTGGTTTCCAGAACTTACATGATGGCTCAAAACCATCTACAACTCCAGTTCCAGGGGAACTGGTCTCTATGGGCACCAGGCACACACATGGTGGGTATATAACCATGTAAGCCTAACATTCATGCCTATAAAGAAATAAACCTGAAAAGTTTCTGTAACAACAGCTGGGTCACCCTTTTACAGAAGCTCTCCTTGATGGGTACCGTATTCTCTATGTCATTGTCTCCACAACTATCAGAGGTCTGGACATTGCCCATTAACTATTAATTCAATCGCTTCCAATAGTGAAGGAGTATTGACGATGAAGGGATAAAGTAAGCGGGGCTTCAATAGCCTAGGATTACATTTTTGTTTTAACCTCTTGAGAAGAAAAGGACCTTGACCACTTCACACACTCCTGTGAACCTCAGTCTTCTCATTTAACAAATGGAGATAGTTTTCCATTACTGAGTCCATGTGACCATTAAGTAGGATGGCATTTGTAAAGTCCTTGGCACAAAGTCTCAATAAGTGACCACAGTAATTAAGTGTGCCATTATCTTGCATTCACTGAACAAGTTTGGTATGGAGACCTTATCTCCGAGAGTAATTTTATACCTTTGGATTGTTGAACTTTCTGGAGTCTCTTTGACGACATGTTATAGCTAGTATAGGAGAAAGAATTATCTCTGGTAGAATGACTTTGGAGTAGCCACAGTACATATATTATTAAAACAGTAAAATGTTACAAATTTTAATTATTATTCACTCTACTGCTTGAAATTAATATTGACTTTTAGTGACAAAGACTCTTATAAAAATGATTGGTTTGAATCACTTATCTAAGTTCCTTGGAAAACTGGTATTTGCTGGTTGGGTTACATACATGGTCAGTCATCAGGTTCCCTGCCCGTGTGAGATGCTCTGATTTAATGGAGCCTTCATTTCCACCACCTCTGTTAATGTACAGCCCAATGCCAATATACATATCTCCCTCATGATCCCTCAGCATTTGAGTTCCTCATGATGGTGAAGGCATTTGCTCATGGAATTTTTAAAAGTTAGCAGGCATGGGAGTAAGTTTTTATATTTTTAGACCTTGTTCTTACAAAGATGAAATAACTGTGTTGGGGACTAAGGGAAATCCATCGGATAAAACAGCTCATTTGATCCATAAAAATGTTGGTGCTTCCTGTAAGAATTAACATGGCATTGTAATTCCTGCCAGGTGTTATTCAAAAAACTGTTTATTCTATCAAGTATTTATAGCATGCACCTTTCTCCATTTCAATGCAGCAAGACCTCGCAATAATGTAGAGTTTATAGTACTGGAAGCTTCATTTTTTCAGAACTAATTTTTCTGATATATAATTGTTGGTATAAATGTTGGCACTTCCTTAACTGAAGTTGTGATAACGAGTGATGCCATAATGAAAACAAACGAGATTAATGGTCTTTTCCAGGTTTTTATCTGGCACTGGCTGCAAGATTGAAATTCCTTTTGCTGTGCCTCAGACAGGGCTGTATTTTCCTCCCAGTATAAAGGAGTATTACAGAATATATCTGTTTGGCCTTTTCAAAAACCCACAAATGTCTCAGGAATACTAACAGAAAGGACTTGCAAATTCAATGAAGCAGAAGACATGGCGTTGCTTAATACAAATATTATATGAGAGAAAAGTAACCCCTTCGTTTAAATATCATATATATTATGCTCCAGATAATTCTGAGTTTTAACATCAAAGCTCAGGTTATTTTAGATAAATTCTTCTCTAGATTTCTTTTTGTACATCTCAGGTGATGCTATGTGTAGATGTCATTATTTAAGTCATATACACTTCATATATTAGACTGTTTCTTATTTGCAGTGCTATTGTGGGCAATTTGTGTGATAAATAATAACCTTTAACTAAGTAGCAAATAATTTTATCTAAAGTATTTGCTTGCCCACAACTTTAGTCAAATAGTGGAGAGATCCTAACAAATGACCTGGTCTCCCATGCGGTGGGATGATGCAGCCCCCGGAACTCTTGCAAGGGCACATCAAGAGTTTCCTCATGTTTTCATTATTATTTTCAGGGACAATGTTGCCAAGTAAATATTTGTACTAATATGTTGCTATTTTAGGATTTCCTGGGGTGTACACAGTCTCATAAGGTAAATAATTAAAGGCCCTGCCTTGCCAAGGAGCACAAAGCTGTGTTTGATATAGGTCTGATGATTTCGCTTGGCCCTTTGATAATCCATAACTGTCTTCAGCAATTATTTCCATCATCCAGCCAGGCAAAGATAAAAGATGGAACACGTTTCTTGTGCCTCCTCCTAGGGAAACTCCATTATCCTTGAAAGGCCTTGTAGCTGGGGAAAATTCAATCTGGGTGGACAGAGGCGGTCCTCAAGGACAAGCTGAGTGGGAGCTGAAAATGAAGTCGTTACCAGAGAGCAAACTGCCGTCCTTGCTTCTTATGAATATTTGAATGAGGAACTAAAAACGACTCTGTGAACTCTAAGCACCTCTGACAGCTGGAGCTGGCTGGAAATTAGGAGTGTGGGATGAACAGGATGAAACCATCTCTACTCACCTTCTGCCTTCTGCTGTGCTGGGTCTGCAGTGAGGCAGGATCAGCTAGCTCAACGCCACCCAGGAAGAAGGTCTGGAATACCTTCAGAAGCCATGCGCCCCTTCAAATCTTCTGTTACCTTGAATTCATTAAAATGCAACCATTTCTAAAAGGCTTTGCAAGGCTTGAGACTGATCATGCCTTTTCCTACCATAAAATATGGTTATTGCTGCTTTCTGTATGTCTAGAAACTTGGTCCCAATCAGTCATTCATGAATATCATTCTGCTTACTCCATAGGGGAAGAAGGACAATGAGAAACACAGTCCCTGATATCATAGTTCTTTGAGTAATTCTTTTAAAATTCAAATGAAAAGAGTTATCAGCTACTGGTTTGACTTACCTGAGCCCACACAGGCCTCTTTTTGTGTGTGGAGACTCTGATAAATGGTTTTGTTGAGTAGAAAATTCAGAACTGGCTTTGTAACCTAGAAGACTTGTAGAGAACATATGTGGAGGATAATTTCTAAAGACAACTCCTTGGATATTATTTCTAGTATGTGGTTACTGTTCCTGCCCACAAGTGTCTCTTCATTAGGGACTACCCACAGTCCTCCTGAAATGAAAATGACTTAGGAAGCTTATACAGCCAGCAAGTGAAGAAAGAGTACTCCAAAGCCAGATCTTCTGTCTCTAAAATCCATGTGTGCACTGTTCCCCAAACTGCCTTTCATGCAACCTTCATTCCGTTCTTACAGCAGAATTAGAAATGGGGCAGTGTCTACCCCTGGTCTTAACTGCATACAGAGGTGTAGAGAAAGAAGACACCAAACTGCACTCTAATTGACATTGCCCCAATGCTGCAGTGTGCCTACAAATGTGAACATTCTGATAAACATTAAGTTTTCTTTTTTCACCTTAAAACCCTTTTTTTCTTTAAATTCTACAAAGTGCTGATTGGATAAGATCAAAGTTTCTGCAGAGTGTTTGACTTGAGATGGGATTAGACCTGTAACTGCAGTGTGTAACGGCGTAAACGAATGCAGACAGATTGTAAATATATATATATATATATATATATATATATATATATATATATATATATATATATATACACATATAATGTAGAAATAGACTTACAGAACCACCGTTCCTGCGGAGACCAGGAAAGCAGAAGCAACGGCTGGGAGCACGCTCGCCACTTATAGGCAGACATTAGCCCCAGGCGAACACGCCCCCTAAGGGGCGGGACTTATCCCTACAGCAGTGTCTAGGTGTATATGCTACACTTGGCATGCAATGCCCAGGAACCATCAAGGGAGGAAGAAGAGGAGGAGCATAAGGAGAGGAGGAAGAAAGGAGATTACACACAGGGACAGCTGGTATCACCAAATATGCCACCTTTGGTACCTTTTGTTTTGCTTTATAGACTGTGATGTAAGACTTTTATATCACTGTACAATATTTTATTTTAAGGGTCATAGTAAGGTCAGGGGTTAAAAATTAAAGTCATTTCCACACACTTGTGCTGGAGACCATAAATATTCATTGACATGTGCTCTTTGACATTCATTATATTGGTTTTCAAGATATATGGGGAAAAAAATCGCCCCTTAAGTATGGCTCTAAAGGAAAGGAAATACTGCACCAAGGGTGCAGTTTGTCACCTACCAAAAGTAGTTTCTGAAAAATTTTATTTTATGTATGGGAAAAATATCCCACAGACTTCTATTAGAAGGCTTAGTAGCACTCTATGGCTCAGCAAACCCACTCTAGGAATCTGACCTAAAGGATATCATACCAATCAAGGGTTATAGGTTTAGGACAGCATTCTTTGTAGTAAGGAGTAATTCAAACTAGTCTACTTTCCCCTCAACAGAATAAATAGCATAATATCTATTGATAAATCCATGCATGCACGCACGCATGCACTTTGGAGTATGACAGTAGCCCAGAAAACATCATGGAGAAGGGGCAGCTGATGACTACAAGGGAATGGTGTCCTCTGGAAACTGCAAGAGCTCACAGCTCTTGTGACTCCATACACAAGACTTCTGCGAGCCTAAACTGTACCAAACCTCAGCAGGGAGGGAGGTATTGGCCATGAAGCTCCACCCCTAACCAAGAAACTGTCGGCAATACCCAGCCATTGGAAGAGGAATGGTCAGCTTTCTTTAAAAGTATAGCCCCTGAGTGGGAGAGCACACTCTAGTGGAAGGCCACAAATTCAAGAATATTGGGTATCACAAATGACAGTGATGGACTCAGGGAAGGAGATGAAATTGGGTGAGAAAGGAAAGGGGGTTGAGTCTGAGAAGAGCTGAGGAGGGAGGGCGAATAGAATCAAAACAGGCTGTATGAAAGTCTTGAAGAACTAATAAAAACAAACCATAAAATCCCAGCAACGAAAACAGTAAGAAACAAGCTTGACTATGCAAACAGTTATAGGAAATATGCTAGTGAAAAAGCCAATGATGGAGCAGAATGACTAATACATGCCCGTTTTGGAACAAAAAATATATTTGTTTATTTGTCCATAAAGGCATCATATAAATCTGTTTCTATTAGGCTAATGAAAAATATTTGAATTGACACATGGGCAGCTATTTAGAGCAACAAATAGGCCAATTAAAAATATAAATCTATGGTTGTTTCAGGTCACTGGAGCGTAATATTTTGCAATCAAAAAATAAAATTTAGCTCTTGAAATGACTCAGAAAGATCAACTACTCTCATCCCTCTGCCTCCCTAGTTATTTCAAACCACACGGCTTCACAGATGTAAGGAAGGACCGTAGAACAAACTCATTCTTGGTACTGGCTCTTCCTTACTGCTCTGAATTGAATCCTGACTCTTTAACCAGGTGGTGATGTATTTCCAGACCGTCATTTTTGTCCTTCACCTTTTTCATCTGTATTCGAAAGGGGTTTGGAATCAACATTCTGGCTCCAAACTGCTCTGTGTGCTGCTGCTGAAGAGAAGTGGTGTCGTGGTCCTGCCGGGCAATGCTGTCTCCCGCAAGCTGCATCTTTTACGGCAATAGCTTCCCATTTTGTTGAATGTGGCTGGCAATGCCGTGATCCCGTTCTAGTCCAGACTGCTTAGTTCTGAGAATCTTTAATATTAATCTCTGGACTGACGTCCTCTGCAGATTCTCACAGTTCCCTAAGGAGTATTCAGAGACTGCAAACCTCCCATTTGTGCAATGTGACCGAGTGAGTGTGTCTGTCCCAGCTGACAAGCGCTGAAGGTGCCCGTGGCCTTCCTCACACCACCGGCCTGCTTGCATTGGGAGCGGGCTGTCCTTGTCCTCACAGAGGTTCAGAGATACCGCGAGTTAACTCTGTGGGACATTCTGCCACGAACCCCTCTCTATTTTATTGTTTCCCAGGCCCTGGCGTACCTTTGCAGCAAGCTGGCATTTCAAGCCAATGCATTATGAATAAAGGCCACCACAATTTGTTTGACACCACTAAACTTACCTTGCTTTCTCGGAGCAGAGTGAGGTGGTGAATGATTAGCCTCTGAAGAAGTAGGTAAACATGACTCTAAGGATCACCCGGCAGTATGGGGAGAAATGAGAGCGTCGGAGACCCTGCCTGCCCTTGGAAGTTTAAATCTGTATTACAGGAGAGAGAGTGGAAACAAATTTAAATCATGGGAGTAGACTTAATGTCCTATTAAAAATTAAAAGAACATCTAAGATGAGTGTACTGGGTGGAGAGGAATAAGGCTAGGCTCTGAGAAAATGCTCAAGTCACTCCTGAGGGTTTTGGAAAGACTGCTTTCCCCAGAACCGCAAGGGAGAAGAGCCAGAGGGTTTTATGATGTCCCCATTAAAATGAAATTTCTCTGATATCCTTTTTGTGTTGATAGGTTTGGCCTCATTGGACTGATTTGTACTTAACAAGCTGAAGTGAGGTTATTGCTTTTGTATTTCCAGTAGATTAATATTAGGCGGATAGACAGCCAGGCACTGAAGAGTTCTTTTCAGCGCATTGTCCTCGAGTGGGACCATGTGGGATCACTGATTAGAATAAGGACAGAAAGAGTTATATCTTCTAAATTATTTTGCTCAGAGTTTAGCTTATTTTTTTTTAAATTGCCGATATATCTACAGGCACCTTGATCACACTCAGCTCCTGTTGCCCGCTCACATCCTCCTCCCATGTTCACTAATTCCCACACGCTTCTCAACAATTTCCCTTTCTACCTTCGTGTCCTTTTTTTTTTTTTTTGCATGCAGGCTTGCAGGTCGTATGTCTGTAGCTATTGCACAGCGCATCAAGGTTATAACAACTGTGTCAACCAAAGACAGCTCACAGCACTTCTCCCACTTCTCTGGCTCCTAGTCTTTCTGTTTCCTCTCCTAGAATGTTCTCTGTGCCTTGGGCAGAGTGTTATTGATGCTCAGTGTAGAACTGAAGCCTCAAGATTGCTTATTCTCAGTGCTTTGACTAATGTTGAGTCTGTATCCACTGTCACCCACTTTGAAAATGAGCCTCTCTGTCCAAAACCGAGAACAGCATTAGCCTATTGGTCTTAGCATAAAGGCTTTTTGACTACATGTTCACATAGTAAAAAAAAAAATAGTATTCCCCCCTCCCCCCAACCGAGGTCAGGTAAGGGTCAGGGGAGGGTAAGCATGCACCCTGTATGGATGAAAAAGCCATATAGAAACATATGCTGAATGTAAATGATAATGATTTTAAGAAGAGCAGTTATAATGGAGATACCTGCTGCTCCCAGAAGATATAGAATTTTAAATGAAATTAAAATCCTGCAGATTGAGGATGCCTCCTTACAAATTGCTGGCTTGGAGGCTCCTGGAAGTTTCCAAAACATTAGAAGCCCTTTGTTGTCCTCTAGAAATAGATGGTGAGACCCTAAAGATGGCGCACACTTTGATCCTTTGTTATTCTTATATTACTTTTATAGCACTTGTGACAAAAGCAGGCGATGCAGTAAGGTTATATTTTGTTTGCTTTTAGTGTTTGAGAATTTTATACAATCTTATAATGTGTTTTAATCAAATTCACTACTTATTCCTACTCCTCCATTTCTTCCTCTTTCTTGCCCATCACTATTCCCTCCCAACTTTATGTGTTCTTTCAGAACCACCAAGTCCACTTACTGCCATAAGGGTGTGCATGGAGGTAGGGCTACCCAGTGAACCAGGGGACCTCTTAGGGGTGGTGTTCTTGAAACAGATCTTCTTCTCCAAGTATCCATAGTCACTAGTTGTATATATATGTGTGTGTGTGTGTACATATATTTCATATATATTTCACATTAATGTATAATATATATTATATATATGAAATTATACCCAGACCCATGCAAGTGCTAAGCAAGCACTTTATCACAAAGTTTTATCTGTAGCCCACACATGTTAATACTTGAAAGATATATTTGTTAAATTCCATTTTACCCCAGTTATTTTGTGCATTGTGATGCATTATTTAAACAACAATTATAGGGATACATTCATCAAAAGATTTAGAGATGATTGCTTTGGATAAAATATGTGGTAAATTATAAACTTTTCACACAGACTCTTATAAAAAGCAAATTCCAATTTCATCTGGATCAGTAAAATACTTTAGTCTGGCCAAGTAAGCATAAAGCTCAATGATCAATAGGTGGAGAGCCCTTCTTCATGTGTCTAGTCTTTAAGCTGAGCCATGGGGGTCCCCATGTGGGGAAAGAGTAGGAAGGGATGAGGGCTTTCTGTGACTCTTCGGAATGCCGTGGTGTTTCTGTGATTTCTGGGCAGTAAAGCTACTTTGATGGGATGAGTGGCTCACAGCGTTTCTTGCCATTGTGCTGGGTGAATGCTGTGGGGGCATGCTGTGCCCCCAGGGCCAAGCCCTGCGCCAGGTACACTGTGTCACCGTGTGTCACCAGCTTTGTCTTCCCATTCATTCTTTGTCGCATCCCCTCCCGCATGCTGTGGCAGGTGGATGACTCTTATCCTGCCCCCATCTAATTATGTGACATTTCTGGAGCAGCAATATGACATTTGGTTTTGATCAGGGGAATCTCTGTGATGGTGTGACTCATGGCGGCATGGAGATTTCTCTTATTCCAAGGGTATTCTTTCAGACAGGCATTTTGAAACTCATAGCAGTTATACACTGGCACATTCTTTTGATTTATAAAGCGTCTAGAATTGTTTCTCTGGAATAACCATAATACAGATATAGATATCTTTTTAAACACTTACTTTTACTCTTTAAAATTGCATTCATGTGTGCAGATGGGTTTGTCGGTATGAGTGTGGATACTCACAATGGGCAGCGGTGTTGGGTCTTCTGGATCTGGAGTTGAGGAAATTATGAACTGCCCGGTGTGGGTTCTGGAAACTGAAGTTGGGTCCTCTGCAAGAGCAGGAGATGCTCTTAACTGCTAAGCCCTCTCTCCAGCCCCATTCTTAAGATATTAATAGTATTAGTCAGCATTATCTTTAAAAACTGAACCAAGAAAGATATTCTGGGGTGGGGGTGAAGGGAGGAAGAAGGAAAGAGAGGAAGAAGGAGGGAGAGAGGGGATGGGAAGGGAGGAAAGGAGAGGAGAGACTTAAATGGTTGCCAGAGGCAGATGATGCTCTAGCCTCTGTCGTGTCTAAGGTACACCTGCAGGTTGTCCCCCAGAAGAAGCAGTGTTACAGCTAGAGAAGAGCTTCTAAACCTATGTGTTCCGACCCTTTGGGGGTCAAATGACCCTTTCACAGGGGTCACCCAATACCATTGGAAAATATAGATATTTTACATTACAATTCATAACAGTAGCAAAAGTACAGTTATGAAGTAACAAGGAAAAATAATTTTATGGTTGGGGTCATGACATCTTGAAGAATGGTATTAAAAGGTTGCAGCAGCAGTTGAGAACCACAGAGCTGGAGTATGACTTCAGTCTGCTGGCAAACTCATCTTTCTCCAGAGACATTAGTCTTTTTATTTTTTATTAAGGACTTCAGCTTTTGGCAGAAGATGCATTGTCATTATTAGGGGTGATCTTCTTTACTCAGACTGAAATGTTAATCTCATCTAAACAATAGCTTCCTACGGGCATCTAGAATATTGGTGGGTCAAATACCCGGGTACCATGACCTTAACACAAAAAGTTAACCATTTAGGTGGAACCCTGGATACCTCTGCTCCTGGTATGTTTAATGAACGCTACTGTACCATGGACATTTTCCCAGGTGCATCCTGGGCATCTGTCTGTACTATAGTAGATACATCACTTCCTGTCAAGGCTTTATGGAGAATACTGAAATAAGCTCTCATTACTGAAGGCATGAGCTCACCATTGAGGACCAAATTGTCAGCTATGTTATCTCTTACAGAGTCTCAAAGAATGTTTGAGTGGACACCCACGCCTGTCTATTTTCACATCATCAAAAAAAGAGCAGCAGATGACATCGGGTAGAAACACTTCCTCAAGTTCGTCCCCAGACTGGAAAGCTATCATCGTCCGTCTCGCCAGATCCATAGCTTTCTCAGACATTGCCCCTTGTAAATGTTAGGGTTTTTTTTAGTTGGAAAACACTTGATTATTGTAAGAAATTAATATTAAAAGTTATAGCCAGCATGGACTCTCAAGACGTCCTTAAGAATTCAACTCCAAGATTACAGCTCCCACAGTATTCTTATTCTGACTCCTTAAATTGGGTGAGCCTATAGATACATAAGAAAGAAGTCTTGGAGCTAGAAAGATGGCTCAGCCATTCAGAACACTGGTTTCTCTTTCAAAGGACCTGGGTTTGATTCTCAGTGCTCACATGGCAGCTCACAACTGTTTATAACTTTAGTCCCAGGAGACCGATTTGGCCTCCTTAATCACCAACCACACACCTGATAAACAGACATATATTTAGACAAATCACCTATACACATAAAACAAGTCTTTTCTAGGAAGGTGAACATCCAAACTGGCTAGGCTCCCACAAAGCCAGCACATTGCGTAGGACAGAGGGGGGAGGACCTAGGACTTACCACAGGGCAGGGAACCCTGACTGCTCTTTGGACTGGAGAGGGAGGGGGAGAGGAGTGGGAGGAGGGGGAGAAGGGTGGGAGGAGGGGGAGAAGGGTGGGAGGAGGGGGAGGGAAATGGGAGGCTGGGAGGAGGTGGAAACTTGGTTTTTTTTCTTCCTTTTCTCAATAAAAAAATAAATTAAAATAAAAAAAAAGATGATGATGGGCATCGGAAAAAAAAGTCTTTTCTTTCTTCAATGCCACTCATTATAATGCAGTGTCCTGTAGCACCCACTGTCATTGCTGAGGCATATAACGTGCTAAATGACGTTGGAATCTACTATCAGAAATAGGCTGAGTCTCAGCATCTCACTCTCATCACTGCTAATGTTCTCTGCTACATTAGGAGATAGAATTAATGTGTCCTTAAGAATTCAACTCTGAGATTGTAGCTGCCAAAGAACTCTTATTCCCACTCCTTAAGTTGGATGAGCCTGTAGATATATATTAAAGAAAGAAGTCTTGGGGTTGGAGAGATAGTTCAGCAGTTCAGAGCACTGTATCCTTTGCCTTCCAGAGCTTCTGTTTCAGGAGGTCCCATGTAATTATTGTTGTTCTCAGTGTCTGTGCTACTGGGGTTATATTTAGGAAGTGGACTCCTGTGCCTGTGTGTTTAAGTGTACTTTCCACGTTCTCTTCTATGAGGTTCAGTGTGGCTGGATTTATATTGAAGTCTTTGATCCATTTGGACTGGTGTTTTGTGCATGAGGATAGATATCGATCTATTTGCATTCTTCTGCATGTTGACATCCAGTTATGCCAGTACCACTTGTTGAAGAGGCTTTCTTTTTTGCATCATATAATTTTAGCTTGTCAAAAATCAGGTGTTTGTGTGGATTAATATCCGGGTCTTTGATTCAATTCCGTTGGCCAACCTTTCTGTTTTTATGCCAATACCAACTTGTTTTCATTACTATAGCTCTATAGTAGAGCTTGAAGTCAGGGATGGTGACTTATTTCTTTCCAATTTGTTTTCTTTTGATCTCCTTTTGTTGTCTTATTATTCTAGCTAGAACTTTGAGGACTATACTGAATGAATATGGAGAAAGTGGACAGCCTTTTTTTGTTCTGGATTTTTTTTTCTCCCTTTAATTTGATGTTAGCTCTTAGCTTGCTGTATATTCCTTTTATTATTTTTAGATATGTTCCCTGTATCCCTCTTCTCTCCAAGACATTTATCATTAAGGGATGTTAGATTTTGTAGAATGCTTTTTCGGCATCTAATGAGATGATCATAAGGCTTTTTCTTTTAGTTTATTTTATGTTGAACTACATTGACAGATTTTCATGTGTGGCACCATCCTTGCATCCCTGGGATGAGGCTGACTTGATCATGGTGGATGTTTTTTTTTAAAATATGTTCTTGGATTCAGTTTGCCAGTATTTTATTGAGTATTTTTGTATCAACATTCATGAGGGTGATTGGTTTGTAATTCTCTTTCTTAGTAGAGTTTTTGTGTGGTTTGGGTATCAGGGTAACTGTAGCCTTGTAAAAAGAATTTGGCAATGTTCTTTCTGTTTCTTTACAGTTTGAGGATTATAGGTGTTAGTTCTTCTTTGAATTCTGTGCTGAAACCATTTGGCCCTGGGCCTTTTTTGGTTGGAAGAATTTTGGTGACTGTTTCTATTTCCTTAGGGGTTATAGGTCTATTTAAATTGGTTATCTTGTCTTGATTTAATTTTGGTATGTAGTACCCGTCCAGAAAATTGTCCATTTCTTTTAGATTTTCCAGTTTTGTAGAGTATAGGTTTCCAAAGTATGACCTAATGACTCTCTGAATTTCTTCGTTGTCTGTTGTTATGTCTCCCCTTTCATTTCTGATTTGCTCAATTTGGATGTTCTCTCTCTGCTTTTTGGTTAGTTTGGATAAGGGTTTGTCTATCTTGTTGATTTTCTCAAAGAACCAGCTCTTTGTTTCATTGATTCTTTGTATTATTTTCTTTGTTTCTATTTTATTTATTTCAACCCCCAATTTGATTATTTTCTGTTGTCTACTCCTCCTGGGTGAGTCTGCTTCTTTCTGTTCTAAACTTCCAGGTGTGCTGTTGAGTTGCCAGTGTGAGATTTCTCCACTTTCTTTATGCAGGCACTTAGTGCTATAAACTTTCCTCTTAGCCCTGCTGCCACAGTGTCCCATAAGTTTGAGTATGTTGTGCATTTGTTTTCATTGAATTCTAGGAAGTTTTTAATTTCTTCCTTGACCCAGAGGTGATTCAACCGAGCTTTGTTTAATTTCCATGAGTTTGTAGGCTTTTGGCATTAGTGTTGTTGTTGCATTCTAACTTTAAGCCATGATGACGTGATAAAATCTAGGGGGTTATTCCTTTTTTTTTTTAATCTGTTGCGGTTTGCTTTGTTACTGAGTATGTGGTCAGTTTTAGAGAATGTTCCATGAGGTACTGAGAAGAAAGTATATTCTTTTGTGTTTAGGTGAAATGTTCTGTAGATATCTGTTAAGTCCATTTGAGTCATGACATCTGTTAGTTCTCTTATTTCTCTGTTAAGTTTCCATCTGTCAGATTTGTCCATTGGGGAGAGTGGGAGTGTTGAAGTTTCCTACTCTTAGTGTGTGGGGTTTGATGTGTGATTTAAAGCTTAGTAATGTTTCTTTTACATATGTGGGTGCTCTTGAATTTGGGGTGTAGATTTTAGAACTGAGACTTTATTTTGATTGATTTTTCCTGTGATGACTATGAAGTGTCGTTCTACATCTCTTTTGATTGATTTTAGTTTGAAATCTATTTTTATTAGATATTGGGACAGCTACACCACCTTGTTTCTTAGGTCCATTTTATTGGGATATCTTTTCTGAGCTCTTTATTCTGAGGTAATGTCTATCTTTGAAGTTGAGGTGTGTTTCTTGTATGGAGCAGACAGATGGATCCTGTTTTTATATCCATGTATATCTTTTTATAGCTGAATTGAGTACATTGATATTAATTTCCAGTGATTGTTAATTTCTGTTATTTTTCAGTGGTAGTGTTTGGGGTTTGTTGGTATGAGGTTATCTATTGCCCATGTTTTTGTGGGTACAGCTAACTTCCTTGGGTTGGAATTTTCCTTCTAGTACTTTCTGCAAGGCTGGATTTGTAGATAGACATTGTTTAAATCTGATTTTGTCATGGAATATCTTTTTTTCTCCATGTATGGTCATTAAATGCTTTGCTGTATATAGTAGTCTGGGCTTGAATCTGTGATCTCTTAGTGTCTGCAACACATCTATCTTGGACTTTCCGGGTTTTTAATATGTAGTTGGGTGAAATTTTGCTAAGTCTGCCTTTATATATTACTTGACATTTTTCCTTTGCAGCTCTTAATATTCTTTCATTCTGTTATGTTTATTGTTTTGATTATTATTTGGCAAGGGGATTTTATTTTTGGCCCAGTCTATTTGGTGTTTTGTAAGCTTCTTATACCTTCATAGGCATATCTTTTTTTAGAATGTGGAAAGTTTTCTATGATTTTGTGGTGTAGGAGGTTTTTCTGTTCATGTGTTGCTTTCATTGGTTAATGAATAAAGAAACTACTTGGTCTGATAGGGCAAAACTTAGGTGGAGAAGACAGATCTGAATTCTGGGAGGAAGAAAGCAGAGTCAGAGTCAGAGAAGCCATGGATCCTCCACTGGAGATGGATGCCAGTTAGAATCTCTGGTAAGCCACTGCCACATAGCGATACACAGATTAATGGAGATGGGTTAAACTAATATGTAAGAGTTAGCCAATAAGAAGTTTGAGCTAATGGCCAAACAGTGTTTTAATTAATACAGTTTTCTGTGTGGTGATTTCGGGTGCAAGCTAGCCAGATGGCCAGGACAAACAAGCAACCCCCCTTACAACAATTTTGTTAAATATATTTTCTGTGCCTTTGAGCCATAGTTCTTCTCTTCTATCTTTATTATTCTTAGGCTTGCTCTTTTCATGGTGTCCCAGATTTCCTGGATGTTTTTATTAAGAAATTGTTGAATTTAAAATTTTCTTTTTCTGATGAATCTATTTTCTCTATTGTATCTTCAATGCCTAAGATTCTCTCTTCCATTTCTTGTATTCTGTTAGTTATACTTGCATTTTTAGTTCCTGTTCATTTACCCAGATTTTTCATTTCCAGAATTCCCTCGGTTTGTGTTTTCTTTATTGCCTCTATTTCAGTTTTCAAGACTTAAATTGTTTAAACTGTTTTACCTGTTTGATCATTTTTCCTTAAGTTTCTTTAAGATAGTTATTGATTTCTTCCAATTTTTTGTTTGTTTTTTCCTTCTTTAAGGAAATTTTTTATTTCCTATTTAAGGGTCTCTATCATCTTCATAAATTTATGTTTAAGGTCGTTTTCTTCTTTTCCTCTGGGTTAGGATGTTCAGGTCTTTCTCTTGTAAAAACATTAGGTTCTGGTGCTGCTATGTTGCTTTTTAGGTTGTTGGATGTATTCTTGCATTAGCACCTACTCATCTCTTCCTCTAATTAGTGCTGACTGGCTGTATCTATGTCTCTTGGTCCAAACCTTGCAGTTGGTGTCTGTCTCAGGGATTATTTTCTTGGACCAATAGTTACAGTTGCTGTCTGTGTCTTAGGATGCTGAACTTTGCTCTATGTAGTTACTGTCTGTGTCTCAGGGAGCCATCAAGGTGTCTAGGAACGAGTGGATTTGGGGGTGTGGAGTGGGACTACTTGTAGATTACAGGATCCTATGTGAGGTGGTATTGGAACCACCTGCCTGCAGGAGACTTCCCTGCTGGCTGGCTAGTGCAACTGAGGCAGGTTGGGGAAGGGCCTTAGGTTTTGCATGCCCTTCAGGGGAGTCTAGGGCCTAGAGACTGGGCTGTTCAGTTGGAGGGCTGGTCAGTCACCTCTTTCTCTTCTCTGTGCAGTTATTTCTGTGCCTCAGAGAGCCACAAAGGTCTCAGGGGATGGGTGGGTCTATTTTCTTATATATAATAGCATCCTTTAACTTCATACATGTTGTTATTATGCCTCTTACTAACTTGTGTTTTTTCATCTTAACTTCCTCATCAGCTCCTTTCTCATCATCCTAGATCCTTAAGTTAGGGCTGATAAGTCTGACATGATGTCTTGGAAACTTGTATAGAACAGGATTCTTGATCTTTGATGCTCTAGGCTTTTCTCCACAGTCCAGATAGAGTGGGCATTTAAATTTAGTTCCTTTAAGAGTTTTCCAGCAGTATGAGTTGCAGACAGCTCTAATTCTTCTTGAGTTTGTGTGGGTAACCATTGGCTCATGCATATAAACACACGAGCCCATACTTGCGCCCATGTCAGGGAAGAGCTTAATTCTCAGAGACAGTGAAATCTAAATCCATATGGAAATGCCATTTTCCTAGCTTGTTCCATACCGCAGCTCTATCCACTAATGATGCCATGTGTTTACACACAATACAGAACAGTTGCAGAGACCCCATTTCCAATTTCACACTGCCACTGCACTTCCTGAGACTGGAGACTAGCTGTGGTTGTGGTTGTCCTTGACTGCTTTCCCACAGAAGATGCCTCTCAGCACACAGACCTGCCTTTGAATCTGCCCTTGTTTTAAGCTAGGCCAAATGCAATTTAAAGAAAATGCATTGCCATTCCATTTTCCAGTTAACCAGGGGAACATGATATGTGAATAGATGACTGTCTGGTTTTCAAACACCATCGTGGTGGCAGTGGCGATGGTGATGGAATGGCCACGGTGCTTTTTCACTTGAGCAGGAAAATAAGAGGTTTATACTGAGATGGTCACACAGTTTCATTCAAAACCATCTTAGAGGATTTTTTCAGAGCTTCTTAATATAGAGAATTAGAAAGTAAAATTTACTATTAATTTTTTCCATCAAGGGAAGAAATTGTATTTTCTGGGGTGGGGGGGAATACCTTGATAGACTATTCTGAAATAAAGATAAGGCATTGGCACAATTTTGGGAGGAGGAAAAGAAAGAGATAGGTAAGTGTTTCCTCAACGAACTGAACAAAATTAATGGAGAGTGAGCAGCGAAGACCAAAGGACGAATAATGAGGTAGGGAGGTGAAGTAGGGGGTATATGGTCAATTTATAAAAAAGTGGGTTCTAACTTGACGACAGTTTGTAGAGAACTAGCTCAAATATAGAGAAGGTGATTCCTAATTTTAGACTATCTATTGAAAAATTATCTAGCTACATGTCATCTTTGTCAGTAAATGTTTATTTAAGAGATGCCTTATGTGTGTGGGATGGTGTGTATGTTTGTATAGAGAGAGGTTGGGAACGTGGTAACGATGAGACACCAGTAAAAAAATAAAGGCATGGCCCAAAGACACAAAATGCAAGAGGAAAAACTTCAGTGGGAGCTGAAAATTGGAGCCAGAAGTAACTAGAGCCATAGAAACCTCAGAAGTCTAAATATTCCCAGGGAGAACTGTGCGCTTCCCACAAGATGTAAAAGATGGTAGTTGAAAATCATACACATTTTGAGGGGCTGGATAGCACAAAATAAGGCACTGGTTAAATGTTTGTGTGTTTGGAGGGATAGTTCAGGAGGACCAAGTCAAACCAAAAGTCAGTTTCAGTAGAAACACGGGACAAAATAGATAGGTTGCAGTCGATAAAGTGATTGCTCGTTTTGTGTTAGGTTCCTCTAATTGAACAGATCGAAGATATTTCGATTCATTGTTTTCCAAAAAATTCCCGTCAAATTACTATTAATTATAGAGGAAGATAAATGTGTTTCCTTAGATATTTGGAAATCATGCTTTTGGAGAGTGTTAGACTTTCCCTACCCTCCCTCAAGTCTTTAAGGGTGCATTAAAAATACCCTGAACAGTGATTATCATTATTAAAATATCCTTTAGTTCTCATATTAAAATTCTCACACAGCTAAAATCTCCACTTTAAGAAAATATTCCATTCCATAGTCTTATACATATTCCACTCTCCCTCCTCTGCTCTAACAGAATGCATTTTTATATAGTTATTTATTGAACATCTCCTCAGGTTGTATATAAAATTCAGAAGCACAGGAAATCTTCGTTTTATTTATTGCTAGAGCTACATCAGGGGTTTAACGCACTTTTATTGACCACATGAATAATCCCTGCCTTTGTTTTGTATCTCTTGGAATATAAGTAACCTCCTCAGAGAAGTCTTAGGTAATGGGAATTGTTGAAAAAAGTATATCTGCTTCATCTGTAAGGCTGAGGCTGGAACATGAGAATTGTGCACATTGGCAAAGCAGCTCACTAAGCACTGTGTCTTGGAGTTCCTTTGTCTGCGTTGCTACAACTCACACTCCAGGGCTCATTGCTTGGGGCATCTGGGTGTAGATTATACGGGACTTTCGCGGATCCGATTGCTCTCTACTTCTTAATGTGTGCTTGATAATCTTGGTTTTTTACTTGTAGCCTGCTCAAACAACAAGAAGGAATTGGAACAGCACATTGAGTGACCTCTCTACAGCAGTGTTCTGGGCTCAGGGTCCATTCTTGGTCCAGCCAACGAAGGTCACTTTAGAGGATCACCCAGTTCCTTTTTCTTTACAGCTGAAGAGAATTCTGTTTTATGCATGTATCAAATTTTCACTATCCATTCATCAGTTGAAGAACATTTAGGTTTTTTCTATTTCATAGATATTGTGACTAGAGCATCAGTGAGCATGGGCGAGCAAGTATCTATGGAGAGGGATGTCCTCTGGGCGTCTGCTGGGGAATGGTATAGCTAGGTCCTGTGGTGGATATGTAGTCAGACTTTCTTTGGATCATCAGCTCCCAAATAATGGCATGGAGACTTCTTATTAATTACAAAAGCTTGTCTTCAACTATCTCTTAAACTTAAATGAACATGTTTCTATTAATTTACCTTTTGCCATATAAGTGAGCCACCACAATTAAATATTTTACCTTGATAAGAGTTGCTGTGGTCATGGTGTCTCGTCACAGCAATAGAAACCCTAATTAAAGCATAGGGATAATTTGACTTCTTTTTCCTTTGTATCTCTTTACTTTTCCCTCGTCTCTTACTGCTCTAATTGGTACCTGAAGCACTATTTTGAAAAGAAGTGTAGACAGTGGACTGTGTTATCTCGTTCCTGATTTCAATGAGAATGCTTGAAACTTTTTACCACTTTGGATAATGTGGGCTGTGAGTTTGTCATATACAGCCTTTATGAAGTAGTGGTAGGATTAAAGGCATGCACCATCACTGCCTGGTGAGAATTTTTTTAATCTATGTTTATTAGGGGTAACAATTCTAATAATTGTAACAATATTGAATCCGTTAAATAACTCTATAGCCCCAAATTTCATGTGCTTTATCACCTATGTTCACAATTCTGTTTTACTCTATGTCGTTAACACTGTCTTGAATTGGATATGAAGTGACCGCCCCCCCACCAAAAAATTTTTTTTATGTGTTTAAGTCTTGATATCAAGAGGTTAACCACTGAAAGGTAATTGGGTCCATTATAACATTATTTTATTGTGGTGGACACTAGAAGGAGAACCTAGTTGAAGTAAGTAGGTCACCGTGGCATGGCTTCAAGGATACATCTTGTTCCTGACTCTCTTCTCCTGCTCTTTCTGCTCCTTGCCTGCAGGAGTGGAAGGGGGTGAGCAGCTTTCCCCACCAGATGCTTCTTGCCAAGGTATTCTCCTTAACCCTAGTCGAGAAAAAAGCAAAGCCAAGTGACCACGATTGAAACCCCAAGCAAACCTTTTCCCCTTCAAGTTGTTATGTTAGAGTGTTGGGTAGCACAGATACCCAAGAAGGGGTGGGGGAGATTGGAAGAGCTATGAGTCTGTAGCAAAGCAGAGAAAATCAGAATTGCAGATGGAAAGCTGCCGTGGTTATTCTTGGATCTTTTATTTTTCTGAGTGACTAAGTCACTCTCGAGGCTGTTCAAATCAGTTTCCCAAGCTACAAAGCTAAGAACAGACTTGGGTTTTTACTTAACAGGAGTAAGTATGTCTTCTACTTAGCCTTAATTGTGCTCATTCCACATCTCCAGCCAGATAGAGAGCTCTTTAAGACCCAGAACTGTGATTCAATGTGAACTTCCCCAGATATGTCCTTAGCAGGCAACAAGACTGGGTAAATAGGAAGTGCACCATAGATGTTAGCTAAATCCTCTTAATTGGACAGCTTACATTTGATCCCCTGCAAGGGATCCAGGAACTGATCAGTTATACTCCTTACTTTGATGCCACCACTCACCAGTCTCTAGCAATGCACAATAGCGTCACAACGGACAATTCCATACTGAACAGTTTCCGTAGACAAACTTTGAACAGGAAGCCAGCAGCTAAAACCCAAAGTGCCTAATTTATTTATTAGGGTCTTGTGTTTTCGCATGGCATCAAAATATCCTAAGCTTTCAAAACTGTAATATATAAATCTCCAGTTTAAAAATGTATCTATCTGCAAAGCATTTTTATCACACTTCACTCCTTCCTTTAGCATCCCATGTCTCCTAACTTGATCCTCCATCCTTCACTGCCAAGCACAGTACGGAGTCCCACAGGCACCACTTGAGCAGGCTCTCTGAATCCGAAGGTCAAGGGCATCTATTTCTTTTGTTCAGTTGGCTTTAAGTAAATCATGGCACATTTCTCAAAAGTGAAGGGAGCCCTGGAAAAATGTGCCAGATGTGTGCGTCACGATACAAAAAGTGGGAGGCTTAGTGTGTCAAGAAAATTCCATAATGTTACACCCTCATCCTCATGAAAGTTTGGCACTGTGGGTAGGAAGGGAAATCTGGGACTGCATGTAGATTGAAAACTAGAATATGAAGATGCCAACAGGTATTTGCTTTGGCCTGGAGATCTGGGGTTTGTGAAGCAAATATTTGTATCAGCAATCTCTACTTAGGCTGGCATTTTATGCTGCCATTGAGTTGTTCATATGGAAG
This sequence comes from Microtus pennsylvanicus, assembly GCF_037038515.1. Lineage (NCBI taxonomy): Eukaryota > Metazoa > Chordata > Mammalia > Rodentia > Cricetidae > Microtus > Microtus pennsylvanicus. Next base: position 40,587,550 of record NC_134595.1, on the reverse strand, counting down.
TTCCTGGCACAAATAGAGTTGTTGGATGGGCTGAACCCATGGGTGGAAGAGAGTCTAGAATGGGTTCTGTTGGATATTTGCCGTAACAGTCATTACTAAGGCCGGCCTCATATTCTTTCAACCCATGGCTTGAAGCCCGGTGGGTGGTTCCTATGTATTCCCACATCCGTGGTGTATGTCCTTACTGAGACATGGTGTAGCCATTGTTTTTGAAGCCCGGTGGATGGTTCCTATGTATTCTGGCATCCATAGTATATGTCCTTACATAGGCTTACTGTATGTCCTTACAGAGCAACAGGAGCTTCCCTGGTAGTGATACTGGTGAGGGTGAGAGGCAGTGTGCCTCCGAGGGCTCTCCCTACACCACAGGGTACAATGTCTAGTACGATGCTGGGTCCTCCTGAGCATCCCTTCCCCGCAGCTGAGTCACACTCCCACTGCATCTCTGGCTTAGTATTCTCTCTCTCTCTCTCTCTCTCTCTCTCTCTCTCTCTCTCTCTCTCTTCACTTAGTACAATATTTTCAAGGTGAGCCCAAATTGCAGCATGTGTTAGCACCTCACAGCCATGTTAGCTAAATAGTATTCCTTTATATGGACATACCGTGGTTTGTTTGTCCAATCCTCAGTTGGTGGGCATTTGGATTGTTATAGTCTTTGACTATTTGAATGATACTCCAGTGGCCATTCATATGCAAACAGAATATATCATATCATTTCACATTTCCATCAGCAAGGTCTGAACATTTCAGTTTTCCCATTTTCTTACCTCTTGTTATCATCTTCCTTTTTATGATAGCCACCTTAGTGTCAGAGTCAATTTGCTTTGAAGGGTATGGTCTTTGGAGAACATAGTAGCTTTCTTTTTTATCTAGCAATTTGCTTTCCCTTGAGACTGTCTCCTTTTTTCAGCAATATAGAGAAACTAAATTCCGTGAAGCAGCTGAGAGTGTTGACTTATATAAAGGCTATGATCATCTTCGTTTTCTCTGGCAAGCACTGTCTCAAATCCAATAAAAGCAGAGTTAGTTCAGCATAATGTAGTGTGTATCTCTGACCCTATCAAGTTGTGTGGCCATGGGGAAATCACTTTCTCTCTGGAACTCAGGTAAGCTGTCTGCATGTGGAACAAGTCATACTCGATGATTTATTATAATAAATGTCTCAAACTTCCTTTGAAAGTTCAGCGCACACAATAGTAGATTATTTTTTCCCAATTTTTTTTGTTATTGTACATGCTCTGCTCGTTTCATTGGGGATTTTGTTCCTTATCTGTGGCAATTAGTTTTCCTTGAAGTTTCAGAGTGGATATCTTACTTTCAAGGAGTACAGACGATTGAAGTACCTTTTATTTCTGGGGAGGGCCATCCATTAAGAAATGGGTACATGACTTAGGTTAGGGGATCCATGCTATCAAGACTAGTGCCATTTGTCACTAGGGTTTCTCTGCTGAAGAGACATACCTTTTAAAAATATAATATTTTGTATGCTTTGAGAATTTCATGCATAGATACAACAAATTTCAATTATACTCACCACCCCCTCCAACTTCTTCTGGATCACCATCCATGCAGCTCTCCAAACTTAATGTCTTTAAAAATATAACCCACTGAGTTCAGTTATTGTTACTGACGTACACATGGATGTAGGACCATCTGGAGCATGGTCAACTTTCTAGGTGCCACACTCCTAAAGAAAACTTATTCTCCCTCCCCCAGAAGCTGTCAATGGCCAGTAGCTCGTCATCTATGTGTGAAGGTGGCTTGTGAGCCATTCTTTTCTCTGTGCTAGGATGTTGGCTGTCTTGATCTTATGTTAGTCTTGTGCAGACATCTGTAACTGCTTAGAATTCAAGAGTGAAGCAGAACTGTCTGGTCCAGAAGACACTGCTCCATTCCAGTCCTCCCTGACCTCTGGTCCTTACACTCTCCCCATCTCCTCTTCCAATGATGTTCCTTGAGTCACAATTTTTTGGGGGACAAGATTTGAGACAGGTTTCTCTGTGTAGCCCTGTCTGTCCAGGAATTGGCTTTGTAGACTAGCCTGACCTCAAACTCAAAGATCCACCTGCCTCTGCCTCCCAAGTGCAGGAATTACAGGCATGTTTCATCATACCCAGCTTGAGCCATAACTCTTAATACTGGTGATGGCAGTCAGGGTTACCTGGAAGAAAGTGCTTAATACTGAGAAAAGCAGCTCGTTTAGTTTATAATACGTTTTTGAAGTATTTAGTGCATGCTTGTGTGTGTGTGTATATTCATGTGTGGGATTTTTTTGTGTATGTATGCATGTGTGTGTAAATATTTAGTAGCACACACCAGTAATACCATTACTTGGGAGGCTAAAGTATAAGGGTTGCCACTACTAAATAAAAATCATCTTGGGCTACATAGAAAGAGAACATCTCAAAACAGAAACGAAGTAAATAACAATAAAAAAATCAGAACAAAACAGAGACAAACCAAACAACCAAACATTCATTGAGTGCTTATACTGGATACTTTGAAGTAGATTTAAAGCAAAAAAAAAAAAAAAGTAGAAGTTTGTAATTTTAAGGAGAATCTAGGCTAGTTTAGTGGCCAAGATGCAGAAACAGGAAATAAAAATAAAATAAGAAGTAAGAGCCTCAAGTTTGCAACCACCATTTTCTATATGAGGAAGGGTGTTATGCTAATTGTCTGCTGACTGATACCTTAACCAGTACGTTGTTTCATAGTGATGCCTCCCGTATTGCTTTGCTATCTGACAGCCTGCGCGTTCCATACATTTTAACTGCATGGTTTTGAACATATTTTCTTTCTATGTGGACCTCACCCTTTTCATGTATAACATAGGGATGATGTTTAGTACACTGGTTGTTCTGAAGACTCAACAAAACAATTCAGAGACTCACCGCCTGGTACCTAGCAGAAGCCTCCTTTCCTGCGAAAGATCAAACTGTGTATAAAATTTATCTTTAAAAAATGTATTCAAGGAAAAAGAGGCAGAGGAAGCCCCCATTTCATGTTTGGTTGTCGTCCCTGGGAGGCTGGCCTTTTTCTGAAGGGAAAGGAGGAGGAGTCACAGGTGGTGGGGGACACCAGGAGGCGAGGAGGGAGGGGTGACTGCAATCTGGATGTAATATCTGGCAGAAGAGTAAATAAATACAAAAAAACTAGCAGCAAAAATTAAAATGACTTACGGGCCATTTATGTGGTTTATGGGTAAAGGTGCTTACTACAAAGTCTGAAGATTTGAGTTTGATCCCAAGGCCAAGAGAACTGACCTCACAAGTTGTCCTCCAATCTCCACATGCACGCTATGGTGTGTGTGCATACATGTGTGCTCATGTACATGTGCGCGCGCACACACACACACACACAGAGAGAGAGAGAGAGAGAGAGAGAGAGAGAGAGAGAGAGAGAATTAATCCAAGAACTGCATAGTAAGATGAAGAAAGCTTTCCCTCTTGATACCATGATACAAAACACTTTTTCAGTGACCTCTTAAGCAACAATCATTTGTTTGGGACAATAAATTCACAAACACATTAAGTCAACATAATTTGATGGTTACCCCAGATACTGGATCATTTTGGAAAAGCTAGTAGGTAGAAATTGAAGTTCATGGCCTATAACAAACGCTTACTAATAATGAAAAGGAAACCTAAAAATATAAGCAACAAACAAAATAGATGAATTAGGCAAGATTTCTGCCTGAAGTCAAGGGTCTTCTGGTTAGGAATTTGATTATATAAAAATTTCCATGCTAAACGTTGGTATTGTAGCCAGTAGATCTATTCCTTATTGTCACCGGACTGGCTATAAAATGGACATAAAATTCAAGCAGTAGAATAAACCACAAAACATACTCATGAGTCACTGCAAGATTGTTGTGATTGTTTAGTGATGGACAGACTAAATTAATGTCATGACAATGGGAGTCATTTTATCTTCTGCTGCTCCAGGACCTGAAGAGTGTTCCTTTTGTTGTAAGTTGTATGCCTGCTCATTCCAAACCTTAGTTACTATTAGTTGTCCTCATTCTTATGAGCCTGACACATGCTGAAATGTGACCTAACGCTGATGGAAAGGATAAAAGAGTGAATGTAGTTATTTCCTGAAAATAATTGTTTATCAGTGTCCATGTGTAAACTAAAGCCCTGAATTGGGATTTGGATTACTACTACAGTCTAAAACAATGGCAGGTTTGTCAAGGGAGCAATCCTCCTATGAATCAATTATTTTCCTGATTAGATTACACTCATAAAGAAATGAATACAGTGCCCTTTGGAAATGCAATATAGTTATGGACAAAAAGCCCACCTTCCTCCTCTACATTTAATGACTAGCAAAGCTATCTCATGGTTTGGATAGAGGCCCAGGAAATGATCCAAATGGGCTATTATTTTCTTAATCTATTAGGATAATGCACAATTTGCTTCCCTACTCTAGAAGAACCCATCTCACATGGCAGGTATTATTAGGAGACACTGAGCTGGTGATATTCCGGAGACAGACTCACATATAGTTTATTGTCTCCAGACGTGGTGTCTGTCATAACCTGAGACCTCTATAAGAAGGTATGACTGACCAGAAGTGAATCCATGTGTTTTAAAATTTGATTGGTTATGGGTAGCCAGCTAATAGTCAATGTGATCAACATTATACAAATATATCAAGGTTCAATGGATGTGATTCATATTCTCCCCTTCCACCTTCAAGTCTCTACTCCAATTTTTAAAAGAAAAAAATCATTTATTTTTTTCAAACTCATAATAAAATATAGACATACCAAGGGTGATCTGGAGGAACCACTACTATTAAGCATCCAGTGCTTAAAGATTTATTCAATTTTATTGTATGTATATGAACATTTTTGCCAGCATGTGTGCATGTGCACCACAAATGTGCCCAGTGCCTAGAGACCAGAAGAGAATGCTGTCTCATAGGCCATCACCCTCAGCACCAGAGAAGGAAAGCACACTACTGTTATAGAGATTGAGATGCCCTTGACAACAAACCATCTCAGCCTCTTTCAGGATTAAGGAACTCAGAATAAAAAACTGCGTCCTTTTCAGACAGCGCGCCTTATCTCTGACTAGATGATTTCACACAGATATGACAGTTGAAAAACTCAAGAGTAAGCACCAAAGTTGGAAATTACATGCAATAAGCATGGACACCGATTTTCTATCTCCCTGCAGACATTCATTGTAACCAAGGGGTATCACAGGGCCTTGGGATTTGGGAGAGGCTGTCGAAAGCTATCAAGCACTCTTCTTCCTACCTCCATTGGAGATAGCAGCTGAGAAGACCCCCCCATCCTTCCCTCCCACAGTACCACACTCCAGTGGAACTCAATTAGCCAGTGTAGCTGGCAACATGTTAGAAATTGTTGGGGGATACATCCTTCCACAGCTTTTGTGCTGTTTCAGACCCTTGTCGTTTCTCCGAGACTGCTGTCCTTTTGGCAAACCATAAATATCATGGGGCTGTTGGGCGCTTTAGCTTAGTTTAACACTCTTGGAAGACACTTCTACCAAACAAGAGACAGATGGAATATTGTGCCTGCACAACACATTTAGTGTCTGTTTTCTAAGCAGGACAGTTTTGCTTTTGTTTTATTTTGAGACCGCATTTCACGTAGCCCAGGATAACCCAAAACTCACTATGAAGCTGGCCTTGAAACCCACATCCTCCTGCTTCTACCTTCGAAGTGCTGAGATTACAAATGACAGACAACTTGGTATTAAATTATTCCCTAACAGGATTTTATCTTGCCCACTCACCTTATGAACGTAAGGTAGGAAGTATGGAGGAAGAGAGAACTTTTTAAATGCTAAATGCCTCTGTTTTTATTTATAAATACTGAACAGATAGATGGAAAGTGGCTTGGGGACAGGTTTACTCCTTGATTTATCCATTTAGCAATCATTTACTGGATAATCATAGTGTGCCTGGCTCTGTGGTGACAATTGGTTCCCACAGAGGTCAAGGCACATTATCCTCCCGAGATGGATAACGGATAGTACAACCAAAGGGTGTGGCGCAGGCTTCATGACCAGGAGAAACCCTGTGTGTGGTATATGAATGCGTGGTAAGCCCTCTGTCTTCACCAAGTTCACAGCTGAGTGGCAAGCATGTGCATTGAACAGCAAATGTTTCCTAGGTTGTGTTCGACTGAGGCTACAGCAGAGCTGGAGATCAAGGAAAGGAATGTGCCAAGTTCATTTACACCATACCGTGTGTTAACGTTCTGCTTTGTGAGGTTGTCCTTCAGGAGATGAGGCTCTTATAAACACAGAGCTCTGTGGAAGGGGCTTTGAATACAAAGGAAAGAATGCTGGCCTTCGCTTTTGTCTTTCTTGTTTATGTCATGGTTACTTTGTGTTCTTGGAGTACCGTCTGAACAGGATTTTCTAAGTCTCCTTTTGTCTGTGAGAACACAGGCTTAGTGGCTGACTTGACGGGCTGGTTTTGTGAAGGAGAGTGTCAGCAGACTGTGGAGATGGAGTAGCTGCTGAGAAGACCAGGCAATACACTGGCCCCTGAAGCCTTGAGGATGCTTCAGGCCCTCACGGTCCAGAATCGATCATTATGACTACCTTCTATCTTGTGTGCCAGTGTACAGTTTGAATTTGAAATGCTACCTCTCATTTAGTTTTTTAATGTCTGGTATTTGGTAGGTGATACTGTTTTGGAATGTTCTGGTAACTTAGTAGTGGGACAAAGCTAGAGAAAGTAAGTCACACAGATTCTTAGGAGAAGACAATCCCTGGCTGCTAATCTCATTGTTTGATTCTTATCTACTGTGAAACAACCTGCTCTCCTCCAGCATCTGCTCCTACCATCAATACATTCCTCCCAAGTGTATGGGAGCAAGCACCTGTGGGCAGAACCCTTTGAAACTGATCTGTTGTACATATTTTTCCATGCTTCAAGCTATTTGCATCATATATATGTTATTCCCAGCAGTGCAACAGTAACTAATACAGCTACCTACATGGCTATAACTAATTTATCTGTGAATCTCTAGAACTGCAATAGAATGGAGCTTCTAGAGTCAACGTACACACTGATTAGATTTTTTTATAAATCTATTTTTAAAAACAATCTTTTCTCATTTTACTTCCCTATCACAGTCCCTCCCCTCCTCCTGCTCCCCCCACCTTCCCCACACCCAACTCCCATCCACTCCTCAGAGAGGATAAGGCTTCCCATGAGGAGTCAGCAAAGTCTGACACGTCACTTTGAGGCAGGGCCAAGATCCTCCTCTATACTTAGGCTGAACAGGGTATCCCTTCATAGAGGATAGGCTCCAAAAAGCTAGTTCAAGTACTACTGATAAATCCCGGTCCCACTGCCAGTGACCCCACAGACTGCCCCAAGCACACATCTGGCACTCACATTCAGAGGGCCTAGTTTGGTCCTATGCAGGTTCCCCCATTATCAGTCCAGAGTCAGTGAGCTTGTACTAGCTCAGGTCAGCTGTTTCTCTGAGTATCCCACATGATCTTGACCCCTTTGATCATATTATCACTCCTCCCTCTCTTTGTTTGCTCTCCAAAAGCTCAGCCCAGTGTTTAGCTAAATAGCACCGTATCAGCTTCCATCAGTTGCTGGAAGAAGGTTTCTATGATGACAATCAAGGTAGTTATCAATATGATTACAGGGGAAGGCCGGTTCAGGCACCTTCTCTGCTATTGCTTAGGGTCTTAACTAAAGTCATCCTTGGGAATTCCTGGGATTTTCCCTGGTGCCAGGTTTCTTGCTAGGCCTATAATGGCTCCCAAAATAAAGACAACACTTTCCTTGCTCTCCCTCTATCTCCGTTCCCCATCTCAACCATCCCATTCCTTCATGTTCTTTTCCTTCCTCTCTTTTTCCCCTCTTCCTCCCTTTCAACCATCCCTTCTAAACCTCTCTCTCACCATGCTCCCAATTTTCTTGTCTATTTCCCTTTTCCGGGGATCCATGTATGTCTCTTTTAAGGTTCTCCTTGTTCCCCAGCTTTTCTGGGGTCATAAACTATAGGCTGGTTACCCTTTGTTTTATATCTAAAATAGACTTATGAGTGAGTACATACTGTGTTTGTCTTTCTGGGTCTGAATTATTTTATTCAGGATGTTTTTTCTAATGCCATCCATTTGTATGCAAATTTCAAGATGTCATTGTTTTTCAATAATGTGGCAGGAAACAAGATCAACTCAATGAAATCAGTAACCCTCCTATATACAAATGATAAGGCTGAGAAAGAAATCACAGAAACATCACCTTTTACAATAGCCACAAATAACATAAACCATCTTGAAGTAACACTAACCAAAGAAGTGAAAGGCCTGTATGAAAAGAATAAGTTTTTGAAGAAAGAAATTGAATATCTCAGAAAATGGAAAGATCTCTCATGCTCTTGGATAGGTAGAATAAATATAATAAAAATGGCAATCTTATCAAAAGCAATCTACAGATTCAATGCAATACCTCTCAGAATCGCAACACAATTCTTCACAGACTTCAAAAGAATACTCAACTTCATATGCAAATACAAAAAACCCAGGATAGCCAAATCTATCCTGTACAATAAAGGAACTTCCAGAGGGATCACCATCCCTGACTTCAAACTCTACTATAGAGCTATAGTAATGAAAACAGCTTGGTGCTGGCATAAAAACAGACAGATGAACCAATGGAATCAAATTGAAGAGTTGATTAATCCACACACAAACAAACACTTGAGTTTTGACAAAGAAGCTAAAATTATACATGGAAAAAGAAAGCATCTTCAACAAATGGTACTGGCATAACTTGATATCAACATGTAGAAGAATGCAAATAGATCCATATCTATCCCCACACACAAAGCGCCAGTCCAAATGGATCAAAAACCTCAATATAAATCCAGGCACACTCAACCTCACAGAAGAGAAAGTGGGGTGTATACTTGCATGCATTGGCACAGGAGAATACTTTGTAAATATAACACCAGTAACACAGACACTGAGAGCAACAATAAATAAATGGGACCTCCTGAAACTGAGAAGATTCTGTGAGACAAAGGACAAGGTCAATAAGTCAAAACAGCAGCCTACAGAATGGGAAAAGATCTTACCAACCCCACACCAAAAAGAGGACTGATCTCCAAAATATATAAAGAATTCATGAAACTAGACATTAAAATACCAAATAATTCAATTAAAAATGGGGTTCATATCTAAACAGACACTTAAGGAATTACTCGATATTCATAGTCATCAATTCAAATCCAAACAACTCTGCGATACCATCTTACTCCAGTCAGAGTGGCTAAGATCAAAAACACCAATGATAGCTTATATGAAGAAAGGGGAATACTCCTCCATTGCCAGTGGGAGTGCAAACTTGTACAACCACTCTGGAAATCAGCATAGTAGTATCTTAGAAAATTGGAAATCAACCTACCTCGGGACCCAGCAATACCACTCTTGGGCATACACCCGAAGAGTGCACACTCATACCACAAGCACATTTGCTCAACTATGCTCACAACAGCATTATTGATAATAGCCAGAGCCTGGAAACAACCTAGATGCCCTTCAACTGAAGAACTGATTGCATTTTGCTAGTGCAAATAAGCAGGTTTAATACCTAGTCTTGAGACAGCATAAAAATAATTAAAACTCCGATAGGCCTTTTAATTCCTAGCATCTTTCCCAGTACATTTTTTCAGTCATTGCTCTATTCAACATTACAGTATTTTTGGGAAAGTAGGTAGCTATCTGAATCAGCTGTTCATCACTCCAGAGGTAGGGATGTTTAAATTATTATCTTAGGAGGGGTTATTTGTGCTTCCAAATATGTGTTTGTCCTTTAAATCTGTAACCTTTAGCCAATGCTTTGTTAGCTGTGATTTATTATCTATATATGTTTTTGACCTTCTCTTGGCAGATGGATTCAACATTGTCTTCATCGGGAGTGATTCTGACACTGCCTACAGAGATAGAATTGTATTCTATTTATGTAATATAGAAAGCAGAAGACTTCTTTCGAGCTGTTGTCATAGATCACTGTCAGCGTTCTGAACCGCCAAATTGTTATTAAAAATTCAGAGACAATAATCCATTTTGAGAATACGACCAGAAGAGAAAATGCTGTAATGACTGACTGACATTTCACGAATAATGTCATTGAAGACATGCTAATTCCCTTGCAGCCCATCTCTTTGGGTGACTGTCTATTGTATGAATGTATTTAGGTTTCCAGACTTCCCAGCATTTGCCTCTGATGAGGGAGGCTTGGTTTTACAGGAGATGAAATGAGATTTGTTCACGATGTATGTGTGTTTTTTGCCTAAGCTAAAATAATAATAACAGCCCATTTGTAGCTACATTAACCTTCTTTATCAGCAGAGTCTTTCCGATGCTTTTAAAGAAAGAGGCTGCCATTAGAAACATCCAAACTGGAACGTGCATGCAGTGGTTCAAATTGAGTCCGAAAAAGTGAGGACTGTACCAGACAGTGACCTGTGAGTGGGCGCGCTCTAGCTCAACAGCTATCAAAAATCTACCAGTGTGACCTTGAAGACAGAATGTAGCTTCTCGTAGCTGAACTTGGCTTTAGAGTATTGTTTCTTTGCTGTTCTTCTTTTTTAAAAATCAAGCATATTTGATTTTCCATGACTCTAGCAGGCTATACGATGTACAGGTTGAATATAGGGGAATAATTTATGGCGGCCTTGGTCCATATTCTTGTTTGGTTTGGCTGGTTTTTGATAAAGTCTCATGTATCCCAAGACATCTTTTAATTAGCTATGTAATGATAACAAACTTGAACTTCTGATCCTGCCATTTCTGTATCCTGAGCTTACAGATGTGTGCTCCCATTCCTGGTTTATGATGACCTGGAGAGCTAGCACACGGCTTTGAGCCTATGCTACATAAGCACTCTACCAATTGATCTACACCCTTGGTCACTGTCCATATTCTTTATAAAAGGATAGCTTTTTTCTTTTTAAAATACACTCTTCTGCTGAGAGTGGACAGTTGACCTTCTGATCACATGGTTTTCAAATACCTTCACCCTATGAACCAATTTGGCAGGACACAATGTTCATGGATCATCTGTCCAGTGCTCCCTTCTTATAGCAGAGAAGGCACAAAAAAATGAACGTGTTTGCTAAGGGGAAATTGTTGGAGAAGAGAGACACTTGTAGATTCTTGGCTGCCTGGCTAGCTTAGACCCGAAATAATCTAACAGAAACTGTATTAATTAAATCACTGCTTGGCCCATTAGCTCTAGCTTCTTATTGGCTAACTCTTACATCTTAATTTAACTCATTTCTATTCATCAGTGTATCACCACATGGCTATGTCTTACTGGCTAAAGTTTCCAGCGTCCATCTCCAAAGGCTCCATGGCTTCTCCCCTGACTCTGCTTTTCTTTCTCCCAGCATACAGCCTAGCTTTCCCTGCCTAGTTCTGTTCTGCCCTTGCTATAGGCTCAAAGCAGTTCTTTATTCATTAACCAATAAAGGTAACACATAGACAGAAGGACCTCCCGCACCAGGAAATGTTGTTTTTTCAGCCAGACATTAAGAAGAATAATCATAAATACATAGTTAATGTTTTTATATAAGAATGTATGGATTATAATATAAAAATATTGATAGCAATAATTTGCATTTAGGTAGCATACCAAATTTTAAAACACTGGTATTTTAGTTTTCAGAAAGATTTTATTGTATTTATTTGTTTTGTGTGTGTGTGTGTGTGTGTGTGTATACATGTGTATGTCAGAGGAGCTTCCATGAGTTGCTTCTCTTCCATCAGGTTGATTACAGGAATTCAGGTTATCAGGTTTAACATCAGGAACCTTTACCCACTAAATCACCTTCTTAGCTATGCTTGCATTAAAAAATATTTGATAAGAAAACAGGGTATTATTTTTTATTGTATAAGAAATGTGATGCTGATTTAGAGAGGTAGAGTTACATCAAGACCCATACTTTCAGAGGCTAATGAGTTTAAAGCTAGCCTGGGCTACATAGTGAGCTCTGGTCTAACCTGGACAGGGCAGCAAAACCCTATCAAACACCGGGCGGTGGTGGCACACGCCTTTAATCACAGCACTCGGAAGGCAGAGGCAGGCGGATTTTTGTGAGTTCGAGGCCAGCCTGGTCTAGAAGAGCTAGTTCCAGGACAGGAACCAAAGCTATGGAGAAACCCTGTCTCGAAAATTTAAAAAAAAAAAAAACCAACCCTATCAAACAAAACCAAAACAAAACAAAACAAGATTCCCTTTCCTATGTTTCCTAATTTTTTTCTTTGGCTCTTAAGCCTTATTTTGTATTACTTCTTGGTACCAAGGTGGTTGTCTTTATATTAAACCCTGAGGTTCTGGCCACAGATGCATGTGAGCTACTGATCCTTCTGTCAACACATCCCAATTGCAAGTATATATCTGGAACTGCCTAGCTTTGTACAGTGCTAAGGACTCAAATCCTGAGCCTCAAATACACTATACAAGAACCCCAGCCTCAGCAATGATAGTCTAACACTCTCTGATTCCAAACTCTCTTCAGCTGATGAGTATTGTGGGAACCCGTGCAGAATCTGACGACTAGGGAGCAGCTGAGAGGAGGGTCAGGCGTAAACTGCTCTCAGCTGAACATCCTTCATGGATCTGAATGACTCATACCATTTTTGATGTATATGGTGCATTTTGGATGCTACATTTGTATAATTAAAAGGCTCTCATCCAGAATGAAATCTGAGTTACTGCTTGGTCAGTCTTCTTATTTTGTGGGCCTCAGAGAAGGCTTGGATTTGGCTATTTCCTTTGCACCATGGCAAAATAAGCTAAGGAAGAAGTTAGGATGTATCTACAGAGTGAGCTGAGAGACAGATACCAGAGCCTCTTGTATGTCACTGTCTAAAGTATGCCTGGTAGCTTTTGGTGGCCAAAAGCCAAAAACATATTCTTGTTCTAAACACCAGTTCTGTAGAGTGAAGGCTAGGAAGTTAACGATGGCCCCATTGTAGTTTTGTGTGGATGGAGGCTTGTGTTACCTTCAAACTGCATTAGCAGACTGCTCCACACATCTACATCTTCACAGAGTGAGTGAAAATTGAATAAGACATCAGCTCTAAGGCATTCGACACAGTATAGCACCAGGAGCATCTTATATTGTAACAAAATCAATAAAAAAGACATAATAGTAGTAACTATAGTTTAGAAATTGGAACCTTTGGACAGAGGTAGGAAAAGGCAATTCTTGGGGATGGGATAAAGAAAATAGGGTTGGGGTAATGTGGAGAAGAGGCCTCATTCTCTGTTTCCAATTCTGGCTCCAATTCAATCTGAGGTCTGGATTCTCTCTTTCACTGCCACTGGTAGGCATTGTGATTTAATGCTTGTGTGATTTCATGGCCTCCCATGAATACCAGAATGATACTTCCTCCCCCTGAACGCCAGGAGGATCTATCTGTTGGATAAGCGTGCGAAGGGGTCAGACCCAGAGCCCAGGAATATGAACTGTGATTGCTGGCATTCTGAAGACTGAAAAGGCAGAGCGAGAAGTCAGATGTGTTCTTGGGACTGGAATCAACAACATTAGCCTCACTGGTGACTGCTCTAACCTCTCCAGCCGGAGCCTCGGGGCTTAATACCAGAGGCCTGAAGACAAATATCTTGGTACTAGAAACCAATGGTCCTTCCCTAATGGGCCATTAAATTCAAAGGGATGCTTGCCATTTGGGGTCTGCAGTGAAGGTTCACTGGGAACGCTTGTTAAGCATTCTATAAAGAGAGGTATGGAAATGGAAACTATTTAAGAAAATGTCCCCCTCTCCCAAATAATGGTCTCCACCTCCCACCAATTTATCTTACATATAATACCCCAGCAGCTTCCTAGATGATTAGATGGAAATAGGATAAAGAACTGGGGAGAATAGATCTTTTCTCTCTCTCTCTTTCTTTCTTTCCATCTTTTTTTTTGTAAACTCTCTCTAGGGAAAAAACGTTTTTCAAATCACCATCTGGTTATGCTCCTTTCTGTGTGTGTTGCTCTTCTGTAGGATGGCATCCAGTTCCAACAGGAGGGCAGGGACTCAGAGGCAGGTAGGTGTTTGACAGCCGTCACGAACACAGGGCAAGTGAAGGTGCTTCCTCACGCCTAGCACCAGCCTGTTTCCAGTGATTCTTTGTGCGTCACTCACGAAGACACAACGAGTTACTGTCTACCCACGGCATCCAAGAGTCTATCTCGCAGAGGCTATTTTTCTTGACCCCCAAATCAAAGCTAGTTCATGATGAAAACTCATTTTACTCCCCATTTTTTTTCTTCCAAACACAGCTTCCTAAATGGAGTGATTCTGGAGTGGCCGAGGAAAACAAATCAACAAATCAATTCTGTTAGGTTTTTAGGAGCTAACAAGAAATGCTGAGTGAGTAAAAGACATTTGCTAAATGTTCCAGCACCAGGAGGGAGGTCAATTTAAAATTGTGTTTGACTATTAGAGTTTACTAAAAAATATCTATGTAAGTACCATTACTGGAGACAAAATATTGCATATGTGCATTAGCTCTTGGCTAGACAGCCAGTCCTCATGTATACCGTCTAAGTTTTATATATAAATGGATGCGCTACAAATCAGGGCTCTCTGATCTTAACTGTGGTCTCAGTACTGCTCAGAACCTGTTATTCATCTGATCCCCCACTCCCACCCCGCCTCTGGCTACTGTGGACCGGGACTGCTTTGAACAATTCCTTTTGAGGCTTGCTCTAGCTGCGGCTTCCTCCCCAGAGACTCCTTTCTTCCGAACAAGACCTTCCACGAGTGCCTTTACATCTTCGCAGGTTCCTAAGACCTAAAGTCAGTTTGTCTAGCTCTCCGGGTGCATTGTGTTTGGATCTTTGCCAGGTGCCTGCTTTCTTCTGTGCAGCTTGACTGAACCATCTCAGCCTGAGTAACGTTGTTTTCTAGGATCCATGAATCTAGTGGTGAGACAGGTTCAGAATACAACTTGGTGAAAGTGAGCCCACAGGGTGTGCCGACAGCTGTCCTGGGACCTGACTCTGTCTCCCTGCAGGCACCGTGCAGTGTGGAGCTGAGCTGCCGGCTGCAGACTGGTCTTCCCTCTGACATCTCTCCTCTGGCTTCCTCTTTAATGGAATTCTCCTTTTCCAATTGCATGCCTTAAACACCGTGCCTGCCTTTCATATCCAAATGACCACCCCATTCATCTTTCACAGCTATATTTCTGAACTATGAGTTTTCATTTGGATTCCTCCACCTTCCACCCTCATTCCTCCTGCAAAGCCTTACACAGTGGCAGAAAGATGCTCCGTGGGCTTATGAGGCATTTGGGTTTTTTCTTCCTCCACTCAAAGGAATCTTCTCAAGCTTTTCATACTCTTTCTCCCCTTCTTTAAGGGCAGACACTCCATATGACTAACCAGTAGGACATCTTGAGGGTTCATTTCATTCCTGTATTTAAACTAATACCCTTACGTCAGTGGACCACAAAATCCGCATTTGTATTGGTTGCTTCTCATTGCTTGTGACAGAATACCAACAGACTCACTTAAGCATAGAAGCCTTTATTGTGGTTCATGGTACTAGGATATGGCCCAGGTCCACCACGGTGGGGAAGGCATGGTGGCAGGAGCCTGAGGCTTCTAGTCACATTGTGTCTGCAGCCAGAAAGCAAACCAATAAACGCTGGCGCCCAACTCCCTTTCTCTTTGTAGTCATCTAAGATCTCAGCTGCCCGTATTCAGAGTGGGTCTCCCTTCCTCCGTTAAACATTTTTAATGGCACTGACATAGACACATTCTAGCCATGGTTACACAGAGAAGCCCTGCCTCAAATAACAGCAGTAAAAAGACTATCCATCACCTCATCCCAACCCCATCCTTTCTCCAAGGCCCTGTTCAGAATTCTCTTGGTACCTTCTACGTGTCTGGCAGGTGATACTCCAGCTCCATTTAAACTTTCCTCTTCTCAAAGCCTTTTCTCTGGTTTCATCCTCGCTGGCTTAATAGAAACATATTAACAACTCATCATTAAAGCTTAGTGTTGCCTTCCTCTTCCTCCTATCTCTGACGTTGCCAGTGATGACCGTGCTCTAAAGACCCCAGATTCTTTCCACCCTTTGATTGCTCCTGCCTCTGCTTGGGCATACCTGCTGCCTTAGCTCCAGGCTAACCATCCCATAGCTCTGGCATCGCAGTTCTCCTCACTGGATTCTGACTGTGAGTATCTGCCCTCACAGTTTGTTCTCCATATGGTTATGAAATTTTCTGTGTTCAGCTCGGTTGTCATGCCTCCATGCTTAAGGACGTGTGTACTCCTCTCTCTAAAGAGTCTTCTTAAACACATTTTATACCTTTGTGCATGCGTGTGTATGGGGGCGTGCATGTTCTTGTGGATGCACATGTGGGTGGGTGTGTGCATTCATGTGCGTGTTTATGTGTGTGTGTACATGGAGAGGGAAGAGGTTACCTTCTGTGCTCTTCCTGAAGAGCCATTCACATTATCTTCTCGGAAATCCGCACTGGTCTAAAGAAAGCTCATAGAGTAGGCTAGACTGGCTGATCGACGAGCCTCAGAGCTCTGCCTGTCTCCCCATCTCAGTATTGGGATTTTAAGCGCACACTGCCAATCCTGGCTTCTACATAGAGGTTCTGGGGATCATACTCGGACCCTCACACTATGACTTGACATTTTCGGGCCTCCAAATATGACACAAGCATTTGTCCTACGGGATCATCTTCCTAACCATATTTGAAGCCTTTGAAAGTCTTATGCAATATATCCATACACTTGCTTCTTGACTTTTCTCTCCCTTTTCTACCCTCTATTCATCCTGTCTATCCCTACCACACTGGAATACTGACTCTTAATTCAAAGAGCAGCTGAAACGCTTAGATTCTATTTGTACAAAGCCATCTCTGGATGTCTTGTTAATGATAACTGTTGGAGACGGGGGTGGGGGTGGGGTGCTTGTTCTTCCGGGCCTTCCGGCCACCCGGCTAGCTTACACCCTTCTCTTTCTCCTACTTTCTTCTGTTCGAGTCTTCTCTAGCTTTCTCTCTGCTTCCCATCTCTGACTGCTCAGCAGCTTCAGAAACCACATTCAGCTGGCTCCTTGGGAACCACTCAAGCCTTCATGATAAAACCGACGTCGGGTCTGAAAGCGCTGGTGGCGGGAACCTGATTATCTGTTATGTTAAATGCTTTTAAAACATGGGCATTTTCTAAGACTTTGCTGAGCACAAGCCAAACAAAGGAGCTGATGGTTTTTCATGGTCTCTAATTTATTTCACCAGACAGGTGTAAAATGGCTGCAGAAAAGGCAGAGATGCAAATTAATTATCCATTTAACCTCTGACAAAAGAAGATAATCTGACACCCTTTCAAGAATCTCCCTTTTCTGTCCCTGATCAGGGTAATAATGTAACATTTCACTGATACCTTCCAAAGAAAGCATCGCATTTCTGGGCTCTTTGTCACTCATCCTCATGCCTCGGCGGCGGAGCAGACTGCGGGTAGGTGATAAGGGCAGGAAGGCAGAGCTCAGAGGAAGGCAGGCTTGTCTGAGTTGCACCATAAAGGGTGTGTGTGTGTGCGCGCTGGGATGTACCCAGTGGGATGCATGTTTGCATTAATAAGGAAAGGGTGGGGTTAATATTATCCTGTGAGAAGAACAAGTAAACACAGATTCTGTTCCTGGGCTTGACCATGGGTAATTACTCAAAGCAACCATATGCTGTCTGCTCTCAACTCCAAAGAATTTTCTTGTTGACTTGAGGCAGGTTCCATTCAATAGCTGAACTCAGAGAGAGCCGAGGAAAAATTTTTTTCCTCCTGTTTCCACCTTCTTTGCTAAGGAAGAGATACAGTGTGAGCCACTCATTTGAAGATTGCTTCAACACCATTTAGCATCAAGTATCATTTTCTTCCTACATAGCAATGTCTCTCGGGGCATCTTAAAAAAAGATATGACAGAAAAAGGAAAAGCGTGATTGTCTCCTAAATGGGTTTTCTTGAAGCGTTATAAAAACAGAGGCTATTCTGATATGTATAAATCTTCAAGCCCTTTTAAACGCTGAGAGTAGTGGATTTCAAATTCTTGATAATAACTCATTAATCGAGAAGCTTTGAGCAGAGATTGGCTTTTGAACAATCATTTATTCAGCCTCTAAAGCTTTCTTTAAAAAAAAAGAAAACTACTTATAAATCACCGATTTTTAGTTATTAAACCCACTTAAACATGGAAACCCTGCATTATTTTCTCATTGGGCCTACTCAGCCATCCATGGCTTCTGGAGGCTTTCTTCAATGATCAATAATATCCTGATATAACGATGAGGCAGGAAACAAAGGTGGGGTTAAAATGTGGTGTGTGTCATGCTCTTGCCCCAGGCATTAGTCTTCCTAAATAATTGCCATTACTTGCAGACCTTGGGGAAATCAAAACAAAAACTATCATGAACCACTGTTGGTAGAGCTGCCCTGGCCCACTCCAGAACAAATTCTGGCCCAACATTCGTGGGCAAGCATAAAGCCACACCCCTCTTCCGGTGGTGACCACAATGGCATCCCATGGCTTCGTTTTCTTGTTCTCTTCCAAAAGGAGTTATTTGCCAGTTTTTACTTTTGTTCCTCACAACTTAGAGACAAGCTCCAGACTTCCCTCGTTTACTGACACTATTTCACAGCGTCCTCAAAGGCCTCCCCGACACCCAGAGGTCTGTTCCCTTAATTCTCCCCCTATGCTTTCTCCCCACGACTCGACAAGATTGAATTGACAGCTGAATGTCTCTTGAAACATTCCCCAATGATCAGAAATGATAAGCTGTAGCTATTGGTTCTGTAAGCAAGCCTTCATTTCCAGACAAAAGTTCAAAAAGCTGTTTCACTGCCTGTGTAATTTTTTAGCAACAAATGAAATAAAGACTTGTTTATCTCACAATTACATCGTCTGGGGAGGCTCAGATGCATCATCACCAGCAGGACTAGCGCTACTGAGTTGCCCAGATGAGGTGCGGGATCTGCTTTCCTCAGTGCTATAGCTGGTAAGATGGTGGGCCAGCTCACTCGTTCTCAGGGCTAGTTCACTCGTTCTCAGGGCCAGCTCACTCGTTCTCGGGTCCAGCTCACTCGTTCTCGGGGCTCGCTCTCCCACCAGCCACAGATGGGGAGAGGTGGGTGAGGGGAAGACATCTCCCCCTTGTTCACACCATCATAGAGCAGATTAGGGGCATCACTTCTTATCTCTCATGCAGCATGGGTGGGGGAGAGATGCTCCTCTTTGCCCCTCGCCCCTCACTGCCTGCAGCACTCAGAAGAGCAGGCCCTGCCCTTTACCTGGGCACCGTAGTAGTGTTGTCCCTGCTGGTGAGGACACAGGTGAGCCTGCCCTGAAGTTGTGAGGGTGGGAAAGCTAGTCCTGCACCCCTTGTCTGCCATGTAGGGATGGGGGAGGCTCCCTTGCTCCTTGCCACCTGTTGAGAGAGTTGATCGTGCCCCTCACCAGATACAGAACTAGGGAGAGTGGGCTGTACACCTTGCCTGGGCAACAGAGTAGAGTTGACTTTATTGATGGAGGTGTTGGGGAACTGGTCTTGAGAACGTGAGTGTGAGTGACTGAGCCCCGTCTTTTTCCTACTATATGGTGCTCTGGGCAAGGAAGAGAAACCCCTGTGTCCCTAAGGGCCTGTGGAAGGTGGGAGAACCATCCCTGAGGTCACCAAAGCAAGAGATCCTCCCACCAGCTGCAGCATTAGGCAGAGTGGCCCCTACCCCTCGACTAGGTAACACAGTAGATCTGGCCCTAGCTGTGTAGGTATGGGTGACTTGACCACAAGGATATGAGAACAGAAAAACTGGCCCCTCCCCTTGTTGCTTACTGCATAAGGGGAGCTAGCTGGGGCAGTACTGGAGAGCTTACCCTGCCATTGAGGATGAAGAACAGCTGGCAGCCTGACCAACCCAGCAACCACCCAGACCTAGAACTAGAGCTATAAGTTGGCCTCTTCCATCATCCACCCCACCTATGATCTGCTGGAGCATGTGAAGGGGCTGGTCCTGCAGACTCAAAGATACAGGATCTCCATGACACAGAACAACAAGATGTCCAAGAGGACCCCCAGCGAGGGCCCTGTATTGATGATGTAGCAAAAACCCGAGACCTCCAACAAGATCAACTACTCAATGCAATGAACACGGGCAAGTAACAATATGGATTAAAGGACTATGTGACTCACTGTGTCACACTTCAGCTTCCACAAAGAGATTTTCCTTTTCTTTTAAATTTTTATCTTGTTTTATACTGGGGGCAGGGTTGCAAGGGTAGAGGACAGATGGAAAGGGACTGGGAAAGGAGTGGGAGGGATTGAGATGCAAGAGGCGAAACCCACAAAGAAACAGTAAAAAGTTAAATTTGAAAAAGAAAATATTTGCTTATCCAAAAATATTAAATCAAAGTACTAATTAATAAATATGTTTTTAATTTCTCATCAATTCATTAGTAAAAAGTTTTGCATGTCTACCTTAGTTAGTGTCTAAACTAAATAGGTCTAAAAGATAAAATTTTGTATTCTAGTATATGTTGTCGTTTGATGGTGGGTATACAATATTAGTGTGTTTATATATAAAACATTTTTGTAATAACATGAGGCCAATCTGTTTTGCCTTCAACGTGACAGCCAATCCTTCTTCCAATTCCACCAAATTATTTTTTTTAATTCTTTGAAATTTGTCTCCAGACCAAGACTGAAAGGACTTAAAGTTCACCCTGTTATAGTGAATCTCATTATTATCATCGTTTGTGCCCCGGTGTAGGCAGCAACTGACCATTTGTTTCCTGAATGCTCAGACCTGAATAATAACACAGCAACTATTTTAATTATAACAGTTTGGCCAATAGCTTAGGCATATGTCTAGATAATGCTTATATTTTAATTAACCCATTTTTATTAATCTGTGTATTGCCACTAGCCTGTGGTTTGGCAGCTACATGGTGTCCCCTTGACTCGGCCTACTCTCTCTCTCTCTCTCTCTCTCTCTCTCTCTCTCTCTCTCTCTCTCTCTCTCTATTCCAGCCTGGCTATATTCTGACCTGCAATAGGCTGAAGTAGCTTCTTTATTAATCAATGGCAATAAAACATATTCACAGCATTCAGAGCGGAGTCCCACAGCACCCCAGCGATGCTTAAGCATGCATGGGCAGCCCATTTGCTATGACAGTTCTCCAGTCGTTCCTATCCTGAATAGTCCTAGTTGCTCGTGTTATTGTCGAACCCAAGGTTCCACAGTCTTCCTTTATGCTGTATCTCCCGTGTTTTTGTGCCATCCTCTTCGCCTTACCCCATGCACTCCTCCAAGCAGGGTTATCTTTGGGTATCTGCCACCATTCATTCTCGTAACATGGCAGAAGCATCAAGCACTGTTGCCATATCCTGCAGTTTATTTCCTTCTGTAGGTAGAGATGTTCATTAATATCATTGTTACACAGCCTATCTCTTTGGGTGACACCTAGAATCCTCCTGAGACATGCATCTCAAACACATTCAGCTGCTGGTCTAAGGAGCATTTCGTTGTCCAGGTTTCAGAGTTGTAAAGAAGGTGTCTCATATATTGTAATTTTGCTGTTGTTGTTACGTCTCTTGCTGTCCAAACCTTTCCTAGTGCCTGGAGTGCAGTGCTTGCTATCCCTATCTGCCTCTTGATGTCTGACATAATTCCTGTCTTTGAACGGAGGATTCCTCCCAGGTAGACAAAACTGGCTGTTTGCTTGAGGTTCTGCTTCTTTATTACAATGTTAAAGTCCTGTGTGCCCTTCCCATGTGTTGTATCTCAGTCTTCTCAAGGTTGACTTTCACACCAAGGCTGTCACTGACTTCCACCACTCTATTTGCCACGGTCTGCAGCTCAGTTGGGTTTTCAGCAAGTAGTGTTGTATTGTTGGTTATTGATTCGCACGCCACCTCCCTGCATGCCTATCTCCTCATTCTCCAGGGCTGTTGCAATTATTAATTCCAAGAATATATTGAAGAGTTGTGGTGAGAGGACACATCCCTGCAACACTCCTATGAAACTGACTGTATCAGTTTTTTATAGTCAGTTTGCTACATATAATCCATTTTTGACTTTTTGAGACAGGGTTTCTCTGGGTAGCTGTGGCTGTCCTGAAATTCATTTTGCTGACCAGGCTGGCCTTGAACTCACAGAGATTAGCCTACTTCTGCCTCCAAAGTGCTGGGAATAAAGACATGTGCTACTACTACTCAGTTTACAACCTATTTTTAAAATAAAATAAAAAATTATTCAGCTTAATCCACTAGAACAGTCTCTAGATTTGCTTTCAACAAACTTTTATTTTTCATTTTATATTTCAAAAAAGTCGGTTTTCATGTGTCAAAGCATTTGGACTCTTAAGGATATTCAAAATAGTAGACTGCCATCCCTAGGGACCGAACAAAAGGGACAGAAACTCTTCTTAGGAATTGCAGCAGCCTTGTTTATGCTTGAAGCTTCCAGAGATGACTCCTTTGTGGGAGGTAGCACTCCTTGAGATGTGTGAGGTCTGCATATTTGTTTATGAGTTCAGTGACTTTATATCAAAATACCTCTTCTTCATCAACATCACATTTCCTCGATTCGTAATTCCTGTAATCTTAACTTTCATCCCAATACGCTGTGGAATGCTTATTCAACTTGGCGTCGCAGACAGAGCCATGGAGATACCTCATCTTGAACCTGGAACCGTTCAGTCTGGAGCCAGTGTTTTTGTTGCCCTGTGCAGTAAGTCACACCCCTTGACTGGGCGACAGGACGCTCCTCAAAGAGAGCCGGGCGTTGGTGGCGCACGCCTTTAATCCCAGCACTCGGGAGGCAGAGGCAGGCGGATCTCTGTGAGTTCGAGACCAGCCTGGTCTACAGAGCTAGTTCCAGGACAGGCTCCAAAGCCGCAGAGAAACCCTGTCTCGAAAAACCAAAAAAAAAAAAAAAAAAAAAAAAAAAAAAAAAAAAAAAAAAAAAAAAAAAAGAGCCCTGGTTGTGTTCCGCTTTGCACACTGTCCAAAGCAATTTCTAACTTGCCCAGTTTCGAGGGGATCATAAGGAAATGTTTGCAGAGGTTTTGCTTCCCCATTCTTCCCCTACTTAGGACATCATGAGGTTTTCAGATTATCACAGAGAAAACAAAGAGCCTCCCCTGTAGCCTGCTGCTAAAATACTGTGGGTGTAGCAAGCAGCTTCTGGGTGTGGCAGTGGGGAATTCTTTGTTAGCTTTGGAAGCAAGAGATCAATGGCTGGTTCTTCTAATCCCTTAACTGGGAAACAGTCTGCCAGAAGCTGGCTTCAAAACAGCAAGCCCAGGCTTTGTAATAACTCACTGGGAATGTATGTCTTCCTTTTGGTATTGTTTTCATCCTGTCAAGCCAATAAATCTCTACAGGTCTCAGCCTTTTAATTCCCTTCAGGGAGGACTGGGATAAAACATATCAGCCCATTCTGAAAAGTCCTGCTGGTTTTACGACATACAGAAATAGCTACAAGGAATACCGTAATCATTTTTACTCGCAGGGCTGTGTAACATATTTTCCCTCTCAAACGTTAATGATCACTAGAGGCCCGCACACAGACACACAGATCCCTGGCCTTTGGGTCTACCTAAGGTACCTTTACTATACAAGCCCAACGTTAAACTCCTCTTATCCTCTGAATTTGCATTCTTGTTACACATGCTGTGGTTTATAGGCTTCCATTTCATTTCCTCTGCTAGCCCCGTTGTAACCATAATGTTTCAGCTTTTGAAGAAGGCACTTAACAGGATGAGAAGAATCCAGTGTAGATTTTCACTCAAAACCAACATTGATTGGAGCCTGACTCCATTATTCAGGGTCCTGTTGACTATGTGGACTTCCCATTCTTGTGGGCATCATTCTGGCTATCCCCGAACCTGGAATGACTTGCCTTTCACTCCAGCTGATGAAATACTCACACCAAGATCACCCTCTCTTTCCCAAGACTCCCTGATGTTTAAAAACTATCACAGCTACAGAATCCTCTTATGCTATGAACTTCTGTCACATTAAACAATAAATTATAAGTCTTTTTTGGTGATTGTCTTCTGAAAGTGGTAATATACTGTTTAAAGACAATTGCCACTGCCTGTCTCCTGGCAACTGTCCTCATTAGTTCCTGACAACATGGAACAGGGTGAGAGTCAGTTTGAACCCTCATACACTCATGGTCAGATGATCAAGTCACCAGTGTTCAGAGATCCCAGATGGCAGCAGGCAAGGACCTCGTTCTACTAATTCAAATTGAGGGCCTAATAACAGTGATTATTTTACCCACTTTTATTGTTCTGATGAGTAGTTACATCAAACACATAATATGCTGTCAAATAATTTTTATATGGGAGATTCTACACACTTCTATTCTCTCGCTTGTTGTCAATACTAAAAAGATTCAATTTAAAGAGCAAATTCCCCTTTCAGAAAATTTATAATTTTGTTTTGCTCTTCAACATTTTTTTTAACTTCCCCATTTTAGTTCCTACTTTCACCCCAGTATTCATTCTCCATAGCATAAAGGACTAAACAAGAAAATGCATTTATACTAAGAACATATAATGACTTTGGTATTCTTATTAAACATATAAATTCTGGTAGGTGTAAGGTTTTGCGAGACTAGCATCTCTTACCTTCTTTTTAAAGAAGTTGATGGTCCTGTAGATTGTTCTAGATTGCCTACTAAGATTAAGACCAGGACCCAAATTTGTGATGAGTCAAAATTCTAGATAAAATTGTTCTAAAATAAATTTTAAATTCTACATACTTTTTTTTTAAAAAGATCTTTTCCTGTGGAAGATATATGAGGAAAATCTTCATATACTTATTTTCTCCTCCAATAATAGACTAACTCATACTGGTCTTCTTTGATCTCACTCTTCTATTTTTCCCCCCATTAATTTTTGATAGCTCCCCATCCATAAACCATTTGATCTGTAAATATATCAGCTTTTATCTTACAAGAACAGATTTTTAATGTAGTTAACTGTCATTATCACACCTGAAACATGAAAATAATTGCTTACTATAAGTCATAATTGAACCGATGTTTGAATTCTAATGGTCTTTAATTGTACATATTTAAAAAAAATTATTGGGTTGAGTCCAGCACAATCTATATCAAGGAGAGAGGAAGGAAGCGAAGAAGAGTAATGAAAGAAAATGGGAGAGGAGAAGGAAAGGGGAGGGATATGACTGTATGCGTGCAGGTTGATTTTCATGCTGTCGTAGAGGCTCAGAAGGTACACAGTCTTTATTCTCAAGCTGGAGACAGGCCTGAAGACAGAAGGGCCCATGGTTTAAATCTCAACTGGAAGAAAGGAGAAAATGACATAAGACGCCCCAGGTTTTACACTGAGATTGGAAGGAAGGGACTGAGCACAGCTTCTTCAGTCTTTTGGTCTCTTCAGACATTCCAAAGGTTAGATGCCCACTTCTGTAGGGAAGGGAAATCTGTATTATTAAGGCTTCAGATTCAAGTGCCAATCTCATTTAGAAATGCCTTCTCAGACATACCCAGGAAAACTTTTTCAACTGGTCACATTGTGATCCACTGAAGTTGACACATCATTTGTTTTCTTTTATTGAAAATAATTTTTTTTCATATAGTATTGTGTGATTATGGTTTCCTTTCCCTTTTCTCCTCCAAGTTTCTCACTACTTCCCCTTCCATCTGGATCTGCTCCCTTTCTGTCTCTCATTAGAAGATAAGCAGGCTTCTCAGGGATAATAATAATAAAATTAAATGAAACAAAAACAAACACAGTAGGAGAGGACAAAAGCAAACAGAAAGAAAAGAACTCCAGAAAAGGCACACACAGCCAATAGAGACCCAGAGACCTACTCACTCAAATACCTGATGTCTTTGTCTTTGTTCTCCTGCTGTGAAGAGACACCGTGACCAAGGCACCTCTTACAAAGGAAAGCATT
Organism: Microtus pennsylvanicus; assembly: GCF_037038515.1. Classification (NCBI taxonomy): domain Eukaryota; kingdom Metazoa; phylum Chordata; class Mammalia; order Rodentia; family Cricetidae; genus Microtus; species Microtus pennsylvanicus. The sequence goes on along the minus strand of NC_134595.1, from coordinate 40,561,578 downwards.
TCATTGGGGTTGACTCACAGGTTCAGAGGACTAGTTCAGTGTCATCATGGCAGGCAAGATGACAGGCAGCAGAGCTGCACACAGGTGGACATGGCGCTGGAGAAACTGAGCATCTACATCCCTATCTGCAGGCAGCAGAAAGGAAAGAGACACTGAGCCTGCAGGGTTTGAACATCTGAAACCTCAAAGGCCACCCGTGGTCACGCAGTTCCTCGAACAAGTCCACACCTCCTAATCTTTGTCAAGTAGGGTAAGGAATGGCCAAGCATTCAAATATATGAGCCTATGGGGGCATTCCTAGTCAAATCACCATACTCAGAAACCCAAGAAATAAATCAAAACTGGAAGCCATATTGTATATGCAGGGAAAATATATATAATTTATAAAGAAAGAAAAAAATGAACAAAAAGCGCTGACACAACATTATAAGAAAAAGGAACCTCCAAAGATGCCATTGAGTTGATTTTCTGTTGGCATCTACTGCTGGACATGTGGCCTGCCCTTAAGTGTAGTTGGTTTCCCCAGTGAGACTCCCTTGGAGAAAACTCAATTTTCATTTACATGTGCTTATCAATTGGAGAGAGCTTCTGGATTAGGAGTGGGAATTTGTGTCCTTCTCTCCTCTTCCTCCTTTCAGCTCTAAGACTCTATCTGTCTCAGATCTGTGCAGGCCCTGTGCCTGTCTTAATCTCTGTGAGTTCCTGTTTGCAACAGTCTTGTTAATTTGGAGGCCCCTGTGTCCTTGGTGTCCTCCATTTCTGGCTCAAATGCTCTTTCCACCTCCCTTTTTGCGGATTCCATGAGCCGTAAGGAGAGGGATTTGATGGAGACATCCCATTTAGGGCTGAGAGTTCCAAGTTCCCTTCAGCCAGACAATGCGCAGAGAATAAAGGTAACTTGAAACTCAGCCCTCAATGGGTTGTCTGGCTGGCTGTGGGTCTCACCATTTTTTCCCATCTGCTGTACAGGAAGTTTCTCTGATGATGACTGAGCAAGGCAAGATCTATGAACATAGCAGAATTTAATTAGAAGTCATATTATTGCTACTTTTTAAATTATTATTATTATTTAGAAGAGAAGTATTTTGTTTTACCTGAGGTCCCTGGGTTATCTAGTCTCAGGTTCTTGGTCATCCAAGCAGCCTTGGCTATGGGTTCAATTTCATGGCGTAGACCTTAAATCAAATCAGATTTTGATTGGTTACTCTCGCAGGCTCTGAGTCACTTTTACACCAGCCTATCTTGAAGGTAGGGCACATCTGTATATTGAAGGTTTTATATCTGGGTTGTTATTTACATTTCTCTTTTAGTAGCATGCAGAGTACCTTCTGGTACCAAGAGTAATAAGCTGTGGATTGAAAGTTCTGCGTAGGCACCAGGTTTCTATGTGGTCAGTGAGCTGTATAGGTTTTTCTTCAGCAACAGGCTTATAGTCTTGGCAACAGCTTTGGTTGTTTGGTGGTTCCCATGGGGCCTCTTTAGCCAACAAGTCAATAACCCATTTCCAGTAGTGGAAGCTTCATTTGGTGATAAGAGATGGCCAGTTTGGGCTCTGTCTTCCCCACTGTTTGGCAATTTAATTTAGAATACCTTCATATATGTATAAATTTTAGGAAGTTTCTATTATATTAGGTTTCTATATTATCCCTCAAATGGCCCTTAATTTTTTAGCTGTCTCCCCATTTTCCCTCCCTCTTCCCCATCATTGATACCTATTAATTAACTGCCATAAGTCACACATTGAAAAATGTCTTAAACTTCCTTTGATAGTTTTTGATATTAGGTTTTCCTCTTTTTATCCTTGTCTCTGTCACATGCAATTTGTTTGTTGAAGAGGTGACTTTATGTGTTGTACAGAACTTTCTCCAGTCTGTTTTGTGAATTGCACCGCATTTAACACTTTTGACACTGTAAATACTTAAATGAGATCTTATTAATGTTACGATTATTTGCAATTTTAGGATTCATTATCCAACTTGCTGCTAATGTAAAGAACTGGTCTCTCTGCTTTTGTGTGTGTGTGTCCAGATACAAATGACTGAAGCGAGCTGCTAATATCGTAGAATTGTCCTCAGCCATCATGAGTGACTTCTGCATATACCCATCAATACGCTAGTGGTGAGTGTATTGGAGAGCACGGGCAAGACCCTGGGGAGAAGTGAGAGTCTTACCTCCCTGGGAAACTATACTCTGTCACTCAAGGAGCTATTGCATCCACACGGAGGGAAGATTTTGCAGGTTATTTGATTTTGTCTTATATAAGTTCCTCCCCTCCCCAACTCAAGCCTTCCTTTGGTGCCAATGCTTTTTGTTTCTAATGCCAGGAGTAGAACAAAGACAACACCTTATAGCCTCTGGTTTGGTTTCCAGTGCTGTGATGTGAATGTGACCCTCCTAAGTAGGTACCTTGACATCCTAAACCTCTGGGGAGGTTGTATTTGCTGGGAGGCAGCTTGGTCCTCTGGGTGGAGCCCATGGCAATGTGAGTGGTTTTTAAAAATAGATCCCAATGTCCTCATCACTTGTTCCTTATGTCAAGTGGATATAGGAGGAAGACGATAGGTTCTCAACTACAGAATATTTATTGGCATCTCTTTAGCTAAAAAAATGTATTAGACAATTTCAGATTATGTTCAATGTATTCTGATCTCCCTCCCTCTCCCCCCCCCTTGCCCCCACATATTCAGGAAACCCTCTCTTACCCCCATCTCTACCACTCTCCTGACTCCTACTTCTTCCTACACATCTACCTCCTTCTATAGGACACAGCATGCGTATCACTAATCATCAGTTCATTTTCCCCGTTGTGGAATGATGTGACTTAGACTTGGCACCCAATTATACTTAGAATATTTCTGTCTTTTATGAGATGAAAGTGAGAGTGTTTTCAGTTTTTACTGCGGCAATGCTGACTTCAAAAAGTGTAAGCCCATTGAGAGCCACACTTCCACAGAGAAGGGAGGATAAGAAATCCCACCCACTCCCCTTGAAGAGAAAGTGCAGGGCTGGCCGTAACAGGTGCGTCTTGAAGGACTTCTGGTCTCTTCTATAAATCCTGATGCTGAGGCACTTCATTCTCAGACAGCCATCTCTTGTCCTAACCATTTTCATAATCTCAACTTTAGTCACTGCCAGAAAGGCTTTGGCTTTGCCTAAAATCAGCAGAGAAACGTTGCGGGGAAGCCGTGTTTTTCTGTTTAGATTCCTGTCTTGATTTCCTGTCGTCCCAGAGCTCACTGATCTGATGGCCGATTGAAGTGCCACTTACTGTTCAATGTTTGCCACAGGTCTTTCACTGAGCCAGCACAGACCAAGTGATGAAAATGTCCCGGCCAGAGTAAGTCCTCCTAGCCATTTATTTACGCTGCCCAAACTACCGGAGGATCATACTTGACATAAACTACTAACTATCTGACACTCAGCAGAGCCGATAGGAAGGAGATGACATGTCCCAGGACTAAAGGAAGCTAATGGCACATTAGAGTTTCTCCGGGGCTCTATAATCATCTCTCTGGTGCTCTATAAGCTGGCAGCAGCTGCAATACCTTTGAGGGTGAGTACAGTTTATACAGCCTGATGTGCTTTCTCAGGATTTGGGATTTTCTTTGTCACTTGATTGCTACCAATAAGTATGCCTCATCACTGCACACGCTCTTAGGTTTCCAAAGTTGCCCATTTCCTTTATCTTTTCTCAATACCTAAAAGCACAGCAGGTTATGAATTCCTAATATGTAAATGACTGTTCAACATCCTTAGTATCAATGTCCTTGGTATAGGGGGAGGGAAGAGGCAGAATCAGATAAAAGGTAACTTTCCAGATACTGCTTTGGAAATTGAAGAGTTGCTGGTCTGATCATTGTTTTAATCTCCAAACTCACCTTGTTTTAGTATATAGTATCTATTGGTCACTTTAAAATAAGTTCTATTATTTTATGTGTGTATACATGTGCAACTATGTGCATGTATACCACGTATATGCAGGTGTCCATGGAGGCTCTAATAGGGTATTGATACCCTGGAGCTGGAGTTATAGGTGATTATAAGTTGCCAAACATGGGCCATGGGAACTGAACTTGGCAGTAAGTACTCTTTACTTACTTAATAATAAAACTCTGTGGATTTAAAGACTAATCTATCATCTATCTATCTATCTATCTATCTATCTATCTATCTATCTATCTATCTATCATCTATATATGTGTGTGAGTGAGCATGTGTATGTGTGTCAAGTAATATAATTAATGTCTTTATGTATTTTGCTACAAATATATTGTTAATCATAAGTTCTGGCACGAGGCATATTCACAATCCTTCTGCATGGTAAATATTATCATGCCTAATAGATCAGGATATCTTTGGCAGAAAGTAGGAAAATAATGGATCAAGCTGGACTCAAGAATGAACAAATATATCTCACGTAATATGAAGTTTACAAGACAGCCTCAGGGAACAGTAATATCTGTGACTTTGAATGTCATCAAGTACCAAGTACTTGGTATCAAGCACCTGTCGTCCACAGGGTACCAGCACTGTCCTCATCTCAGATTGGCTCCCTGAGGGCCCCGTATCAGCTTCCACAGCTCCAAGAGTCATACTTAGATAGAACACAACCTGGAGCATAGAAGGCCCCATCTGTTATGTGCCTTCTCCATGCATTCCCCTCACTCAGGATCTGCTAGGGGTCCATGTTTAAAAGCGAATGCAAGTGAGGGACCTATTTTATGGGCTGTGGTTTACATAGGCAGCATAGTCAAAGCTAGGATAGAGAGACCTTCTCTTGTCTCTTTCAAGGAACAGGTAATGGAGACTACAATTGGATTTCTGTTACAGAAGGAAAAGGTAAAAAGGAAAAAAAAATGTCCTGACAAAATGTCTTCCATAACTACCTTGTTAATTCTTTTTTTTAAGAAGCTAATTTGCTTAAAAATCACAAGACACATACGCAGGACTCATAATCAGAATGCAAAACCATCAGGAAGAGCTCAGGGATCAAGTGGCTGAGTTTCTTCAGCTTCTAACCTTGAAACCTAAGCCCAGAATGTTTAAACACTTCAAAGATCCAGCTAGTAGTAGTGCTCAGCCCAAACTGAGTTCATATACATCCTATTCCATTATGACACTCTGCTCCCTTCCATGTGTGTTAGCTTATGTTTAGCTGTGTGCCACAGTGCACGGAGGAAAGCAACCTTGAGCAGCATGAGTACTCTTCCAGCTTGTGTTTGCTGATTGTGTGAGTAGCACCTAGATTCTTTGAGCCTCTACAACTCCCTTCTGTTCCCCAACACATTGCCTTACTGCAGTGCTGTGGTCTAAACATTTCCCAGTTTTCTCTCCACTACCCTATCATTTTGAGGATATTTGCAGGCTGGGCTCAACCAAGGGAAAAGGGAGAATGACAATCATTGTGTGGGGACGAGCTACAGGGAGATCATATTTAAAAACACAGGCAAGGATTATTATGCAAAGCAGAATGCAAGCCCAATTAAAAGGAACATCTTAATTGTCATTTCTCTTGTTTTTCCTTGTGTCACCTAGAAGTTGAGAAGTGCTGTGTTAGGCTATTATTCGTCTGCCCAGGACTTTCCGGATGAGAAATATGATAGTTATTAACCCATCAAAAAGTTATTTATACAAACAAACAAAAGAGCCCTGTTACCTGCTTCCTACGAACAATAGAAGTTTACTAATAATAGAAATATTTTGATAAATGTATTTGTGTCTTTTGTGCCAAATGTATTTTGTTCTTTCCACAACTTTCTGCAAATGCCTACAAAGCCTTTGTTCTCTTAGGCTTTTATTCTCTGGGTTCATGTGGTGTGTATTCCTGTTAGTGCATACACTACTTGTGAATGTTTTTTGAGTTCTATATGCATGGACCTCTATAATCTTTTTGGAGTCTGGGTTCTTTTGTTAGGGTTATGATTGCATGGTCTTTCCATGCTGCCATGTTCTATAGTAATTTGTTTTCCTGAATTGATTTTATAGTGTTCTACCACACAGGAGACTCTAGTTATGAGGGCTCTGGGGTCTGCTGGAGCATTCAAGTGCAGGCCATGGTCTTTATGAACAGCAACTAGCCCACAGTGATGTGCTTGGGAGGGATAATTCAGGCCTAGCCCTTCTGTTACATTTGGGGCTCCTCCATGGACAATGTTTGTATTGAAGGACCCTACTAGCCCAAGTCAGATGTCCTCAGGACACATACATAGCATGGGGCCCTTCTCCCTTCTCCCACTCTCTTTCACAAATATCAGATCTGCAGTGTGGTTTGAAGCCTTGACCGTATCCATTCATTTGATAGCCATTATCTCAATAAATACCTTGGGCTCTTAACTCCCTTGACCATTTCTCTTAGGAGTGGGTATAAACTATAGCATGCTATTCGGTTCTACCACAATGTACTTATCTGATGCACTGTTGAGATATATTCTGTCTTTTGCCCATATTCTGCTGCATGGTTGCAACACAAAAGCTTCAGCCGTCTCATGTACCTTCCCATAGCTCTTGAATTTCTCTGCTGTTACACATCTTTTTATTATTTTTTTTATTGAGAAAAGGAAAAAAAAAGTTTCTGCCTCCTCCCAGCCTCCCATTTCCCTCCCCCTCCTCCCACCCTTCTCCTCCCCCCACTCCTCACCCCCTCCCTCTCCAGTCCAAAGAGCAGTCAGGGTTCCCTGCCCTGTGGAAAGTTCAAGGTCCTCCCCCCTCCGTCCATATCTAGGAAGGTGAACATCCAAACTGGCTAGGCTCCCACAAAGCCAGAACTTGAAGTAGGATCAAAACCCCGTGCCATTGTCCTTGGCTTCTCATCAGCCCTCATTGTTCGCCATGTTCAGAGAGTCCATTTTTATCCCATGCTTTTTCAGTCACAGTCCAGCTGGCCTTGGTGAGCTCCCAATAGATCAGCCCCTCTGTCTCAGTAGGTGGGTGCACCCCTCGTGGTCCTGACTTCCTTGCTCATGTTCTCCCTCCTTCCGCTCCTCATTGGGACCTTAGGAGCTCAGTCCAGTGCTCCAGTGTGGGTCTCTGTCTCTATCTCCATCCATCACCAGATAAAGGTTCTATGGTGATATGCAAGATTTTCGTCAGTATTGCTATAGGATAGGGTCATTTCAGGTTCCCCTATCCTCAGCTGCCCAAGGAACTAACTGGGGACCTCGGCTTGGGCTCCTGGGAGCCACTCTAGGTTCAAGTCTCTTGCCAACCCTAAGGTGGCTCCCTTAACTAAGAATTGTGCTTCCGTGCTCCCCTATCCAACCTTCCTTTATCCCAATCATCCTGTTTCCCCAAGTTCCCCCATCCTCACATTCTCACTTTTCTCTCCCAGTCTCCCCTTACCCCCATCCCACCCCACCCCCAAGATCCCAATTTTCTCCCCGGCAATTTTGTCTACTTCCCATAGCCAAGAGGATAACTATATGTTTTTCCTTGGGTTCACCTTCTTATTTGGCTTCTTTAGGTTCACCAATTATAGACTCCGTGACATTCATTTAGGGCTAGAAACCAATTATGAGTAAGTACATCCCATGTTCATCTTTTTGGGTCTGGGTTACCTCACTCAGGATAGTATTTTCTATTTCCATCCATTTGCATGCAAAATTCGAGAAGTCATTTTTTTTTTACCACAGCGTAGTACTCTAATGTGTATATATTCCACACTTTCTTCATCCATTCTTCCATTGAAGGGCATCTAGGTTGTTTCCAGGTTCTGGCTATTACAAACAATGCTGCTATGAACATAGTTGAACAAATGCTTTTGTCATATGATAGGGCATCTCTTGGATATTTTCCCAAGAGTGGTATTGCTGGGTCCAGGGGTAGGTTGATCCCGAATTTCCTGAGAAACTGAAACACTGATTTCCAAAGTGGTTGCACAAGATTGCATTCCCACCAGCAATGGATGAGGGTACCCCTTCCTCCACAGCCTCTCCAGCAAAGGCTATCATTGGTGTTTTTGATTTTAGCCATTCTGACAGGTGTAAGATGATATCTCAAAGTTGTTTTGATTTGCATTTCCCTGATTGCTAAGGAGGTTGAGCATGACCTTAAGTGTCTTTTGGCCATTTGAACTTCTTCTGTTGAGAATTCTCAGTTCAGTTCAGTGCCCCATTTTTAATTGGGTTAATTAACATTTTAAAGTCTAGTTTCTTGAGTTCTCTATATATTTTGGAGATCAGACCTTTGTCTGTTGCGGGGTTGGTGAAGATCTTCTCCCACTCAGTAGGTTGCCTTTTTGTCTTAGTGACAGTGTCCTTTGCTTTACAGAAGCTTCTCAGTTTTAGTAGGTCCCATTTATTCAATGTTGCCCTTAATGTCTGTGCTGCTGGGGTTATACATAGGAAGCAATCTCCTGTGCCCATCTGTTGTAGGGTACTTCCCACTTTCTCTTCTATCAGGCTCAGTGTGTTCGGACTGATATTGAGGTCTTTGATCCATTTGGACTTGAGCTTTGTGCATGGTGATAGATATGGGTCTATTTCCATTCTTCTACAGGTTGACATCCAGTTGTGCCAGCACCATTTGTTGAAGATGCTTTCTTTCTTCCATTGTATACTTTTAGCTCCTTTATCAAAAATGAGGTGATCATAGGTTTGTGGGTTAAAATTCGCGTTTTCTATACGATTCCATTGGTCGACGTCTGTTTTTATGCCAGTACCACCCTGTTTTCTTTACTGTAGCTCGGTAATAGAGTTTGAAGTCAGGGATGGTAATGCCTCCAGACAATCCTTTATTGTATAGGATTGTTTTGGCTATCTTGGGTTTTTTGTTTTTCCATATAAAGTTGAATACTGTCCTCTCAAGATCTGTGAAGAATTTTGATGGGACCTTGATGGGAATTGCATTGAATCTATAAATTGCCTTTGGTAGAATTGCCATTTTTACTATGTTGATCCTCCCAATCCAAGAGCAAGGGAGGTCCATCCATTTTCTGGTATCCTCTTCAATTTCTTTCTTCAATGCCTTAAAGTTCTTGTCAAATAGATCTTTCACTTCCTTGGTTAGAGTTACCCCAAGATATTTTATGCTGTTTGTGGCTATCGTGAAAGGTGATGCTTCTCTGATTTCCCTCTCTGCTTCCATATCCTTTGTGTATAGGAGGGCAACTGATTTTTTGGAGTTGATCTTGTATCCTGCCACATTACTAAAGGTGTTTATCAGCTATAAAAGTTCTTTGGTGGAGTTTTTGGGGTCGCTTATGTACACCATCATATCATCTGCAAATAACGAAAGTTTCACTTCTTCCTTTCCAATTCGAATCCCCTTGATCCCCTTATGTTGTCTTATTTCTATTGCTAGAACTTCAAGCACTATATTGAAGAGGTATGGTAAGAGTGGACAGCCTTGTCTTGTTCCTGATTTTAGTGGGATGGCTTTGAGTTTCCGTTTAATTTGATGTTAGCTGTCGGTTTGCTGTATATAACTTTTATTATATTTAGGTATGACCCTTGTATCCCTAATCTCTCCAAGACTTTTATCATAAATGGATGTTGAATTTTGTCAAATGCCTTTTCAGCATCTAATGAAATGATCATATGGTTTTTTTCTTTCAGTTTATTTATATGATGAATTACATGGATAGATTTTTGTATGTTGAACCAGCCCTGCATCTCTGGGATGAAGCCTACTTGATCATAATGGATAATTTTTCTAATGTGTTCTTGGATTCGGTTTGCCAGTATTTTGTTGAGGATTTTTGTGTCGATGTTCATGAGTGATATTGGCCTGTAATTCTCTTTCCTGGTTGAGTCTTTGTGTGGTTTTGGTATCAGAGTAACTGTAGCTTCATAAAAGGAATTTGGTAATGACTCTTCTGTTTCTATACTGTGAAATACATTAAGGAGTATAGGTATTAGGTCTTCTAGGAAGTTCTGATAGAATTGTTCATTGAAACCATCTGGTCCTGGGCTTTTTTTTGGTAGGAAGGTTTTGATAAGAGCTTCTAATTCTTCGCTACTAACGGGTCTATTTAGATTGTCCACCTGGTCCTGGTTTAACTTTGGTTTATGGTATTTATCTAAAAAAGTGTCCATTTCTTTTACATTTTCCAGTTTTGTGGCATACAGGCTTTTGTAGTAAGACCTAATGGTTCTCTGAATTTCCTCTGTGTCTGTGGTTATGTCCCCCTTCTCATTTCTGATCTTATTAATTTGCATATTCTCTCTCTGCTGTTTGATTAGTTTAGATAGGGGTTTATCAATCTTGTTGATTTTCTCCAGGAACCAGCTTTTTGTTTCATTGATTCTTTGGATTGTTCTCTGTGTTTCTATTTTGTTGATTTCAGCCCTCAGTTTGATTATTTCCAGTCTTCTACTCCTCCTAGGTGAGTCTGCTTCTTTTTTTTTTCTAGTGCTTTCAGGTGGGCTGTTAAGTCTCCAATGTGAGCTTTCTCTGTTTTCTTTAAGTGGGCACTTAGTGCTATGAACTTTCCTCTTAGGACTGATTTCATAGTGTCCCATAAGTTTGAGTATGTTGTTTCTTTATTTTCATTGAATTCCAGGAAGACTTTAATTTCTTTCTTTATTTCTTCCTTAATCCAGGTATGGTTCAGTAGTTGACTGTTCAGTTTCCATGAGTTTGTAGGCTTTCTGGGGATAGCATTGTTGTTGAATTCTAACTTTAATCCATGGTGATCTGATAAGACAGAGGTGTCTACTAATATTTTTTTGTAACTGTGGAAGTTAGCTTTGTTACCGAGTATGTGGTCAATTTTCGAGAAGGTTCCATGAGCTGCAGAGAAGAAGGTATATTGTTTCCTATTTGGGTGGAATATTCTATAGATGTCTGTTAAGTCCAATTGATTCATTACCTCCATTAATTCTCTAATTTCTCTGTTAGGTTTCTGTCTGATTGACCTGTCAATTGGTGAGAGAGGAGTGTTGGAGTCTCCTACTATTAGTATGTGCGGTTTGATAGCTGCCTTGAGTTTTAGTAATGTTTCTTTTACGTACATGGGTGCTTTTATATTAGGGGCATAGATGTTCAGGATTGAGACTTCATCCTGATGAATTGTTCCTGTTATGAGTATAAAATGTCCCTCTCCATCTCTTCTGATTGATTTAAGTTTGAAGTCAATTTTGTTAGAAATTAGTATGGCCACACCTGCTTGTTTCTTAGGTCCATTTGCTTGATAAGCCTTTTCCCAGCCCTTTACTCTGAGTAGGTGCCTGTCTTTGAGGTGTGTTTCTTGTAAACAGCAGAATGTTGGATCCTGTTTTCGTATCCAATCTCTTAGCCTGTGCCTTTTTATAGGTGAGTTGAGTCCATTGACATTAAGTGATATCAATGACCAATGGTTGTTAACTCCGGTCACTTTTTTAGTAGTGGATTTTGTGTGTTTCCCTTCTTTGAGTTGCACTGGTGAAGGGTCTCTAGATGTCTGAGTTATTGTGGTCATTGTTGGACTCCTTGGTTAGTGATTTTCCTTCTATTACTTTCTGTAAGGCTGGATTTGTGGCTACGTATTGTTTAAATTTGTTTTTATCCTGGAAAATTTTGTTTTCTCCATTTATATTGAATGAAAGCTTGGCTGGGTATAGTAGTCTGGGCTTGCATCCATGGTCTCTTAGTTTTTGCAGTACATCTATCCAGGACCTTCTGGCTTTCATGTTTTCCATAGAGAAGTCAGGTGTAAGTCTGATAGGTTTACCTTTATAAGTAACTTTGTCTTTTTCCTTTGCGGCTCTTAATATTCTTTCTTTATTCTGTATGCTTTGTGTTTTGATTATTATATGGCGAGGGGATGTTTTTTTTTTGATCCAGCCTATTCGGTGTTTTGTATTCTTCTTGAACCTTTATAGGTACATCTTTCTTTAGGTTGGGAAAGTTTTCTTCTATAATTTTATTAAATATATTTTCTGGACTGTTGAGCTGTACTTCTTCTCCTTCTTCTACTCCAATTATTATTAGGTTTGGTCTTTTTATTGTGTCCCATATTTCCTGATTGTTTTGTGATGAGAGTTTGTTGGACTTGCTGTTTTCTTTGATCAGTGTGTTTATTTTCTCTATGTTATCTTCAGAATCTGAGATTCTTTCTTCTATCTCTTGTATTCTGCTGGTTATGCTTGTTTCTGTAGTCTCTATTCGTTTACCTACATTTTCCATATCCAGCCGGCCCTCTGTTTGTGTTTTCTTCTTTGCCTCCATTTCAGTTTTCAAGTCTTGAACTGTTTCCATTATCTTTTTGATTGTTTTTCCTTGGTTTCCTAGGGTATCATTCACTGATTTATTCAATTCTTCAAACTTTCTGTTATACTTCTCATCCATTTCTATAAGGGCATTTTTTACATGCTGTTTCAGGGCATCAATCACTTTCATAAAGTCAATTTTTTCTACTTCTTCTTGATTAAGGTGTTCCTGTTCTCCTGTTGTGAGGTTGCTGGGTTCTGGTGGTTTCATGTTGTTCTTCAGATTGTTGGGTGAATTCGTTCATTGGTGCCTGCCCATCTCTTCCTCTGAATGCTTCCCTATGTATCTTCTTTTACAGGATGAGGTCTCCTTGCCTACTGATGTACCTTCCCAGTGATGGCAGTCCCCAGTGATGGCTCTCCTGGTGTTCGAGTGATGTCTCTCCTGGTGCCTAGATGAAATCTCTGTGCTGGTTGGGTAACTCATAAACAAAGCGCCTACCTTGCTTGCTGCAGGCAGGCTGTTGAAACAAAGGAGCTCCCGCCTGCTAGGTTGCCCTTGGGATTCGGCCCCAGTGCCCCAAGAGGGAAGGGAGGCAGAAAGGGGGGAGGGTGCTGGATGCAAGCTGGGTGGGATATGAAGAGAGAGGCAGTATGCTGGGAGTATAGGCCCAGCAGGAAGCCCAGGAAGTATAGTGAGGATGAGGAAAGTCTGAGTTCCCTCTCCCTGGCTGCTGCCGCGGGTACCAAACTCACACCAATGATGGCTCTTCTGGTGCCGAGATCAGATCTCTGTGCTGGTTGGGTAGCTCGTAAACAAAGCCCTGTTACACATCTTTAAATATGCTGATTGCCCTTTTTTTCTGGATGTGAGTCCTGAATATTATTTTCTACTTTCCCATGTGTTTGGTAATCCTTAATGAGAACTTAGATATATAAGTTCCTAATAAAAAATTGTTTATTCTTTGAAAATTTTCACAGATGTATACAGTGTCTCTTAATCATATCCATTGTTTTACTCTCTGCTACTAACTCCCATTAGGACAACCTTCCCCCCAAAATATTCTTTCTCTATGTCATGTCATATAAAGGAATCACTGGTTGAGTCCAGTAAGTTTTGTCCATATGCACAACTATTAGTAGCTCCTCAACTAGGTGAGGGTTCTTGGGAGTTCCTTTCCCATTGTACACTGAAACTTTTGATTGGATTGCTCTTGTGCAGGTCTTATACAAACAATTGGAGCTTCTTCAATTCAATGCATGCAACAATCCCATCATGCCCAGGGTATGGCATTTTATAATTTTCTCCCTTATTCTCTGGCTCTGTCTGCCATTCTTCAAACGTCACTGACTGTCTTTGAGCTTTGAGTGAAGTCAATCTATGACTGAACACTCAAGCTCCCATATGTTTCAGCACTTCACACAGCAAAGAGTCCCTTCATTGACCACTATCCACTGAATTAAGAAACTTCTCAGATTAAAGTTGAGAACTTCACAAATCTGTTAACATAAATATTTAGAAAGAAACTTAGCACCATAACCACTTACCCAAACAACATCTGTCAGTTCCCCATTTGGACCTCTGACTTCTCAATTTATTGCATTTTGATCGTGTGTATAGTATCAGCATAAATTCTCCCCTGTGAAGCAGGCCTCAAGTTCAATTAAGAGAGCAGTTAATTGCTCACATAAACAGTCTTGCCATCAGTGCACCAGTGGGAAGATTTTCTCCTCATAAATTGTGATTATAACATGCAGGTCTAGTGCTAGATATGGCCACTGAGGTCTGCCTCAGCAACACACATAGTACCATCTAGTCCTATGAAAGATAGCGAAAAGAAAGCCTCTTGGTGAGTTCAAAATTAATTTCTATATGTTTTGTAATCAAAGTGTGTGTTAATGCTGAAATGATGGCTCAGTTGCTCAGAATGCTCATTCCTCTTGCCCAGAACCAGAGTTTTGTTCCAGCTAGGTATGGCTAATTACCATTTCTAATTCTGATTCTAGGAGATTCAATATCACCTTCTGGACTCAATGAACACCAGACTTGCAAATGGTACATACACATGCATGTAGGTAAAACATTTGCACCCATAAGGGAATCTAAAAAATATTTTAAAATAGTGTGTTGACTTCAGCAATAACATCTAGTTATATTAGACAACCGAAAGTACTGGCTGTAGCTTGTATTTTTTTGTGGGGGGGGTGTCTTTTGGGGCTCCTTTATATAGCAAACTCTCCCAATCTTTTCTTCCTTCATTTAGAGCCTTTTTGAATATTTTACTTTTCCAAAGGTCATATACTTGTCAATATTTTTTCTAGAGGTTTTTAAGTTTGTTTGTTCATTTCTTTGTTTTGAGGCAACATCATGTTATATAGCTCATGCTGACGTAGAACTTACTACATGATCAAGATTAGCCTAGAATTCATGATCATTCTTCCTCAGTCTTTCCAATGTTTATATTGCAGGTATATGCCATAATATGCTAGATCTTTCTAAAAGCTTTTACTTTCTAACATTCCACTTTTTAGGTGTACAGTTTGTGTGGAATTGACTTTTTTCTTCCTATGAATTATTTTGTTGACATAGATTTAAGACAACAAACTTGTTGGGATAGAGGGAAACCTCAGTTCTATTGAGTGCTCCTGCTTTCTGTAAGTAGAATTCTTGTATTTATTTGCTCAATTTATTATTTCTTCCACAAGTATTTGTTGAGTATACTTAGTGTGCTCATATGAAATATGACTCTGAGATGATAGACATAAATTAAACTACAGCATTTGGATTGAGAGGCTTATAGACTACGGAGTCACATATGTGGAGAGGTTAAAAAGCAGAAAGTGATAAGAGTTTGCTTTTGGGTGGTGGAGAGATATTTATTAGTTGTGACCCCAAACAAGTTATTCAGATATGTCTGAACTCTAGGAGGAAATATTGAGTGCCATGAAGATTAGAGATAAAAAATGTAACATGCCTATCACCATGCCTACAACCCTGCAAGTTAGAAATAATTGATGTTTCTTATTTTTAGTTCACATGGAAAGACTTACAAAGTGCAAATTCTCTGGGAGTATTTATGGAGGATAAGGAAGATGTTTACAGAGGTTAATATGGACGAGGTATTAAGCCAATGCTCTTGGCACTTGTAGGGCTTAGTGTGTGGGAGGTGGAGTGGGAATGGAGGGAAAAAAGGAAGAAGAGAGACAGAGACAGAGAAATGGGATGTCATTGATGTAGAGGGAATTATACAAGCTATTTTTATATCACAAATCGAGCATTTTTTATGTGTCTGGCACAATTTTGTGAGACTACAATGGTAATACAATAGGCATGGCAGAGTGACCTACTTTTAGAAAGCCTACTTATAGTGGAGCCTATAGTCATATGAATGAGAAATTACAAACCCCATTGTCCTGCTCATCTGTGGGAATAAAACCCCATCTCATAGTCCTTGATCTCATCTCTAAATTTATCCCTCTAGCAGATGCCTAACTTAAATGGAGTCAATAAGATTATGGTAGAAATTTGGGGATGTCATCCAGGGACATTTAGCTTAACGCAAATGGATGGAGCTGTGGATTGTCTCATTCCCCATATGCCCGTGTGTGCTTTCCAGTGACAGATGAGAATGCAGCAGACATGCAGGAGTGAGCAGAAATATGGACTTCCAATTATTAGCTCTAGTACTTTCCTGAGCCCCAATTTTGTCTTATCCTTGGATTATGTGAAACAGTACTATGTCTGGGTCTCACTCGCGTACCCTCAAGCTGGTCTCACTAGATGTCCACTTACAGATTTATGACTAACACTAAGATGGGGATTACAAGCTTTGCACAGAATCATGTAAGAAAGACACAGTGTCGTTGAATTAGTGGGCCAAAGAAGAAACTGAGATTGGGAGAATCAGTAGGAACAACACAAGTAAGAAGAGGACATACCATTGCTCTAACTAGATGCTTTCAACCTGTGGTCCATGACCCTTCTGGGGGTCTAAAGACTCTTTCATAGGGGTCACACAAGACCAGTGTAAAACACAGATATTGACATAGTCACACAGATATTTAGGATTCACATTATTTACAAAATTATCTTTGTGAAGTAACAAAGAAAATAATTTTATGGTTGGGGGCTAACTACAACATGAGGAGCTTTATTAAATTAAAGGGTTGCAGCATTACGAAGGTGGTGTGGGAAGTCCTTCAAAGGAACAGCTTTCAACTACAGATTGGTGCACCAACGTGCGCAGCTAAATCCACGTAAAACCTGAGAGAGCTTGGAAAGGAATTCTAGACACATGAAAAAAAGCAAAAACAAAGTTTAGCAGATTTTTTTTTCTTTTTGAATGGGCTCCGTTTGATGGTGGTAAGAAGGAGTGCCACAGCTCCTTTAACAGAGGTCTTCCTGATTTAGTAGTAGCAGAAAAAAAGTGCATTTTTGAACCAGCGGCTTCCTGGTTCATGTTGCCAGCACAAACTCTAGCTCTTTCGGGAGGCCAACCACTTAAATGGGCTGTGTGAGCAGCATTTTACAAATTGCTTAATGGCAATACAGATATTCTGGGACCCTGGATCTGGAGCAGAAATAATGGTTCTCAGAGGCAGTGAAGATACCTTGGCCATGTTGAACTGGGCAGAGAGCAGGCAGAACTTTTTGTCTTAGCCATGCCCACTTCACATTGAAAAAAAAAAAGACATTCCTGATCAAAAAGTCATTGCATATACTCACACAATAAAGACAAATTCAGATGGAAAAGACCTCTAAATGAGTCACTGTGTTGCATAAATGTATGTAGGCTTGAGAGAGAAGAAAAAGAGTATAGACAGTTATAAAGAAGTATAGACAGTCATAGATTAGAGGAACAAAAAAAATTAAAAATAAAAAGCCACGTAAAGATGGAATATGCACAGAGTCTGGATTATGTATATTATTATGTTTTCTTTATTTTTTTTTGACTGTGAATGAGCTAAGTACAGAGAGACATTTCATTGTATGGATTGCTAAGTTAAACCAACATATATACTTTAAATATATCTTGACTTAAAAATTTCGGTCTAAGGTTACGCTGCTGTGGAAAAGAGGTTCTGCTTTTGTTTTCATAGAAGATGAAAACCTGGGGTTTCCTCCCAGTCTAACATGGTTTGATGGAACAACCCTCACCGGGAGGTCTCTGTGAACCCTAGAAATGATTTACCCAATAAACAACAGGAAGTAGTTTGAAGAGAATTATGCCCAAATTCCCAAATACTGTTTATAAATGTTTATTTATATTTAAAGAGGGATGTGCTGTAGGGATAAATACTTTGCATTGGTATGGATCTTGATCTATGATACAAATTTTAGGTCAGTTTTGTTATATGTATATTTCTGCTCTTGAAATGTGTTGTGTTTGTGCCACTCATTTAAAAATATAATGTATAATTAACAATACAGGTAAATAAATAGTCATCTATAATAGTCAAGCTTGTAGTCATGTCAGTTAGGATTTTTAGATGTACATAGATATGTTTCAGAAACTGTTCTTGCCTGGACTGCTTGATGTTGTACTGTATGAACTGGACATGCAGGACCCACAGAAAAAAATGACTGCTAAAGTTGCCTAAAGAAGGTGAGATAGTCCTTTGGGGTTACTGCTTCATGAGAGAACTGCCAGACATTTTGTAGAACACATTACCAAGCATAAGAGATCTTCAAATTTCTTGCTTTGTGGAAAAGTCTGCCAGATACTATGGGCCTGTAGGCTGAAGATGGGTACCCCAATGGTACAAAAGAACTATGAGTGACTGTCCAGGCAGTGAGATGTCTCTGTCAATTCTGGAGTTTTGAAAGTTGCTTACAATGCACTTCCTGTTTACTTAGGTAATATTATATCCTTGTGGAGTCTTTGATGGAATTGAAGAATAGATAGTGTTGTAATAGGAGTGGCAGGGCTGCGTCCCCAGCACCCCGGCCGCCTGGCTAGCTTATGCCCCAAAATAACAACACACAAACTGTATTCATTTAAACACTGCTTGGCCCATTATATCTAGCCTCTTCTCGGCTAACTCTCGCACTTGGACTAGCCCATTTCTAATAATGTGTGTAGCACCCCAAGGTGTGCTTACCGGGAAGATTCTAGCCTACGTCCATCCTGGGTCGGAGCTTCATTGCACGTGCCCCCAAGAGCTGAGCTATGGCGTCTGTCTGAGGCATCTTACCTCACTTCCTCTTCCTTCCAGCATTCTGTTCTGTTTACTTCTCCTACCTGTTTTAACCTATGAGGCCAAGCAGTTTCTTTATTACTTAACCAATGACCTTCCTCCATCAAGATAGTTATAGTTTTCCTTGGTTATGATAAAAGATAAAGTAGATGTAAATATTGTAACTGTAATTCTTGCTTGATTCCTGTTTTATTATATGTAATTTTATTGTGCTCTAGTTAAAACTTTCTTTTTCATTTAACAGAAAAGGGGAAATGGTGTGGGAAGTCCCTCTGTCTATGTGTTGCCTTTATTAGTTAACGAATAAAGAAGGTGCTTTGGCCTGTGGAAGGCAGAGTAGAACTACATGGGAAACATAAACTGAATGCTGGGACAAAGAAGGCAGAGTCAGTGAGAAGCCATGTAGACACTGCAGGAGACACACCAGAACCTTGCTGGTAAATCATGAGCCTCATGGTAAAATATAAAATAATTAAAATGGGTTAATTTAAGATGTGAGTTAGCCAGAAATGCATTTAAGCTATTGGTCAGACAGTAGTGTGATTAATATAGTTTCTGTGTAGTTATTTCAGGTCTGAATGGCCAGGAAATAAATAAACAGCCTCCAACTACAGGAAAGTTGAGAACTACTACTCTAAGAAGAGAAAGTGATTGTGCCCTACAGAGGAAAGTAGAGCTTGGGGGAATAACTGGGGGTACTTTGTCCACTGACATACAATGTCTTGAGCATTAAACAAGGTACACAGGGCCATTATCAAGAGGTAAATTGTTTCAGATCATCACCCCATGTTTTATGGGAATGATTTGTGTGGGTCCTTTACATCTCATCAATCCATATGGCAAGCCCTCCCTTCAGTTGCCATCCAGGTTCTTACATCCTGTTTTGCCCACGTCAAGTGCACCCATGTGCTTTGTGTGCATGTGTGTGTGCTTTCTATATAATGACTTGCATATGTGATAATGTGGGACATGAGCATGTAGAAACATGCATGTGGAGACTAGAAGTAAATGTCAAGTAGAATCCTCAGCTGCTTTCCATGTTTGTATTTGAGGCAGGGTCTTTCATGGAACCAGGAGCTTATCAGTTAATTTATGCCACCTGTACAGTAAGCCCAAGGATCTACTTGTCTTTTCCCCCATTACAATGATTGCATATTCTTGCCATCATGACTGCCACTTAGTATCTCTGGTTCTAGGAATAGCACTAAGGTCTCACGACTGCACAGCCAGTGCTTCACCGACTGAGGCTGTTTCTCACCCCTCTGTTCATCTCTTCAGAGGAGAGCTGAGTATCTTGAGGTGTATAAATACCATCCCTTACACCTCAGTTTCTTTGAGCTCTGCCTTAAGAATTGTCATTTGGCCTCATTTTTCCCCTCTTTGAATTTCTTTCTAAGTTGTTCTTTAGAAAATGAAGCAGTGAACAAAAGAATGTTTGGCGGCCACTCCTGAGATGGCTAATGAAAAGCGATGTGAGTACTCTATTTATGGAGTGGGAAATTCACACATAGCAAATGGGTTGGGACTTTGATAAAGGATTCAATAGAGCCCATGATGACAGGTAGTATTGATTTATTCTAGCCACTGCTATACTAAATCAGTGAGGTGGGTCAAGAGTTAGCCATTCAACACTTGGCTTTACTTGAGTAAACTATTTCCCTTGGTGTTTTCAGTCTGTTTATAAACAACTTGAGTTAGTCAAAGAAAAGTGTTAAATAATTACATAATTATGACATACTTTGCTGTTGAAACTGGCATTTCTCCCAGGTTGGTATTAGACAATATGACTTTTACTTTAGTGATGTTGTTACTAAAGTAAAGCAAGCTTGCCCTGTATGTTGCTTCCTGCTGTAGTGTTGGTGCGAATGCCCTTGCTGAAACAAGAACTCAAAGTTTATGTGTTGAAGATGGTCTCCTTATTTCTCCTTTCCCTTCTAACAAGAGACACTGTGTTTCTCAATCCATGAACTCCATTCTCAGGCTGCTCAATCAGAGACAGGATAAGCCTAGATCTGCTGCATCTCTACCCTCATCATGGAACTGTTTGACTGGATTCAAACCCAGACCATCCATCATTCGTTTCAGACAACCTTCTTGCTTATCCAAAGTTAATGCCAGCTTATCTGGAGCAGCCACTTTCTCTCCAATCAGTAGCTAATATCAGATGACGTCTAGCCTGAGAAGGATTTGGAAGGTGATAAATTAAATGGAAAAAAAAAATCAATGATAGAAAGTAAGGAATCTATGTAATCCTTGCAGGTGCATAGGAATGCTAATGGGCCTGTTCAAAGACTCCCAGACATGTGTAGTGGGGGAAACCTATGCATCATTAACCCACTCCTCTCTGGAGTAGTAAAGGAGAAGACAAGGGGGTAGTGAGGACCAATGTACCTGGCAGGGAAGGATTATACATTGCTCTTTATACAGCAATAATTTCTGACATGTTTTTAAGTATTTATAATAGGGGCTGGATTTGCATTTTCAACGGTTGTCTTATCTAATATAAAAGGCAGCCTTAAGAGCTACATATTACCGTGATTGGTTCCACTTATGGGGAAAGATTGTGAACCGTGCCTTGCTGGTAGAGGGAACACACAACCACTTCCTCATAGGGTGACCCCTTAGTCTGCTTTTGTCCTTCAGAATTTCACATTTAGCTATCATCTCCTTATTGGGCTAACAGACAATCTGGAGATGTAGCCTAGTCATCCTTATTACATTATTTCCCAGTATCATCACCATTTGGATGTCAACCACACCTGTAGAATGGGTCTCTCATAACTAAGTGAAGAGCGTCTACCTAGACTATCTCTACAAGACTGCACAGTTGCTGCTCTTTGCATTCCCATGGTTAGACCCACGATTTGTTCCTGGCTTCAGCTACCAAGCAGCCTGGCACCCCACCCCCATGACCTAGCGGGCCATGCAGCCCCATCGGCAGACCCCGAGTCAGGCTATTCCTGACATCAATTCCCTCTGCCCCTTGTGACTTCTTCCCACACCCGGCCCTGGGAGGGGCATAGCAGAGCAACCCAACTGCCCTTCTGAAGGGCTTGGTGGGTGGCAGCGGTAGCAAGAGGCGACTGTGGTGAATGGGTGACCTGTCAATCTTCTGTCCCTTTTTCTGGTTCCCATTTCAACATCTTTGCTGAGATGGAATTTGAATTTCAAAAGGTTTAAGGAACATTTCTCAAGGCCGCAATTTCCCAGCAGCTTGAAAACCCTCTTAAAACATTACCTTCAATCTGCTGCGAGCGAAGAGGGGATGCCGGGTACTTATGTGAATGGTGTCACGCTGGTGAGTTGGAGTTGCCTCCCCCATGGCCCTGGCTCACCCACAACGGAGCATTCAAACCAACTGGAGACTTCCTTTGGCTTCTGGGAAGAACAATCCAGCTCTCAGAAAGCTGACACGAACCGCGGCTTTCCATGGAGGAATCATTCCCTCAGTACCTGACTGAGGCTCACGTGAACAAGGAACTGGAGAACTGGGTAGCTGGAGGCAAGGATGAGGAGTGGATTTCTTCCTGAAACTGGGGAGAGATCCTGGCTGTGACCTATCCCTGGCAGCAGCATCTTTTTAATATAGGGCAAGCGAGGCTGCTGAGAGGATTTCGGTGGGGGTTCCATTGTCAATTTCACATTACAGAACCGTTAAAATGGAGTGTTACTGTAAGAAGGCCGCCTGCTAGACAATTCTCAGAAGAGCCTGGGCCTTTGCTGAGAGCCTCTCGCTTTCGCTCTCCACTTCCAGGAGGGGGAAAAGGGCCCCTAACGAATTGAGCCTTTTTAATTGATTATAAAAACAGAAGAGAACGCAGCAGTGGGAATTGTTGGCAAGGCTTTATAGCAAGTGACGAATCACTGCATATTCATTTGTTTCTCATTGGCCAAGATGAATCCTCTTTTGGTAAGAAAGCAAATGGGCTGCGAAGTTCCAGTGGACAGGACTTAACAACTTTTCCTGGTTGACAGCCTGATTCTTTTCTTCCTTTTTAAAAATGATTTTAAAAATTAATTTGTGCTTGTATGCATGCATGCATGCGGGCGTGTGTGTGCGCGCGCGTGTGTGTTTAATCTTAGGCAGCAGGATCTCAGAACCCAGGGGGTGGAGAACTGAGGGGGGGGGCAGTGAAATAGGATTGTTTTCGTGAAGGCAGGGGCTGTGTGGTGCTGACGCAGCCATTGATGTAGCTGAAAGAATGGCGCTGCTCATGTGGGTGGGAAGTGGGTGAGCGGCTGTGAGATTGGGAAGCCACAGGAATAGCTTCTCTGCGGGGGATCGGCTGCCTCGACCCCTGTGGACGCCCAGATCTGCAGAGGCCCACATACAAGGCAGCGCTCTATCGGCTTATAACCCACCTACACACATTATCCCCTCCTGTGTATTGCCAGCCATTGCTAGATCATCTGTAATCCCTAGCACAATGGTAATAGTGTTTTCTGCTGCCTTGCTTTTCATGAGATCTTTATTTATTTGGCATTTTGCTTTGGAACAAAAAAAAAAAACAGTTTTGTTAATTCTCGATTCCAGGCAGGAGAATCTTGTTCAAACGTGGGACTGACTGACTGCGACAGGGTCCAATTGACTGCGGCACCGTACTTCCGGTAGTTCAGGAAATAAGGTTAAACAGAGTCAGTTCATTTGCAAGATGTTCCTTGGCCTTGGCTTCCTCTTGGTGGTTCACTGTACTTGGTGGAGCTGATCACATGATTACATCGTCTCTAAACCAGACGGCAAAGGGCAACTCCTGCCTGGTGTCGTCTGTCTCCCCACTTCTCCTTGCGACAGTATTGAGAAACACTCTTTTTTCCCCCTCTATCTTTATCCTTCAAATTATTAACATTCACCCCCTCCTGTTCCCACTTGTACTCATAAAGCCTGTTTGGGTCACTTAAACCACAGTTTCTTCCGTGCCAGGTCATAGCCCCCATGGCGGAGTTCTGGAACACATGTGGGGGCTGCCAAAAGGTGGGCAAGAGTAGAGGTTTTAGATCATACAGCAATCAAAAAACTAATTGAAAATCAAAGCTGTGATGAATCGAAGGTGCTTTGCTAAGTGTTCACCTGTGTATGCAAATTTGATTTCCTCTTTAATAAGTGGTAAAATTATATGCTTACCAAACAGTTGACTTAAAATAAAGGTTTTTATGGTTTATTCGTTAATGTTTGTTTGATCTGTGTGCCTATGATAGATACTTTTATGTATGGAGTTGCCTAGAAATAGCACGGGTGAAAAGGGATCCAAGTGGCAAAGTGCAGAGAGCCAAAGACTTTGGAGCCTTCAGAGCACTCGGCCCTAAAGAGGCTTAGGGATCTATGTGGAAGAGGAGGAAGAAAGATTCTAAGAGCCAGAGGTGGTAGATGATGGCAAGGAAATAATATTTTCCAGCACAATAGATGGATACACATAGGACCTCGTGGAGACTATGGCAGCACAGACAAGACCCGGACAGGCTGAAGCCAGACACAATCCCAGCACTGCGAAGGAGAAGTGGACACACAAAGTCCTGTTTCTAACAAGACACTATTTACAACTGATACTTGTTAGGTAAAGGAAAATCAGTTTCTCAAATGAAGAACAACTGTTATAAGCATCAACCATATGCCAAGGCAGCTTCATGCCCAGAGTTAACCAACGCAAAATGGACATTATAGTGTGTGTGTGTGTGTGTGTGTGTGTGTGTGTGTGTGTGTGTGTTGCTGTTTTGATTTTTTTGACTTATTGATTTTTTTTTAGTTTGTTTGTTTTGATTTTTGTTTGGGGAAGACATATGTATGGTATGTGTTGAGAGAGAAAAAAGAGAGAGGACATGAAATTAGGTAAGTACGTAAATGGTGCAGATCTGAGAGGGGTTGGTTAGGGAAAAATATGACCAAAATACATTGTCTACAAAATTAAATTAAAAAAAGAAAAGAGATCCAAATGGGAAAGATTCAACCAGTTTCTTCCCGCCTTTGTCTGCTAGCACATGCTGTTGTCTCCAACTCTTACTTCTTCTTCTATGTAGGACCAGAGGTTCCTATTCATCCTTGAAGCCACAGCCTAGTCCTGCCATCTCAGGCAATTCCCCTGAGAACATTTATGACATTAATTTTGGGTATATGTGAACAAATGTCTCTCACCCCACTCCCAAGAGAGGAAACCTATGACAGACCAAAGTAACAATATTTACTAAACTCCAACTTGCTGAGCCTGTGAGTTTATGCAGAACCATGGTTAACCCAAAGGCAACTACGTCACAGAAAGCCCAGCTTTGCATGGATGGCGGTTTACAAAAGTCCTGGGTGCAAGCAACTGGTGGAAGCAGGTGTAGAGATCCACAGAGGAGCATTGGGCTGAGCTCCCAAAGTCCAGTCAAAGAGGGAGAGAAGCGAGGATACGAGCAAAAGGGTCAAGACCAGCAAAGGGATACCCACTGAAATAGCTTACCTGACCTAACGGGAGCCCACCAACTCAGACCTGACAGCAGGGGAAACCGCATAGGACCAAACTAGACCCTCTGAATGTGGGTGATAGTTGTATGGCTGAGACAGACTGTGGGGCCACTGACAGTGAGACCAGGATTTATCCCTACTGCTTGTACTGGCTTTTTGGTACCCATTCTCTCTGGAGCAATATCTTTCTCAGCCTAGATACAGTGGGGAGGGCCTTGGTCCTGCCTCAAAGCAATGTGCTAGACTTTGTTCACTCCCCGTGGGAAACCTTATCCTCTGAGGAGTGGATGGAAAGTGGAGTGGTGGGGGTGGAGGAAACAGGAGGAGGGGAGGGAATGGGAACTGGGATTGGTATGTAAAATGAGAAAAGAAAGATTTTTTAAAAAGACAAATAAATGCCCTTGCTCTGTTTCCTGGCTGTAGTCTTTGTTCAAGTTATTATATTTATACATAGAGGTATATCTAGAGACAAATCTATAAAGAATTACCTTAAGACATACACTAGAATTACAGAAGCTGAAATAAATAAGTGAAGGTAAATCCATGCATAAATGTGAAGACCACATGTAAATTTCAAGTCCTAATGTTTTCAGGAATAATAAACAATTGAATCTTTGAACCTAAAAATAAAATAAAATAAAAAAAATATCCTGGGTGCCTGGTGTCCAGAGTGGTCAGGAGAGGGGACTGGATCCTCTCAAACTAGAGCTAGGAGGATTGTGAGCCATCATGTGGATGCTGGAAACTGAACTTGGTTGGATCCTCTTCAAGAGAACAAGTGCTCTTGATTGTTGAGTCTTTTCTCCAGCCACTATACTATAATTGTTATCTTGTCTCTTGCTATATTTCAGATATATAGCTGCAAGGTCAGCTCCCTTCAGGGTATAATGAAGTCAATCATGACGGGGAGAAGCTTAGAGACATGTACTATGAACAACCACTGACATACTTTGATCTGAAGAACTCAGACTAGAACTTAGAGAATAGGATTTTTTAAAGCAGAAAATGAGAGGAGGAAATAAAGCAAAAACTCTATTTTTAGTTCAGACATAAATATGCATCCGTTTTCCAACCTGTGAGGTGGACCCAAGCTCTTTGCTTGAGTTTGAGGTCTGATGATGCATCTTTCTTGAGATTATCATACAAAAGGTTTTATTTTTTAAGTAAAGAATAATAAAGCATGTCCTGGAGCTAAACTGAGATCAGAACCTTTTCAATTTTTCGTTTCTCTCTGTAGTACTGTGCAGTTTCCTTGCCTGCACCAAGTTGAGTAGCTTGTCTTCACCATGTCGTTAAGTAGCATGCACGCCATTTTCACAGAAACAGTCTTTTCCACACTCACGGTTTGTGGAGTTAGGTATCCAAGTTATTAAATTCCAATAAGTTATACAGCTGGCCTCTGTGGGTTTGAGAACAAAGACAAGGGTTGCAAAATATTTTCTGAGAACAAAGGCATCAAAAATCCTGGGAAAGAGCGATCAGCAGACCGTAAGCATCAGCCAGAAGTGTATCAAGTGTGTAGATCATGTTTAACCCTTTAACTATCAGGGAGCTGTGCATGAGAGTATGCCTTCTTTGCTTGGATGTGTTTAATACCTTATTAATGTCAGTTTCTTTTTCCAGTAAAAAGTTTCATGCAAAAACAGTTCTTGCAAATAATATGTCTCACTAATAACATGTTGGAATAATGGCTGGCTTCCTTTAGGCAGAGTTCTCACTCTGGTCTATGCTTCTGCTGGTCATTTCCTTTATATCTTCCGTCTCTGTAAAAAAAATCACGAGTGACAACCTGTGAGGTCCAAGGTCTGATGCCAGGAAAGGAGGGGCCATGGGAGGCTGGGAGATGGAAGAAAATGAGAGGAGTCACAAGAAGATAAGATAGACTTTATTCAAAGGAATTCTGGATAGTAGGCAGGCACTCAGGCACATGACCCCCCCCCCACACACACAGAGAGAGAGAGAGAGAGAGAGCGCACAGGTGGGCAAAGACACGCACACAGACTGGCACACAAGTTCTTTGGAGGCGAGCACAAAGGCTTGGGGGTAGACAAACATAGAAGGTCTCTGACCTCAAGGCCACATTTGCAGAAAACACACAAGAAGGAAGCATTTTGCCAAAAATAGGTATTGAACAGATTACAACACCATTTACTTGGGGGTTCCCCAGACATCTGGTGCCAGCCATTTTGTGCTGGCTCATAGACTCCCAGATAGCTGATATCAACAATGTTTTAGCTGATTCATACTGGGTATCTGTATCATCTATGCTGTCTAAACACATACTGCCCTTCCAGCTTCCTGTTCCCAATGTATCCCTACAACAAGAAACAGGCTAAGGGAAAAGCACAGAGGTTTACTTAATCACAGTTTTATGTGACTCCGGAGACTTTAGAAGGCTCAATTCCCAAAGACTGTTTAGTATTAGATTTGGGGAGAATAAATGGCTGTGTTTGAACATGACTGGACAATTTATCTAAAGAGATTTCTATTAAAATTCTTCAAATGATGGACTCAGAAGTTGCTAGATCGCCAGAGCATCCAGGTGAATTTTGTCTACCTGTCAAGAGTTCCTTCCTGACTTCCAGAGTCCCAGACTGAGATGGGGAACTCAGCCAGGCCTGCCTGCTTCACACCTCCTGTTTTCTATGTAGTGTGCCTGCCTCCATGATTTAGGAAGCTTTCTAGAACAGGGGTTTTATAGCTATTTACAGACAGGATGGAGTGGAAACTTTCTTCATAGCTTTCCCCTACACGGAAAGGAGAGAGGCGTTTAGAGTAGCGTTTCCAGTTCTAGGACTCACACAGAGGAGAAAGAAGCCTGGTTTCTGTGTGTTGCTTTTAGGGAGAAAGACAACCAGGAGACACGGTGACAAGAGGAGGTCAGCAGACAGCTGGCAGAGTTTCCCCAGAAGCCTTTGTTTGAGAGCCTCAGCAGAGGCTTGCCAGAGATCCATACTTTGGAGTGTCATTTTCTGAGCGATTAGCGATAGTCGAGTAATTCCAGGATAAAGGCGAGAGCCTTTGGAGCAGTCAGCAAAGCCTCAAGTGGAGCGGGGGAGAAATGTTAACTTTCCCCTTTTCCACCAAGAAGGCTAACCGTTAAGGGTAGTCTGCCAACTCTGAGGTTTTCGCTTTTGAAACAGTGTCAAACATCTCCCTAGTACTAACAACTATGTCATAAGTAAATATGACAAGCAAATGTAATCATGTTTAAAGCCACAAAAATGCTGGCAAGTGAGGTAGGTACTTACAGCAAAAATATCTGAATCAAAACTAGACAGATTTTAAGAGGCACAATACTCTCTGGGCTCATTCTTAGCTCTCAGTGCTGGTACCAGAGGAAAGATCTTGGCACAAAGGCTTGGAAATGTGTGTGGGTGTTTTATTAGGACCCCTTGCCTGCCTACTGCATTGACGCACAGGGAGCTGTGGGGAGTAAGCCTCAGTCAAATGGAGTACCATCCAGTCGATGAGTCTGGTTGGAATATAATAATGCTTACAAGGTAGGGGGACACAGGACCAAATCAATCAGGGAGCCTGAGAGATTTGACCCCACTAGAGAGACTTAAGTAATTTCTGAGCTACTCAGGGGTCAACAACAACAACCAAACCCACTTAACTTGCTTGAGAATCCTGCCTGTAGACAATGGTTTGAGTACCAGTTTTAGGAGCTCAGGAAAGAGAAGCCATCAGGCTAAAAAGGCTGTTCTTCCCAGTTCTGCCCTTCCTCAAGGTCAGAATCAAATTCTTTTCTAGGAGAAAGATAATAATGCTGAAATGATATTTCCCCCTAGATCAGCAGAGCCTCCTAACTGAGGCAAAAAGGCTGAGGTGTGGGCAGATGGGTGGTGGAAACTTCTACATAGAAATATCAAGTCAAAACTCAGGCTTCAAAACTTGTCAGAACCTCACGGGTGCAGGTGTTTGTGAGGCCCAGTGGTTCTTCTAGCCCATCTGTGGAAATGACACTCATTGTCTCCCTCTCTGTGGTATGAGAATATGTGTTGAGGAGACACACCAGATTCTATTCGTCTATCAGTTGATAATTGGATCCCTCCTGAAACTCAAGACAAATGGCAAGGAAGCAATTTGTGAGGGAAATAGATTT
Source organism: Microtus pennsylvanicus (assembly GCF_037038515.1). NCBI lineage: Eukaryota > Metazoa > Chordata > Mammalia > Rodentia > Cricetidae > Microtus > Microtus pennsylvanicus. The sequence continues at coordinate 40,532,708 of NC_134595.1, read as the reverse complement.
GAGAAGTCCTATTGACAAGAAGAGTCAAAGTTGTGCTCAATGGGAAATGGCAGAAATTCCTTTTGTAATTCCAGAAGAAGGCCAGTGATGATGGTAGAGCCGAGCTGTGTGACAGAAACTAGGATCCAGGGAACTATGGTGATGAACGTGACCCTAGTATCATTATCTTTTGTCCTCCCCATTATTCAGGAAAGATTAGTGAGCTAGGAGACAAATTAAGAACCTCTCCATACTGGTCCTATGGAACATTACCCACAGGATCTTCAATGACTTGGGGCAGCTGCAGGCTATCCGAGAGGAGTTTTGGTGAGGGTCCAGTGATGATGGTGTGCCAGAAATCAGAGGCCTTGAACCAGACAATGACTCATTGCAATGACCATTTGCAAGTGAAGACTATGGGACAAAAAGGTATATTGTGTGACACACTGTAGCTCCCAATGCCACTAAAATAAATAAAGAGGAGATGGAGAGATGGGAAAGACTGAGGAGCAAAATGGTTTTTGTTCGGTTGCTTTGGTTTGCTTTTAATTTTTTAGAATTTTCTTCTGAAGGGGGCGCTGCAAGGGTGAAGGGCAGATATGGAGGGACTGAGAAATGTGAGGAAATAGAGTGCATGATGAGTAATTTCCAAAGAATCAGTCAATAAATTAAGTTATTAAAAAAACACCTCCCTTAGTGAGGAGGACAAAATAGCAGTAAGGATGTCTAAAAAACTCATAAGGACTCATACTATTAACTATCTAACTTAGAATATTTCATAATACATATAAGCCTGTCTTAATATTTCATAGTACAGTGATATATTAATGCTTAATATATTACTATGTCATAATACATGTAATTATCTTCCTTAGAATATTTCAGAATATACACATGTCTTTATATAAATGTACACATATGGTGTGGGACAATGGTCTATATTCTGTCTACTATATTTTAAATAAATGCTGATTGGCCAGTAGCAAAGCAGGAAGTATAGGTGGGACAACCAGACAGGAAGTAGAGATGGGTCAATGAGAACAGGAGAATTCTGGGAAGAAGGAAGCCCATTCCTCTGCAGTCCTGGCCCAGCCACAGAAGAAGCAAGATGTGACTGCCCCATCGAATAAAATACTGAGCCACGTGGCTAACACAGATAAGAATAATGGGCTAATGTAAGTTATAAGAGTTAATAAGAAACCTGAGCTAATGGGCCAATCAGTTTATAACTAATGCAGACCTCTGTGTGATTTCTTTGGGACTTAACAACTGAGGGAACTGGGCGGGACATAAACCCTGACAACACACATAAAGTTTAAGTAAAATCTTCTCATCTGAGATAACAATAGGTCTTCCAAGAGCCAAAGACTACATCAAGAAACTCTTAAAACTTTCCTGACTATTCGTTCATTGCTCTTCCCTGTCTCGCAGAAGTGGAGGGTAAGTCTCTATTGCTGAGACACCATGGACTTTAGACATGGGACCCAGAGGCTCCTGAATGGAACTGACCTGAATGCCTCCTCCGGAAAGACTAGCTTTCATGGTTCCAGAAGGTACCAAGCTTTCAAAGGAGAGAAGTAACCAACAGTCCTAGAAAGCTATGATGTCCACGAACCGCAACAATGACCAGAATGGCATGATACCCTAAGAGAGCAGAAGTGATGTTCATACATTGGGGGTAACCAATAGCTTTCAGAAGGAACTTAAAACATGCTTAACAAAAGGAAAATTGTGTCTGGTACTGGAAACCTAGCCAGTTACCCAAGGTTAGTGAAGCCATGAGATTGGAGGAGCACCTAAATTGTCATTTTACTTAAGCAGCTTATCCCTAACTACATTCTAAATACTTACCTTTATAACCACAGCTAACTGTAGGCTTTACTCCTCATCACAAAAACTTCTTTTGCTAACAGAGACCACAGCAGGAAATCCCAAGCAATCAAAATGCAGAATTATGGAGACAAGTCTCAATGAATACATCTACAAAACAACCCCAACACCTAAGGCTGAGAGAACGTAGCAGAAAAATTGTAAGGGCCCCGGGGTCATGTAGTTTTCTGTGAGAGTGTGTCTCCTAGGAATGCCAGAAGCTACATCCATAAAGTCTCACCAACATAACTTCCTAACTGTGAGCTGAACAAAGACCACAACAAACACGTGAAAGTGGATGAAGGAAAGCCCAGGAAGCCTCAACTCTACACAGAGAACATCAGACACCTAAGGAAAGCTGGGAGGAGGAGAAATAAACTTTTCCAGGGAAGAGCATACTGTCTGATTATCCAGTACCAACTGATCAGTCCTGAAAACATACATGCAAGTAACATTACAAAGACTGAACAGCTTCTATTTAAGAACATATTCATTTTTGCATGCAATAATAATTAATGAAAGAAGAGACCATGGATTTGAAAGAGAGCAAGGTGGGTGTATATGGGAGTTTGGAGGAAGGAAAAAAGAAGAGGGAAATGGGGTAATTATATTCTAATCTCAAAATCAAAATAAAGAATAAAAATAGTTAAAGAAAACCCTAATTTTGTTACTGATTTTCCTTCTCTTTTTGAATATATTCCACACTGTTTCTCATTAAGTTTTAATAGTGAGCAAAGTGAGGAATTTAGTGTTTAGGAAATAAGAATCTTTTGAGTTGTTGATATAGAATCTGCCTGAGGCCATGAGGGGTTGGGGGGGGGGCTGACTGTCCAGTGTCTTCTTGAATCATAGAGGGACCTTTGTGAATGCAGACCATATAATAAGGGTAATAAAGGGTAATATGAATACTCTTGTGACTTGATGGGTTGCAGTTTGGTGTAAATTGTTCATTATATTGAGTTCATAGATAATGGGAAAATATCATGTTCAAATGTACATTGTCTATCACAATTTTACAAATGGAGTTCTCCCTTGTTGGTATATTGCTAGAGAATCCAGACAAAATTTGCATTACTTTTTACGAGTAATAGAGTTTTTATGAAACACCTAGAAGAAAAATCCAAGGAACCACAAACCTTGATTTTATCTCTTCCAGATAACTGTCAATATTTCTAACCAGCTAATGGCTGTGTGATTAGTAACAGGGCCCTAAATAGGAACATCCTTGAGACACAGCCTAATAAACCACATGTGTGCCCCATTGTGATGCTGGTAAGCCTCTTCATAGGTATTTCTCTCCCCCTCCCAAGCATGAAAACCCCTTAGCTTAGTCTCTTAAACTTTCTGAATCCTCAAGACTCATCCGCTCTGTTCCCCGTGCCTTAAGTTTCTCCTCTGAATGGTTATTCTGTTGAAGAGTCTGATACTACGTGTGTCATGGTGCAAATTTAAATGAATATGTCACCTGGGAATAGAGGGTGGGGGACAAGGATGGAGTTGGGAAGTTCTTTGGTGCCTTACATTTTAAACAATTGGGGAGATGATATTTTTAATTTGATACTTTAGTAGGTTTAATGCATCCATATTATTCTCCAACCTTTTGTTATCACTTGATGAATTTCATAAAAGAAAAAATAACTATAAAACATAAGAATAGATATAAATTTTAATCTCCACTTTCCTTCCTGAGAGGGCATGCTGAGGCTACTGTTCACATTTTACCACCTTTACTTATGCATCTTGAAGGTCTTTATGAATGTATGGGAAATACACTGATATTCTCTTGCATTTTCACACCCACATAGAATTTCGTTTCATGGAGTTCCTGCGAGTTTCTTCCTGCTCTCTGCAGCTGGCCTCTGGCCTCTAGCCACTTCCCTCGTGTCATGGCCCCGAAACGGCAATCTGCGCTTCTGCCTCAGTCCAAGAAACCCAAATCGGCTCCGTCCCCGAAACTGGAGGACAAGTCTGCCTCTCCCGGCCTGCCGAAGGGAGAAAAAGAACAGCAAGAAGCAATTGAACACATTGACGAAGTACAAAATGAAATAGACAGACTTAATGAACAAGCAAGTGAGGAAATACTAAAAGTAGAACAAAAATATAATAAACTCCGCCAACCGTTTTTTCAGAAGAGGTCAGAATTGATCGCTAAAATCCCAAATTTTTGGGTAACCACATTTGTCAACCATCCACAAGTGTCTGCACTGCTTGGGGAGGAAGACGAAGAGGCTCTGCATTATTTAACCAGAGTTGAAGTAACAGAATTTGAAGACATTAAATCAGGTTACAGAATAGATTTTTATTTTGATGAAAATCCCTACTTCGAAAATAAAGTTCTCTCCAAAGAATTTCATCTGAATGAGAGTGGTGACCCATCCTCAAAGTCCACTGAAATCAAATGGAAATCTGGAAAGGATTTGACAAAACGCTCGAGTCAAACACAGAATAAGGCCAGCAGGAAGAGACAACATGAAGAGCCAGAGAGCTTCTTTACCTGGTTTACTGACCACTCTGATGCAGGTGCAGATGAGTTAGGAGAAGTCATCAAAGATGACATTTGGCCAAACCCCTTGCAGTACTATTTGGTTCCTGATATGGACGATGAAGAGGGAGAGGCAGAAGATGATGACGATGATGATGAAGAAGAAGAAGGCTTGGAAGATATTGATGAAGAAGGAGATGAAGGTGAAGAAGATGAAGATGAAGATGATGATGAAGGGGAAGAAGGAGAGGAGGATGAAGGCGAGGATGACTAGCAGAGAAGACTGATGGATTCCGACTCTTTTTTATTTTCTTTTTATTAAATTTCTCCAGTCCCTGGGAGCAAGTTGCAGTCATTTCCCTCCCGTCCCCAATCCCTCTTGTGCTCAGTCGCCCTGTTTCTGAGGTCTCGCTTCTCAATACCATGGTTCTCAACTTATTTTTGGGGAAATGTCTTGAGCAAAATACAATGGGAAAAGAAAGAATCTCCACTACTCTGTTCTACATTCATTTTTATCTTTTCTTGTCTTGAACTGTGGATTCAACACCACCACCACCGTGCTCTGTGGGAAAAAAGAAAAGCCCTCCAGCCCCTTTGGCTCTGCTGGAGGCTGGAGGGTGCTAGGCCCCTGTGTAGTAGTGCATAGAATTCTAGCTTTTTTCCTTTCTCTGTATATTGGGCTCAGAGATTACACTGTGTCTATGTGAATACAGACAGTTAGCATTTAAAAAAAAAAAAAAAAAAGAATTTCGTTTCATGAACATACGTAAATTATTCACTGGCTTTTCTTTTCATGGACATTTGACTTCAGCCTTCAGTTTTAAAGCAAAAATTCTAAGAACACGTTCAGAAGCCATTTTGAACATGTGCAAATCTATCTTCGAGAAATTTTCCCAGAAGCAGAATCATGGGGTCCAAGAGTAGATGCATTCGTAATTCTAATAGATACTGCCAAATTGCCCGCCAAGAGTCTTGAAACCATTTACTCTCCCTCGGGTGATGCATGGGAGCGCCCATTTCCTTACTGCCTGGACAACAAAATGTATTATAATGAAAGACTCTTAATCCTTATTAAACAAATTTTCAGGCTTAGAGCTCTTTGGAGAAAAGAATTTATGTTATATCTAAAAACCTTCTCAATTCTTCTAAAACCACTTCCCTTGGGCAGAAACAACAAAGCAATGCTTGCTAAATTCTAGGCACCGCGCCAAGGATTAGGGACACCCAAGTAAGTGTGATGAGCTCTAAACTCCCGTTACCTCTCCCTCCCCTCCCTTGACAATTTTTAAGGCCTATTGATTTTATATTTCACGGTAGAAACTTATTATGCCCCTCTTTTCTCCATCTTCAGACATGTGGTCACATTAGCTTCTTAACTGTCTGCCTGTGACCTGTGCCTTCCGTCTCCAATCCCCAGTTCCCCTTTGTTTAGGCAATCTTTCTAAGGCGGGAGAGGCAACTCGCTACTATTTTCCATATCCATCCGCCCTGCGCTTTGAATCGGGAAGGTCCCTCACAGGCTCATGTTTTAAGACTCATTCGCAGGCAGCTGGTGCTGCTTGGGTAAACTGTGGAACCGGGAAGAGCTGGGCTTACTGGTGGAATTTGGTCGCTGGGACAGCCCTTCGAAGGAGTTACCCACTTTCGGTTCTAAACTAGCTAGCTCTGCCTCCAGGTTTGTGTTCCATTCCGCCACTCTCATGAGCTCCACTTTCCCGTCTCACTCTGACAAATAAAAATTGCAGAAGTCATAAGTCAAAATAAGCCCTCGTCCCTTACATTGTTTATTGCAGATGTTTTGTCCCTGGGACACGAAAGTAACTAACACATAGGTCCTTTTGACTCATGGAATGACACCGGAATCCCATCACCTAGCAGCTAATGCCTTCCCAATTTCATAATTACCTGCTTCTTCCTGGCCCCTTCTCTCAGAAGTTCACCGTTGATGGGCCTTCTCCCTACACGGCCGTGTGTTCAGCACAAGATGGCTAGGCGTACGCACCCAGGAGCTAAGTCTCCTGAGGTGAGTGACAGCATCATTCAATAAATGTTTTCTTTCCCTACAGAAATGACTACTTTGTGAGTTCAGGAACTACTGGAGCTCTAGCATCCAACCATATTCCAAATTCTTTTAAGATTTGAAATTTATTATTTTGACATAGTGTCTCACTAAGTCACCCAGGCAAACCATGAATTTGTAATCCTCCTGTGTAATTGGAAACTGTTCATTCATTTCCTGGCCTCCCAGACCCAAATAATCATACTGAAACTATATTAATTACAACACTGTTTGGCCAATAGCTCAAGCATATTCCTGGTAAACTCTTGTGTCTTAAATTAACCCATTTCTATTAATCTGCGTATCACCACAAGGCTATAGCCTACCAGTAAGGTTCTGGAGTCTATCTCCTTCAGCAGCTACATAACATCTTTCTGACTCTACCGACTCTCTTTCTGTATTTCTTTCAGCCTGGCTATATTCTGCTCTGAAATAAGCCAAAGTAACATCTTTATTAATCAATGGTAATAAAACATATTATTGCATACAAAGGGGAATCCCATATGTCTCCTGCCTCCACTTCCTGAGTAGCTGAGATTACAGACCTGCACTATCAGACCGAGGTTGGATTCAAATACCCTTGCTTCTCTCCTTTTCTCCTTCCCCTTCTCCTACTCCTTTTTTTCTCCTCCTCCTTCTCCTCCTCCTCCTCCTCCTCCCATCCTCCTCCTCCTCCTCCTCCTCCCCTCCTCCTCCTCCTTCCCTCCTCCTCCTCCTCCTCTCCTCCTCCTCCTCCTCCTCTTCCTCCTCTCCTCCTCCTCCTCTCCTCCTCCTCCTCTCCTCCTCTTCCTCCTCCTCCTTCTCCTCCTCCTCTTTCTCTGGTTCTAGTTGACAGATTCAAGCTCGTTGCCCTGACTCCACTGTCACTCTGCACCCCATCTGTGTCAGAACACTGGGAAGAAGCAACAGGTATTCTCTGCAGCATTTATTTGCTTCTTCTTAGACTTAATCCCTCCGCATAAACTGACCTAGAAGCTAGTCTCTTTTTTAGACACCAAAGTCATAGGTTTCCCTCTCATTCTGTAACTATTTAGAATAATGAAATCTTATTTAGTCTTATGATTAAAATAATTGTTGTACTGTTGGTTTGAAAACTCACCTCCAGTTCAGGCCCCTGTCCTGAACTACAAGCATATATTTCCAGCTGACTATTTAGAATAGGTATCTACTTGCATATATAGCTGGAATGGCCTCCCAGACTTTTTCTAAATAAGTGGCAATACCATCCTTCTAGGTCTGTTTCTCAAGTTAAAAACCTTCATCTCCCCCCTCACGCTGCTCCCCCGTCACATGCACACAGACTTTCAGTTTCTCAGCAATAGTTCTGGACATGGAATTTCCCCGTATCTCATCACCGTCACTATGACAACCAAACACCACTATTTCCTACCTGAACCTGCCCACTATTGCACGCCGGACTTTCCCCACCATTTGCCCATCTTCTTTCCATCATCTCATGGGCTACTCATGGCAGCTGGACTCAGCTTGTTAAAGCATAAGACAGGTAACATCTATCTCCTGTCCTGACTTTTCCGATCCCTTTGATCGGACAGTCAGACAGGTCAAGTTCTGCTGAAACAACAAAAGTGCCCTGACAATCTCAGCGACTTCCAAAAGCCAAGCTTCAAGTGTCACTCAGCTGAAGTCTGATGTGGGTAAGAGTTTCTTATGTCAAGCACTTCAACATGAAGGTCAAGGAATGAGGCAGAGAGAGGTGGAGGAAGCACGCTTTGTCTTTACTGCCCTAGCTTGGCAGCCTTGCGCATCCCTTCTGGTTGAAATCAAATTCTTATGACTAGGTGTGTGGTATGAATGCTCCTGCAAAGATCACTGGGATAGCTATGAAGGGACAGTTATTCTGCAAGGAATCTCATGGACATTTCCCTTAGAGAGCAAGTCAAAGTCCTCGATGTGTAGGTCTTGGCTGAAAGAACTTGCCAGAATCTTCTCGTGTCTTCCCTATTCTGTACTCTGGACTTTCTGGCTACATTCCCATTGCTCCTCCCTCCTTGCCAGGACTCTAGCTTCACTGGCTGGTTTGCTAGTCTTTGCCTGGCTCCGCTGCATTGCTGCATAGCTTCTCACTTTGCTACATACACTATCCTCACTTCCATCTTATCCGAGCTGGAAATGCACCCCCAGCACCTGCCTCAGTGTAAAGCCCTCCCCTTGCTGGTGTCACCTAGCTACAACGTGTACATCTTTAGTGTACATACCTTGTTCGTTAATTATCTCTTCCACTAGAACATGAACTCTTTGAGGTCAGATCTTTTGCTTCAATGTCCAGAAAGAGCCTGACACAAACTGCCAGGCTAATCTTCATTCCGTGACTGGATTGAACTGGTTTGAAAACTATCCTGCAATTCTCTCTTAAATTTATCCTCTTTATTTTTACTCTTGCCCTCGGTGACACAATTCTAGACCTTTAAGTTTAGTTACTGTCAAACTAGACATAAATAAACCCCCTTCAACATATGTTTGTGACAAAAGTAGAGAGAAAAATCAGTTCTACAGACACACCTTATGAATGATGAAGCAATATATGACAAGCAGGGGATGGCATATTTACTGCTGTGTTTCTGTTTGTTTCTGTTGAAATGTGAAAATTCCCAGCTAGAGTCTCTCCATCATATATTTAACTCAAATCTAATTTAAATATTTTTTCTAGTTCATCCCATTACGGAACAGCATCCGGTCTGTCTCTCTTGCACGTTTTCTCTCTTTCTCTCCTCTCTTCCTTCCCTCCCTGTCTTCATTTCTTCATGTCTCCCCCCCCCCGCCCCCCGCAACAATGGCCTCAGCCACTGAAGGATAAAAAAGCACTCAACCTTGACGTTGACTATTTCACTACATAGCGCCTCCAACCTTTCTTACAGGAGCCATCTCACATTCCTAAAATTAATTTTAATTATTTCTCCAGCTTGCTGCTGGAGAATAAAAGCATACACTTGGGCAGATCCAGTTGGAGGTAGGAAGCGAAATCATGGTCCAGGTTTTTCCACAAAAAGCATTATTCTGCTGGGAGCTGCCCTCATTTAGTGAGGGATGGTTAGCACCTACCTCCAGTTTCCTAGCAACACAAAGCTTTCCTGCTGCTAGGACTGAGGGTCATTTTTATATCTTCCCATCATTTTTTCCTGGACTCTATGAAGAGAAATTACTCTAGTAAATTCCCATGGCAGAGGGCACACTGAAAAGTGTGTATGTGTGATGGGGAGGGAAAGTGAGGGGTGGTGTGTGCATCTGGAGAAAGAGACCAGGAAAAGGGGCAAGGAGGGAGTAGCAATGATATGAAGGGCACAAAGAAATGTATCTTAATGAAATTGTCAAAGGAACCAGAAGGTTTTGGGGAATGTATCTTCTCACTGTGGCCCAAAGATTTGCCGTAACAGGGCTCAAGACTGAGGATGCTCACTTGACGACAATTTACAGCTTATTTTGTTGGACATATAAACTGAATAAAGAAACATTGTAGGTATCTGTTTTCATTGCCTTTTATAAGCTCAATTCGTAGAGGATCCCTGTTTAAATTCTGTATGTATTTTATAAGATAGTTATGTCTAAATGTTGGTTCTCAGAGGCCACTGTCCTCCACTGATATCTCTGTGGACAAACAGTGGTTTTGAGAATACAGACAGATGTGAATTCATTTGCTGACTTCCGCCTGTTAGCTATGAGACATTAAACATTAGCCAATCTCCAGAAAGCTGGTTTTCTTCATATGGGAAAGGAAGGTAAAACTCACATGTTTTACTGATTTCTATTCTATCTTTCTGTCTTTCTATTTATCATCTATATATTTATCTTTCTATCTGTCTATCTATCATCTGTGTATGGATCTATGTATCTATCTATATCTATCTATCTATCTATCTATCTATCTATCTATCTATCTATCTATCTATCTATCTATCTACCACCTATAAACTGTCTGTCTGTTTGTCCGTCTATCTATCTATCTATCTATCTATCTATCTATCTATCTATCTATCTACCACCTATAAACTGTCTGTCTGTTTGTCCGTCTCCTGCATTTGTGTCTTTCTACTGGAGACAACCCAGAGTCTTGCATATGCTAGGCAGGAGCCCTATCACTGAGCCACATTACTGGCCCCAGCTGTTCCTTAATGATAGCACCCTGGCTAGTGTGTTTGTGTTATGTGTGGTGTGTGTGCATGTACAAGCATACATGCACATGTTTGTGTCTGTGTGTGCAACAAGATGCCCAGAGTCCCAACTTTAAAAGACAGAAACTCAGCTCCCCCAAGTTTCCAGAACAGTCTGCCCAGTTAGGTGTGTTCTCCCCTTGGATACTTGGCATGGTTTCCATTAAAGAGTGCTCTTCTGGTGAAGAGAATTGATTCTGCTAAAATGAACCTTGGTTCCCTTGTTGGCTATCCTCTTCCAAAATGGAGCTCCAGCAAACTACTCAGGGGAGTGGCAGGGAATGACATCCTGAGGATGTATGTACGTACATACATACATGCATATGTATGTAGAGCTATGTACTGAGGCTGGAGGAATATGAAAAGAACAAGAGCCTACTGAAAGCCCTCCCGTGATTGTGTCCACCCTGTCTCCAGCTATGTTTTCACATGGGCAGAAGGAACTCTTCTTTTAAAGTCGTTGTTAATTTAAAAGCAAAGCAGCAAAAAAACAAAAAACAAAAAAACAAATTACAACCTAAAATCTGAATGTGACTCAGTGGTGGAGGTTTGCCTACAGTGCTGAAGATCCTAGGTTTGATTCCCAGTACAACCTAAATAAAACAAAGCATGGAAAACAAACAAACAAGAATCCACAATTGTTTTGGGCCCTTTAAACAGATAAGACTCTTTTTACAATACAAATAAAATACTGGTTTAGTAAAATCCAATTTGCATACATTGGGGAGTCTTTGAATACTTTATTTAAGCCTGTAATCACATAAAAGGACTCTCGCTTTAACAATGATTAATTTAGAATTATTATGCTTAAGAAATCATAATGTAGGGATTTTAACTGTATTGCCAACACAAATGCATTCTTTAAGAAATTCCAGGCATTGATGTGCTCCTACATTCTTCCTAAACCTTTTCTGTTGAATTGAACTCAGTGTCTCTGTGATGCTCAGGTTTTTCCCTTTCATGAGCTCACAGCCAAAACATAGGATGACGGAGACTTTCTTTCCTTAGCTTGAGGGGAAGGGCCTGGAGGCAGAGTGGTCTCCAGTAAAATCTTCATGAAGACTCAACAGCAAGATCAAGTCTTTAGTGCCACAGATTTTGGTATTAATCTTGCAGGAAAAAAAAAAACGAGTCTGTAGAAAAAAACTAAGATCATGACATGACATCTCTGACTTTATGCTTCATGACATGTTTTGAGACAGCTTCTATGTTACCACATGAGCCGGTCTTCCTTGATGCTTTCAGCAAGGAGGGTGTCATTTGGTTTTTATTCACTTGCTGGTACCTCCTGCAATGCAGCATCTTCATAGCTAAAACAAATAAAAGGGTCCTATGAGTGAGGGCTAGTAGACAGTTGGGCTCATGTAAAGTCTTTCTCAGTTTAAATAATTTGTAGATATATATTTATTCTTTACAAGAGAGATATTCTTAAGTAATCCCCAAACAGGGTAGAATTTTAGAAATAAGGTTTTTTTTGTAAATTAAAAAACTTAAAGGAAAAGGTCATAGTTAGTGTTCCCTAGTACCTGTTCATCAACCCATGATAAAGAAATGTGTGCATCTATAGTTGTTTTTAGAAAATGTTGTGGCCCACTATAAACACTATAAGCTAAACACATTGCCAAGAAAATTTAAAAACATTATTACAATTTAATTAAAAAATTCAAAAAATGTGACTGGGTTTCGTGATATATGCCTTTGATCCCACCACTGGGGTTGGGGGGAGCAGATACATCTCTGTGAATTTTAGGCCAGCCTGGTGTATATAGCAAGTTCTAAGTCAGCCTGGGTTGCATAGTGAGACCCTGTTTTAACAAACAAACAGACAGATAGACAGATGAAGAAAATGAAGACTAGTAATGTATTATTATTAGAACACACCCTGCCTACTTTTATGTCAAACTGACACAGCTAAAGTCACCTTAGAGGAGAGAACATCAATTGAAAAAATAAAAAAAGCTTTCATAAGACCTGGCCGTAGGCAAGCCTGTAGGTATTTTTCTTAATTAGAGGTTGATGGAGAGGGCCCAGCCTGCTGTGAATGTTCCCATCCCTGGGCTGGTGTTCTTGGATCTATAAGAAAGCAGGGTGAGCAGACCACGGAGAGGAAGCCAGTAAGTAGCACCCCTCCTTGACCTCTGCATCAGCTCCTGCCCCCACATTCCGTCCTGGTTTGAGTTTCTGCCTCGGCTGCCCTTAATGACTGTGATTCAGGATGCATAAGTCAAACAAACCCTTTCTTTTCCAAGTGGTTATTGGTCAATGTGTTTTAAGAGTAACTCTAATTCAAACCTGTAGACAAAAACAATGACTGTGTCAAATTGCTAAAAGAAAATTGTTTTCTAAGTTTCTGTATTTACTATTACTTTTCTGTTTAAGACCAGCATCTTAAACAGAAAACACCTTCCAGATCACTCCAGTGGAGAGGTCATACTTTCCATCACTCTTCTGTCAATTTAAACTAAAAAGATAAAATTTAGTGAAAGGAGAACTACTAAAATAGTGCATGTACAAGAGTTCAAGAGTTTATTACTTTTTGTTCAACCCATCTTTTAACACTTTTTCAGCTTCACGAGTTGCTGTGGGACAATGGTCTGTACCCTGTCACTTATATTTTAAATAGATGCTGATTGGCCAGTAGCCAGGCAGGAAAGATAGGCGGGGTGACCAGGCAGGAAGTAGAGGTGGGGCAAAGAGAATTCTGGGAAGAGGGAAGTTCAGTCTGCAGTAGTGACCCAGCCACAGAGGATTGTGATTGCCATGCCGAAGAAGGTACCAAGCCACATGGCTAACACAGACAAGTATTACAGGCTAATATATAAGAGTTAATAAGAAGCCTGAGCAAATGGATGGAAATAGAAAACTCTATCCTGAGTTGAGGTAACACAGACCCCAAAAGATGAACATGGGATGTACTCACTTGTAATTGGTTTCTAGCCATAAATAAAGGACATTGAACCTATAATTTGTGATCCTAGAGAAGCTAAATAAGAAGGTGAACCCAAAGAAAAACATATAGTCATCCTCCTGGATGTTGGAAGTAGACAAGATTGCCAGGCAAAAATCAGGAACTTGGGGGTGGGGTGGAATGTGGGTAAGGGGAGATGGGGAGAGAAAAGTGAGAAGGGGAGGATGGGGGGAGCTTGGGGGAATGGGATGGTTGGGATAAAGGAAGGGTGGATAGGGGAGCAGGGAAGTATATATCCTAATTAAGGGAGCCACCTTAGGGTTGGCAAGAGACTTGACTCTAGAGGAGCTCCCAGGTGTCCAGGGAGATGTCCCCAGTTAGTTCCTTGGGCAGCTGAAGAGAGGGAACCTTAAATGGCCCTATCCTATAGCCATACTGATGAATATGTTACATATCACCATAGAACCTCCATTTGGCGATGGTTGGAGATAGAGACAGAGACCCACATTGGAGCACCGGACAGAGCTCCCAAGGTCCCAAGGAGGAGCAGAAGGAGGGAGAACATGAGCAAGGAAGTCAGGACTGTGAGGGGTACACCCACCCACGGAGACAGTGGGGCTGATCTATTGGGAGCTCACCAAGGCCAGCTGGACTGGGATTGAATAAGCATGGGATAAAACTAGACCATTTGAACATGGCAACATGGCAGACAAAGAGGGCTGATGAAAAGCTAAGGACAATGGCACTGGGTTTTGATCCTACTGCATGAACTGGCTTTGTGGGAGCCTAGCCTGTTTGGATGCTCACCTTCTTATACCTGGATGGAGGGGGGAGGACCTTGGACTTTCCACAGGGCAGGGAACCCTGACTGCTCTTCAGACTGGAGAGGGAGGTGGAAAGGAGTGGGGAGAGGGGGAGAAGAGTAGGGGGAGGAAGAGAGGAGTGGGGGAGGGGGAGGGAAATGGGAGGCGAGGAGGAGGCGAAAATTTTTTCAATAAAAATAATAAAAGTCAATTAAAAAAATAAGAAGCCTGAGCTACTGGGCTAATCAGTTTGTGACTAATGTAAGTCTCTCTGCAATTTCTTTGGGACTTAATGGCTGAGGGAACCCAGCAGGACAGAAACCTCAGTCAACAACAAGCTACATGTGGCTCTGTCAGTAAAGCCCTTGCTGCCAAGCCTGACGACCTGAGTACTATCCCTGGGCCCTACATGGCCAAAGGAGAGAACCTCCGCCCTCTCTGACCTCTACATGAGCATCGTGGTATGCTTGTGCTTCTCCAACACCAATCAATAAAACGCTATCCAATCAGAATTTTAAAGAGAATTAATGCAATCTTCCTTCGTTGCAAAGTCCATAGAAGTACAGCTTTTGGTCTAAATGTGTTTGCTTTATTACCATCCTCCCCATAGCTGTTCCTCACTAATGACAGTGGCTTTTCTGTGACTCGTTCCCATGGTGTTTTCCTTATGAGGTTCTCTGTCCTGGAACAGGTAGTGACATCTGGGCCAGGCCCTCCAGGTTCTCCAGCAAATGAAAGTGCGGAACTCAGAAAGTCTTGTACCCAGGAGAAGACATTCTTGGCAGAGCACTTGGCAGAAGACGGTAGAGAATCTGGGGGCTTGTCGCCTCTCGGCCTTTTGCACTGCCTCACCTTATTTCTTTCCCTTCGTAACCATCTCACACCTCATAGTCCATGCCACCATCTGCTTCTGGTGAACACAGCACCCAGCACATTTCTTTGCATAACCCAGCATAACCCCACACCACCAGTCCACTTCTACCCCTGGGTCCATAAAATGTGGCTGTATCTGGTTTGTAACAGAAAGAGATTGATAATAGTAACTGTAGGCATGAACTTTATGACAAGAGAAGAGGAAGATATGACTATAATCACTGGATGATGGTGATAATGTTGGTGGCAGTTATGGATGGTAAACAAGACATCTTGAGACAGGTATTACAGTCATTTGCAGTCAAAGTGGGAAAATTGAACACTAGAGGCATCTACACGCTTACCTAGTGAGTGGAAAAATCAGAGTACTCACCCAGTCCCTAAACTGTTACTTACGGTGGCCCTCTTCTTTGAGTGCTCCATGAGGGTAGGAACGATATGTTTGTTGTTGAATCCCATAGGGGTACCAAAATACCTAGCATACATTTGAAACTCAATAAATATCTCATGATTCATCTTCACTGCCGACTTGCCTAGATTTACAGCCACTATGGAGAAATACCTCCAGTGTTTCTGGGAGTGCCCAGTGTGTCTCCAGAAAGACAAAGAGGGGATATTCACCCTGAATGTAGGTGGAATCATTTCATATGATGGGTTTCCGGAAGTAATAAGGGGAAAGGGAGCCGAGAAGCCACATAATTCTCTCCCTGCTTCCTTATTCCAAAGGCTATGCAATGAGCTGCTATAATGTATTCCCCTATGATGGTTTACCTTCAGACTGTTACCCAAAACAAACCCACCCTTACCTAAGTGGCTGTTGCCTGGTATCTTGCCACAATGAAGAGAAAAATGGCATATATATTGAACACATTAGCCATTATTAAGGCTTTTTGGTCAAATTCAGAAAAGCTTGGCTTTGGTGATAAAGGTGATTTGTATGTTTCTTTTTTCTTTTTAATAATAAGGACCATTTGACATAGTGAGTTATGTGCTGTACATGTTATATTAAAGGCTAATTAAACTAAGTAAAATTAGGACTTCCTTGATTAAAAACTGTATACAGTGTATTTTCTATTTGTTGACTTGGTCTTTGCAAATAAAGCTTGGGGTATCTCCTGTGACCTCAGTAGACTGCCCATTGGGGCAGAACTTTCATATATTAGATTTTCATTAAGGGTACTTACAGGTGCATAGCAGATTTCCCATTTCAGGCCATATTGCCAAGGGCTAAGGGTTGACTCTTAGTGGCTGCGTGTGCATTCAGGGACTCTGAGTAAGATGGTTGGACCTAGAGTAGTCAGATTTTGTCAGTTATCTGGGGGGAACACAGCAAAAGGCATCAGATAGATTTGACCCTTGCCTAAAGTAGGATGTACTTGAGTTAGCGAGGTGTGAATGAGGTCTAGGTTGGAGGTGGGAAAAGATTGTAGTTGTTTAGAATCTTATGTGTGTAAAGAGGTCAATGCCATCTTGGATTGGGGAAAGATCCAAGGTTCTTCTCTCTTATATTACAGTTGGCTTATAGAGTTTGTTTCATTATGTAGTTAAAATCCACCCACTTTTGCCTTTTGTTTTCTCCTCGAAAAAGATCATTAAGGCAACTTCTCTCTGGTGCCAGGTTGGCATTCCCAAGGAAGATTCATGATTGGATTATGTTCCTGGGCACTATAAATCAAACCCGATGGCAGGGATATGTTGATAGCTTGAAGGAAGTGAGAAATAAATTAGGAAGGGAGAAGGCCTGGAGTGCGAAGGCATAAATCTCAAACTTAAATCTCAAAAGATGAAAAACTGCAAAGGCCATTTTGAAAACCTGGCTTAGACTCTGTTAAATGAGTCAAACAGAGAAGAAAGGGAATAAGTGTGAATGGATTTGATTTATACAAATGTCTGTAAGGAGAAGAGAATAGGCGTGTTTTAAACACCAAGAGGTCCCTTTGAAGGGTGTTGGAATCACAAGAGAAATTACTTAAGGTGCTTTAAAAATAGTTAAATCACACGAGGGATTATTTATGGCATTGGGTTTCTCTTAATTGATTTATTTGTCGGTTGTCAGCACTGGGGATTGAACCTAGATATTCTTCTGCTGAATAGTCTCAGTCCCTGCTTGTGGCATTTGAAAAGGGGTGTTGTGTGTGTGTGTGTGTGTGTGTGTGTGCGTGCGTGCGTGCGTGTGTGTGTGTGTGTGTGTGTGTGTAATGTATGCAGTCATCAGACAGGCCTAAGCTGCTTGGCTGAATTTCTGATATTTCTGACTCTCCTTGTTTTATATCCTCTATTGTCATTTTCTTCCTGAGGCTAAAGGCATAGGTTTCTGAATTCCCATGGATTATTGGTGTCCCCTATATCACAATATAGAAGGAAGGACTTAGTGGTTTGGGGTTGAAACAAGCATTAGGTTTGAGCCATCTTTCAGTCAGTTATATGACCTTGGCCAGGTCATTTGTCCTCTGTAATTCAAGGTTGCCAATTTAGATTAGGCAAGAATGAAATGAACCTTGTATATATACCGAATTCCACAATCCCCACCTTGCAATGGGTGTCTAAAATGCATAGATTGTTTTAGGATTCATTTTAATTTCTCTGAAACTTCATACTTTGAAGAAGTATTTCAATGTATATAAACAGTTCCCTTTGGGCCAAGAGGACGATTATAACACTTGACTTACCTAACAAGAGGTGTGCATATCTGGTCTACAATGGTATACAGCCTTTTAATTCTTACTAGAAGTTTCAGGATGGAATGATTTCAATACCCAGGGTGCACCAGCTGGTCTTCTGCACACCCTGTTTTAGAGGGCTGAGTTGGACTCAGGTCAGGCTGTGTTCCCCATAAACCATACTAGAGGTGAATTGCATCCAGAAGCTTTTACACTTATGATGTTAGAATACACTTTGGTTTTTAAAAAGATTTTTATAAAGTGCATCAGGGTTTGCCTGCACATGTGTATGTCACATGTGTGCAGTACCCACAGAGGCCAGAAGAGGTCACTGGATCCTATGAAACTGGTTTAACGATACTTGTGAGTCACTATGTGGGTCTCAGAACCGAGTCAAGGTCCTGTGCTAGAGCAGTAAGGGCCCTTAGTCCCTGAACCATATCTCCAGTCCTTGAATGCATCATGAATGAGTTCTTTTGTCCAGACTTCATAAACAATCCCCCTTTGCTCTCTCAAACTATTCTCATGTGAAGAATGGCATGCTTTCCATTCCGGCAAATGAGTGGATGAAGTGGCAAGAGAAAAAGCTGGCTCCTAAAATGCTGGAGTTTTTCAAATGGAGTTGGTGTCCATAGCCAGTGAACACAGATGATTTTGGTCGAGGTGGGGTGGGAAGGGGGTTTGATTGTGTCAGACAATGTTAGGACGGTCCTAATGAAATTCTAAATGCTGGATGGTTTATGAGCAACAGGCCCTGAAGGGCTATGACGTTCAAAACCAAGTTGCCTTAAGATTTAGCATTGAGTGAGGATTTTTTTTCCTGTGACCTCATAGGCGAGGAATCTTTGGGCTTCTTTTTATAAGAACAGTGATTTAATTTGTGAGGACTGTGTGCCCACCTTGGAAGTTAGGATTTCAATAGGTAATTTTCTTTTTCCTTACAAGATGGGGTTAGGGGAAATGTATGGACCAGGGTGGTATGATTTGTGTGGGTTTCTTTTCTTTATATGGTAAGTTGTCTGAACATTTTAGACAACATTAGAAGGCCTTTCTGGAAGGTGTTGGTGCTGAGGCAGTATGAACCTGAGCATACTTCCAGGCTGTGTCAGGAACACTACAGCATCCACCTAGAGAACTCTCTGTGAAAAATTCCAAATTCAGTACAAACATATAGAGGTTTATTATTTGTGTTTTAATAAATAAAGCTTGCCTGAAAGTCAGTGCAAAGCAGCCACACTCATCAGCCATACAGGCCAGGCAGTGGTTACACACATCTTTAACCCCAGCAGCCACACTCATCAGCCATCTAGGTTGGGCAGTGGGTGGCGTGCTCCTTTAATCCAGGACTAGGAGGGATATAAGATGGGAGAAGACAGGTCTCACACTCAGTCTCATTCTGAGGATTCATGGAAGATTTCCCATTTCTGTTTGAGTGTTGCGGGAGGTCCTCCCACTCCTCCAGACAATAGCCGCTGAGATACCAGCCCATTGGGGCGTGGTCTCTCTCCCTTTAAAAAAGCAGCCACTTCCCTCTCCTCTCTCTCTTCACTTCCTGCTCCGCCGGTGACTTGACTTCCTTCCTGGTTACGCAGAGGGCTGACAGTGATCTGTAAGTTTTTTCCCCTTTAAATAAATACCACCCTATTAATCATAATTCCAAACTGGTGTGGCATTGTTTATGACTTACGTCTTCAATTGGCGCCCAACGTGGGGCGCCATTTGTAGTAATATGGGGAGCAGCGGCGGGGCTATGTCCCCAAAACCCCAGCCGCCTGCCCGGGTAGCTTATGCCCCGAAATAATTACACAGACACTGTATTCATTTAAACACTGCTTTGGCCCATTCCTATCTAGCCTCTTCTAGGCCAACTCTCGCATATTAATTTAGCCCATTTCTAATCATCTGTGTAGCGCCCCTAGGTGCGCTTACGGGGAAGATTCTAGCCTAAGTCCATCCTGGGTCGGAGCTTCATCACGTGCGTCTGCCTGGGAGCTGGGCATGGCGTCTCTCTGAAGCGTCTGCTCCAGAGAGCAGAGCTGCGGAGTCTGACCTCACTTCCTCTTCCTCCCAGCGTTGTGTTCTGTTTACTCCACCCACCTAAGGGTGGGCCTATCCAATGGGCCTAGCAGTTTCTTTATTGCTTAGCCAATGAAATCAACAGATTGATATATGACACTCCCACATCATTTGAGTTAGAAGTAAGAGCCAGTGGCTGACTGCTTTGCTTTTCTGATCTTCAGGTTGAACCCCATTATTTGTCTCTGGGTTTTTATTACTTGTGTTACAAGAAGTCATTGCAGAAATGCCAACTTCAAAGGCCAAAATCCCTGGGACAAATGTTCCTAGAAGAGTTTTCAATTCTTTCTCACTTTATAGGGGAAAAATGATAAGATAACCTAACTTTAAGCTTTAGAGTAAAGTATACATAATTTCTTTTATTAATGTACATATTTATTGCAAAGTATCTAGGGGGTAAAAGCTAGAAGAAATAGTTTAAAGTTTCTTATGAACTTACCTTAAAGATAGACATTAATTTTCAGTGGAAATGATTTTGAATATCTCCTTGGAAGTTTGCCAAGTGTCCTGGGGTTGTTGTTCCAGAGAAAGAAGGATGAGGAGCTTCGAGTTATTGGAAGTTCATCTCTACACTTTCTTATGTAAGAATAATCATTTGACATGATGAGATGCTACAGGACTTGTGTAGTGATGAGGCGAGCAGGCAGGCCTGCTTTTTGTCCTGCCCTGCTCCCACACAGCTAGCTTAGCCCCAGAAATAACAACACACAAATTGTATTCTTTTAAACACTGCCTGGCCCATTAGCTCTAGCCTCTTACTGGCTAACTCTCACATCTTGATTAACCAGTTTCTAATAATCTGTGTAGCACCATGAGGTGGTGGCTTACTGGGAAAGATTCAGCATGTCTGAGCTGGTGGCTGGCTCCATGGCATCTGTCTCACTGCCTTCTTCCTCCCAGAATTCAGTTCTGTCTACTCCACCCACCTAAGGGCTGGCCTATCAAAGGCCAAGGCAGTTTCTTTATTAACCAATGAAAGTAATACATCGAAAGAAGACCCACCTACATCAGACTGGTTACAGGTTGCAGGGACTTGGCTCACTGTCATCCTTACTGTTCCAGGTCCTACTAATCTATCATCTTGACTTGGGGGTTACAGGTGATATTAGCCCCCTTTGTGCCAATTTCAGGCTCTAGTGTCCTGGGTATCTGTACATTCTGTTTGTCAACTGGTTCCTGTCAGCTCTGCTTGTGGCCGTGAGAGCTAGTCAGACCCCCATGGTCACTAGCTCTCAAGTGGTCCTTAGGGATTCTTGGGCCAACACTCGAAAGGACAATAGTCAATCCCTTTCATTTAGTTTGAGTTGTCCTAGGATTTCACACATGGCTGTGGAGAGCCCCTTGAAAATGGAGGTATCATGACACAGAGGGCGGGAGGGTGGCAGAGGACTCTCTCTCCTCTTTAATCTCTCGAAGATGGTGAGTTATTTCTTCATAATTATGGAAAGGCAGCCCACTCCACTTTCCTCACAGGGCTGTAACTAATGGTGTAGCTTTGAAATAAATTAATCCTGCTGTGTTAGCTGGTCACGGGAGGATCTTCCCAGTGTTTCTTCCCCCATTCAACTTCTGGCTGCAGAGGAATTTGAATAAGAGCAGAGCAAGGGGTAAAAACAACTAAATTATAATACGATGTTGAATAAATACCTTAGATAGCTCACAACCGTCCTCTTTAACTCAGAGCCCTCCCAAATGACACATTTAGGAATGAAATATCTGAAAGGAAGCTTATGTTGTGAATAACAATGTCTGCAGACCTCTGCTTCTCCCTGGATGGAGTCGCTAGCTCCAGGAGTCCTGGGACCTGAAATTCTCTGGAAGCTCTTCTAAGGAAGCTAAAAACATCAGAAAACAACACCATGGGATGGCTGGAAACTAACGGTGATGGAGAGTGAGTGAAGTCAAGGCTTGACCCTTCTTGGCCCTTTAGCTCGCCAATCTCACCATCCCTTTGGAGTTCTTCAGGATTCATATAGAGATCTGATTTTATCACACAGACTCTGGAGGCACCTGATCTTCTTCCTCCCTGACCAGCATACTTAATTCTCTCTACCCTTTCACACAGAGACCAAAACTCACAGCTTGTGATCTATATCCACATCCTGAATCTCTATCGCCATATTGTCTTCCTTGGATGGAAGAGCCTTGTAAGAGGAAAATCCATGCTACTTCTGAGATTTGAACCAGTAAGTTCTTAGTCACAAATTCAACTTCAGAAGGTTAGTTTTTAGGTCAAAGGCATGAACTATGTACTCAGTTATCCTGGATTTAAATGACCACAAGTGATGCCTGGAGCAAGACAGTCAAGGAGGGGTTTTTTTGTGACTTAATTTCTTTATAAGAATAATGGGAGTATCAAAACAATTGGTTTATGATTTGCAGTGACTATTAGACATGTTTTACACAGAAAGGGGTCTGGCATGAATCTTAAAACCCATCAATTTCTGAATCACGTTAGCAAATGATACTTTCCAGTTCATGAAAAATAATGGCATTAGGAAATCAAGCAACTTGATTCCACTAATTTTACTATTTCTTTGTTTTAGTATATATTCCTTCCTTCTGCGAGGACAGAATTCTTCCTTTTCCAATTTACAAGACACCAAGAAACCATCTAGTTATTCATGACATAAACCATAATGGACATCATTCTGGTTTCTCTTCATAGACACAGACTTAGTCTGACCTTGAACTCTATGTAGCTGAGATTAATCTTGAACTTCTGATCCTCCTACCTTCTCCCCAGTGCTGGGATTATAGCTGTATACTACCATGGAAGGTCTATGTAGTGCTGAGGACCAAACACAGGTCTCTGTGCATATGAGGCAAGTAGCCTTCCAGCCGAGTTATATGTGATCCAAAGACACATTCAAGTCCTTATCAAGCTCCATCAGTCTATTGCAATGTAGTTTTAGTTACCACTAAAAGTGCTTTCAATGGGGCTGTGAATAGACACTGTAGAATGATATAGTGGGGGAGGGTTTGGTTGTTTCCCTGGATACCACCAAAATGCTGGTGCACCGAGCTCTGTGCTAGTCTGCTCTCTGGCTCTGCTCCTGTGAATCATGTACCCAGAACCATCTCAAATACCTCTTAGAGTCAATTATCAAAGTGCAGAGTTCTTCTGCCCAAGCTAGAGTTCTGTGCCCTAGTTGCCCAAATCCACTTACCTACCTACCCATTGAATAGATTCCCAAGTCCTAAGAAACACAAATATATTTTAAAATTATTTTTATTTATTGTCTGTGGTGTTTTGCCCATGTATGCCTCTGTGCACTTGTGAGGGCTTTTCCATTAGGTGTAGGATTCCCCAGGACTGGGGTTACATATGGTTGTGAGCCACCATGCAGGTGCTGGGAATCGAACCCAGATCCTTGGGGAGAGAAGCTAGAGCTCTTAATCAACCACAAGTGGATTTTGAATACCAATAATAATAAACATTTCCTCTTGACACCTTTTCTGTCCCCTGTGGTTCCTACTTAATAAGTGACACCAAATGCCCAGTTGTTTAAGTGAGAAAACATTAAGTTGGTTATACTTGATGCCCTTCCTCCTCATTGCCACACAGCCATGTGATTGCCAAGCATAGCCGATAATTCTCACACACCCTTTCATTCAGTTCACCTTACTTACCTCCATGTTTGTCTCCCAGGCATGTTATAGAAATCTACACACTTTATAGTTTAAAACAATAGACATTTTTAATTATAATTTCTAACATCAGAAATCTAAACAAGGTGCTAATATAGACACGGTGCTTCTGAAAACTCAGAGGGGAGAGGCTGCCCTCGCCCTATACGCTTGGGCTGATCTAAACATTTCTTGGTTTGTGACAATGTGAGTCTAATGCGACCATAGACCTCTCCTTGGGAGGTCTCCCTGTGTCTTAATATAGCCTTAAAAGGATACTGGCTATGGGCTTTAAGGACTTCTTAACCTCATAGAGGCTAAATTTTGTTCAACTATTTGTAAAAGACTGTGTATTCAAATAGCATCATATTTTCCAGTTCTAGAGGGACATGAATTTGGGTGAGGTTCTCCTGAACCCACTAAAATAGGTAAATCCTAATTTATTCCACTACCATATCATGCCTATTTTACCTCACCACTGGGTGTTATCTTGTTCTCATCCTTGAATATATTTATTTTTTCCTTAGCAACCGAAAATGATTAAAATCAAGTCATATTTCTCTCCACCTAGGATAAATCAACAGTATCCTTGTGAGCCTCAGAATAAAGGCCGCGATCCTTAGGACAGTTTAAGAGTTCTTTGCGTATGTGGTCTCAGATCTCAGCTTCTTTGCCCCTTTTTTTCTGACATAGCAAAATGCTTAGCAAATTCAGTTGTGAAAGAGGGTCACATTCTTCTTTAAACAAAACAAAACTGTGTCTGTTTGAGCATGTGTGTTTCAACATGTATGTGAACACACGTGTGTGTGTGTACATTTGTGTTTAGGCCAGAGGTCAAACACAGATGTCATCCTCAGGAAACATTCACTAGTTTTCTTTCAAGGCAGGGTCTCTCTTTTTCTAGGACATGGAACTCAGTTATTCAGCTATATAGGCCACCCAGCAAGCTACAGGCTTCTTCCTGATTCTGCCTCCCTACATCTGGAATGAAAAGCATACATCAACCTTAAGATTTGTATGTGGGTGCAGGGCTTGAACTCACATCCTCTTGTTTGTTTGGTAAGCATTTAAGCAGTTGCGCTGTCTCTCCCAGATCATCATGTTGCCTCTACTCGAAGCCGTCTCACGTGCTCTATATTCTGTCAATAGTTCACAAGCATCCCATGCAGTTTTCCTCCCGGGACTCAATGCTAGTGATCAGTGAGGTTGAAAGTCATCCGCCTCTTCCAGGAAGCCACCCTGGGTTCCCAGCCTCCATGCAACCTGGTTCACTCTTTGTCTTCAGACCTTCCCGCACTGGAGAGCATCTTCCCTAATGTACAGCAATTGCTCATTCCTATCTCCTCGTTCCCGACTCACCAGTAATGTCCGTGACTATGGTGGCTGTAGGACGTTTCAAACACAATGCGGCCACCCACACAGGATCTGAGGTGCACAGGCCCAGATCAGCGCGAGCAGAACAAATGAGTTAAGAGCACATAATGCTTTCGCATTAAAGGCATGCGATGTTTAATCTGCCTCGCAGAGATGTTTCTAATAGTTACTTTGAACATTTCTTTTTCCTACAAAGAATTATAAGTGTGAAAATATGATAGTAATACTACCTTTTAGAAAGAAAAAAGGGTGGATATTTCAGTAACACATTTTACATTTCGTCAGTCCAAGGAGCTATTACTATCTGATTTGTAGTGCCTGTGGTAATTCACCAGACGTTGCTAAAGACTCTCCATTCTGTCCTGTCTCTCATATCCAGAGGAGCTAGAGAACCCCTGCCAGAAGTTGGTGTGTCTCTCTCTCCCAACTGTACTAATAACTTGACCAGTATATATGAAGTACATACTTGACTGTGAATATAGGGCTCGGGGAAACATAAAAGAAATGAGCGGGTAGGATGAGTAATGGAAGGGGTCTTGGGATTGTTGCTAGGCAAACATTGTCAATGGCAACTTGCCAGAAAATCTCATGCATTTTTCCTCTGACCTCCATTTTTGTTATTTTACCTATCTTGGAAAAATGTGTCCCTTATATTTATTGCTCCACATGAGAGATGTGCTAGACCTATGGTTAACCAAGATGAATCAGACACCTCTAGATGAGGAAGAGCATGAGCTAGTAACCATAATGCCTTGCTTTCTTTGGACAATTCCATGGAGCCTAGAAAATGAGAGATCTTGGCTTTGTACAAACCATTCCATATGCTTTTCCTGGGCAGTGCAACACCAAACATCTTTGCAATGGCCAGAAATGCAAAACTCCCAGACAAGTGCATAGGTGTCCATGCTTCTGACTTTGGCTTTGGCAAAGGTCTTTGCAAGTAATGTATAAGTATAAAACAACAGAGAGGTAAGCTGGACTTCACTAACATTAAAAACTCTTGTGCAGAGGCTGGAGAAAGTATTTGCTGTACAGGCATGAGGGCAGGAGTTTAAATTCCCAGCAGCATGGAAAAGCCAGGTGCAGTGCGTGTATCTAACCCCAGTGGCAGAGGGACAAAAAAACAAAGCTGCAGACTCCATTGGCACAGCCACATCTGGTGGCAATGACGCAAAGGTTATAGGACCAGCAAAGCTGTTTGATGAAGATTCAGCAGAGCTGAGCTGCATGATGGCCGCTGCGACATCTTTGGTTTTCCTCTCCGGCTGATACCTATTTGGGTGACTTTTAGTATTTGTACAATTTAGGGATATTGGATTGATGGAAATTTTTTTTTATTTAAATCTTTTTTTTATTGAGAAAATGAGAAAAAAGAAAACAAATTTCCACCTCCTCCCAGCCTCCCATTTCCCTCCCCCTCCTCCCACCCTTCTCCCTCTCCTCCCACCCTTCTCCCCCTCCCCCCACTCCTCTCCCTCTCCCTCTCCAGTCCAAAGAGCAGTCAGGGTTCCCTGCCCTTTGGTAAGTCCTAGGTCCTCCCCCCTCCGTCCATATCTAGGAAGGTGAACATCCAAACTGGCTAGGCTCCCACAAAGCCAGCACATTACGTAGGATCAAAGCCCTATTTGTGTCTTCTCCCAAGAATGCTGCTTCGAAGCTTCCCAGGAAAGTCCTGAACACATTACCCCTCCTGCTTTTAGGGAGATATCCTTATCTACTTGAAGGTCTTCTTATGCCTTGGAGGTTGTGGTATACATAAAGAAGCCAGAGGTCCCCTTCTGAGGCTATGAGATATTGTTAAAACATATCTCCCTCTGCTTATTCACGAGCAAGATATACAGAGTTAAGTAAATTCAAAAATGTCAACAAGACTTGGTGGGCTAGAGGAGTTGGCCACAGTTCAGATTGCGAGCCTCTTCCCACTATACCCTCAGACAATTACATGGCCTATAGCGCAATACTGTTAGATTAGCTGAAGTTGCCTCAGCCTTACACAGAGCCTTATATTGGTGAGCAAACTGTGGAGTGAAAAGATGATTTAAAAAACGGGGTGTCAGGACCTCCCTTTCTTAGAAAATTTAGTACATGCAGAGTCACTGTGGTGTCATGTGACCAAGGGACAACAGAATGCCAGGAATAGACATATAGACACATTCTATAAAGACATAAAATGTAGACACTGTATTATGTTTATATTATGTTACATATAAATTATATTATGTTATATTATATTATGTTACATATAAATGTAAACATAATATATATTGTTATATTTGAATAATAACTGCATAAGCTTTGGCCTGAGGATATTTCTTGGGCACTCCAACCATTAAGAGTTAACACTACACTGCTTGGTCCATGACAACTTACCCAGACTAGATTGGAGGTTTTGTTTGGGTTTAGTGTTCTTGTAGCCACAAGACTAGAAGCTACCAGCCTGGGAACAGGCTGTAGATTATTAAAAATTGAGTTATGAGCTTAATGAGTAATAATGATAACTCTGTTTACAATGATGTCGAAACATGAGGTAAAATAATTGGAAATGATAACTCTGTTCTGTCATAGTTTCAGTGATGACTGAAAGATGAGCAAAAGGAAATGAAACACTGTCCAAAACCAAAAATGATATGATTTATGTTTTAAACAACATAAATGTGTCTCTGCTTACTAAATTCTGTATAAATAAACAAGCATTCTGGCTGCCAGTCAGTCAGGCTACAAGAGTCTCCCAACCACCCAGGCCTGGCTCACTTCTGTCCCTCTCCAACTCCTTACATCCTCTGCTGGGACCTGTTCTCCACCGGGAATGACTCCCAGAACCCCATAAGAGACCCTGTGTCAGAAAATAAAGCTGAAACTGATAGATGAAGGCATCCAATACCAACATCTGGCATCTACATACATGCACACACCTATGCACCACATAAAATGCACACAAATATACACTACATACATACACGCAAGTACTAAAATTTTTTTAAAACATCCCTATGCAAGAAAGATAACTATGAGAAAAGTAGAAAGTTCAGACGAAGAATGGGGAGAAAATATTTGCAAAATAGAACTGGCAAGGTCTAATATCCCATATTCATAAAGAACATGTACAATAGAATAACTGGAAGATTTAAAAAAAAGAGCAAATTAAAATACAGACAAGAGAGTTGATATTTCTCCAAAGAAGGTCTACAAATGGCAAAGACAGGATGATGTTCACCATCACTGCTCACCAGGGAACCACACCTTGAGCCACAGTGAGACACCATTTAGCATTATACAGAGATGATCATTTTAAAAGCAGAAAAATTGCAAGCGGGAAGTACAGGAAAAACTGAAACCTTCATCGTCACTGGTGGCAATGTAACATGGTACAGCCTCAGCAGAAAACAGTTTAGTGATAAGTCAAATGTTAAACAACAATCCCACTGAAGAGGCCTGGAAACACATGTACAAACCAAACCTTTTGCACAGTGCTCATATTCACAGCAAGAGAATGCATAATAGCTATTAAAAATTGACATTAACTTAAACACTTATTAACTGGAGAACAGACATATGCATTACATTCATACAATGGAGTATTTAATCATAAAAAGGAACAAAATATTGACAATACTACAATATGGAAGGATCTTGAAAGCTATTTGTCCTGTTTGCTTTTTCCTTGCTGTAAAGAGACACTATAACCAAGGAAACTTATAAAAGAAAATGTTTATTGGGACTTATGGTTGCAGAGGGTTGGACTCCATGCTCATCACAGTGTGGAGCAAGGCAATAGCAGGCTGGAGCATTAGCTGATAGTTTACATCCTTATCTGCAAGTTGAACACACACACACACATGCACACGCACACATGCACACACACACACGCACACACATGCACATGCACACACACGCACACACACCCGCGCGCGCACACACACACACACGGGGGGGGGAAGAAACTAAGAATATCATCAAGTCTTGAGTCCTCCAAGCCCATTCTTAGTGACAAAGAACACCTCCTAATCCTTCCAAAACAGTTCGGCCAACATGGAGGTCAAACATCCAAATATATGAATATGAGCCAGTGGGAGCCATTCACATTCAATCCATCACACTACTGAAATGAAAGAAGTTAGAAATAGAATGTCACATATTATATGATTCCATTTCTGGGCAGTGACTGACTAATGGGTATGGGGTAATGTAAATGGGATTAAGTGTTGGTGATGACTGCATTGTATTTGTGGAAGAAATTTCCATCAAATCATCTTCTGTGAAATGATTGAAATAGTGATGTTTACACCAGACCACTTCAGTAAAGATAATTAGGAACGCACTGGTAAAGGAATGCTTTGACCTACAGAGAAAATGGAGGCTGGACAGGTGGTCCTGAGGTTGGGAATTACTTGCTGCTCTTCCAGATTGAGATTGGGTTCCTGGAACCAAGATGGGTGGCTGACAAGCACCTGAAACTCCAGCTCGAAGGAATCCAATACCATTTTTGGCCTCCTTGGGCACTGACACTCATGTGTACATATCTACATGTAGACACAGACAAACACACACACACACACACACACAATACATAAAATAGGAAGACAATGATGACTTTAAAATGACTTCAAACCAACTCAACTTTTTAAAAAATGTTTATGTGTGTGTAGTATGCATACCTGTGCAGGCTTGCATGTGTGTGGGTGCACATGTGTGAAAGTTTGTATACATGTGAATGCAAATGCATGTGTTGGCTCAAAGTAGGGTTTCTTAATTGATTGCTGTCCACTTTATTTATTGAGGCAGGGCCTCTCATTGAACGCGGAGAACTCGTCTGCTCTAACTAGACTCACTTGATAATCTCTTCCAAGGAGTTGCTGTCTCTTCCTCATAAGTGTTAAAATTTCAAGCAGTTGACAGGGCTGCCTGGCTTTAATGTTGATTTTGGAGAGCCAAAATGCTTTATTCATTTTCTTCCCTCCTCAGCACTTTTTTCGTGTGTGTGTGTATAGTCCTGAGGTTCATGTTGATTTATGCATTGATTGCTTTCCACATTATATTTTGAAACTGGGTCTCTTACTGCATCTGAAGCTTTAGGGAAGACTACACAGGTAGACTAGTAAGCTCTAGTCATCCTGTTTGACTTTCCCAGAGATGTCATTACAGGTGCATAACATCTTACTTAGCTTTATTTGTGAGTTATCAGGGAATTTAACTCAGATCCTAATGTTGGTGCAATCGGTGCTTTACTGACTTTGACTTCCAGCCCATAGGCTTGTTCTTTCTGTATTCTAATCTTCAACTAAAAAACCCTTCTGTTTTCCTCAGCAAGGCAAGAATCCTTTATAGTAAAAGTGCATATTGTGGGGCTATAAGAAATGGTTTTCTTGTGATTTGTGAAGCTATGGATGGGCTTTTCATTTGTCTTGTATTCCTTCCAGAGAGTCTGCTGCCTTCACACATTATGCCGGGAGCTGCAATAATTTAATCAATATTATAATTAAACAGTCCCACTGTAAGTATATATTTATACTGTGGTGTTGACAACTGGCTTTAAGGAGCCCCAAAGCCCCACAGTTCTGTGCATCATTTACAGTCCCCCCGAGCCACCGACATGATTGATCAGCACCACAATTAGGAATTACGTCCTCTGCAGAACCCCTCGTGGATGGGGAGAATTGATTATCTTTCCCTGGGGAGGTCAAGTCTCATAATGCAGATGTTAATTAATTTTTTATATTAAAAGCTAAATACAAAGATTGAATCACTTTTATTAGGAACTTCTTCTAATGAATCCCTTGCCCTCTGAACCTCAACACTCTGTCTTTGGACACATGCATTCAATTAAAGAACAAAAACACTTGATTGTGGAAGCCTGCTCATAGAGTCGTCCTATCAAATTACAGATATATGCAGAGATGGCCTTTTTGGATGTAAGTTTACCTTGAGTGTTAGCAGTTACCCTTTCTTTTTTCTTTTTCTTGTGTATCTTTGAAAAGTAATTTTTTAAAAAAAAACAGGAAGTTAGAACAGTATTGAAAAGATTTAGAGAGAAACGGGATTGCACAGTTTGTTTAGAATATATCAGATAAGAGTATTGTATCGAAAAACCACGATATTTATGGGGCTAGTGAGATGGCTCAGCAAGTAGAAGCACTGGCTGCTCTTGCAGAGGATTCAGGTTGGATTCTTAGCACCCACATGATGGCTCACAACCATCTGTGGCTCCAGTTCCAGGGGATATGATACCCTCTTTCTCCCTCCTTATACAGCAGGCATGCAAGTAGTGCTCAAATATATAGTCAAACAAAGCACCCACATATGCAAATATTTATAATATTCAAATATGATGCAATTTATAGAATCACCTGTAAATATTCCACAGACCCAACAGGTCTCAGGGTATTTGCTCCACTGAGTACTGAAAATTCACAACCAATGAGGAACTCCTTATATGAGTTTGCGAAGAAATTTCATTGGAAATTTCGGCTAAAATAAAGCCCATGCTGACTGGCAGCCAACTAGTTTTGAGTGGTCAGGTTTTCCTGTAAGGTACATGATTTTGAAACTATTATAGTCGAGCATTGGCTCAGGAAAGACTTCCTTCATCAAATGCGATGAAGTGTATTTTGGTTTCTATCTTTTTTCAGCCCAGGTTTTAGGGAGCAGGTGGCATCTTATTTGTTTCTTCCTGGCGTGACATGCTCACCAAAGTTTGTTTTTTGAACATTGATCCTGTCTTTCAAGGAGTGATGGGAAGCCTGTAATTAGTCTAAAAACATCTCATTAGGTAGCAAAAGAGAAAAGCCTGAATGGACTCGGCAGCAGAAGTCACAGTGGAGCACAGCTTGCCATGACACCCACATTAGTGAAGTGAGCTTCGGGGGGCTAGTTCTCACGGTGACAGCAGGCATTCGGAAACACTTCACCCAGGGACAGCCACTCATTTAGGAGCAGATGTGGGCCTTGGTTCATTTGTGCACCTGATGGCAATACATATTTTTGAGTTTCGGCATTGGATTAATTATCTCAAGACAGTTTTCCTGAGTTGTATGAATGACCCATGATGCAGACAGCTTCCTCTCTGCAACCACTATGCTAGGGTTCGCTCAAATAAAGTGACAACATGGGTAGGTTGTTGTCAGGCTTTTTTCCCCCTGCCTGCCATATTCCTCTCCAAGTGTCTGCTCTGACTCTGTATCTTGGCACCTAATGTCCCCCACTTGCCAACAATTCTCAGAGTGTTCATCAGTGTCCTGCCCCACCCAGACGTACCCCACCCAAACAGTGTATAGTTCCCAGGCCTCAGCAGGGACATCACTTGCCCACTATTCTCAGGTGCTTGGAAGAGAGAGGAAACAAAGATTTTAAATATGACGCCATATGAAATCCACCCCCATTAGTTCTGAAACTCAAACCAGGGTTTTATTGGCTTCGTCATAATGTGAAATTGTACATTTTCAACAAAATGAATGATGGTCATAATTTTTAAATATATATCATTCAGTTGTAAACATTGTCAGTAAACCCCTGGGGGACTTAGGAGTTGGGGAATGGACAAACAATAGCTAGAGACCTCAGAAACGTTCTCGATACAACAGCTGTAGAGGAGAGGTGTAAGGGATAAAGCTGAGACCTTTGTGTAGGAGAATAGGGACGATCTAGGAGCTGTGGAGACGAGGGCTAGTGGCACCTGGCACCTGTAAGATCTGATTGGCATGGAGAATGGAGTGAGAATGAGGACTTCAACATCTTTTTTTACATTTTAAATCGACTTTCTTCTTCTCTGTTTAAGAAAATGATGTGGTGGGCTAAAGGCTCTTTAGATACTTTGGATGCTGGACTGAGATATTTGAATGGCCCCCAAGGTAAACCCGGACAACAATGAGCCCATCCTACCTGAGAATCAGTTGTGCTTGGGAGCTCCCTCTTGAGGGACGGTCAACTACCACATCCTGGGGCGTGTGTGAGTGTGTGCTTTACATTACCGAAGCAGTCTCTCAAGATGTGATACTTCTGTTTCCAACTACTTTCTCCTGATCTAAATCTTCTGGTCTCTTTTTGCTTACCATTTTCTTGGGAGTCTACTTTCTTAGGTCTCTTTATTATATTCATGTGGACTATTGGTTTAATCGAGTTGACACATTTTCCTATTGGTTCTGATTTTCTAGAAGAGAGCCTGCGATTTCAGGCGTCATGAAAAATCAATGACACTCCCTTTCTCTGACCATAAACCTACAGCAATCAGGAAGTCAATTTTACATTGTAAGTTACTTCCACCTGTTTTGCTATTCTTTCTTGAAACAAATTTGTTTCTCTTTGTATTTTGGCAATTAGAGAGGCTATTAAAGTAAGGGGAAAAATATCAAACGTTTGGCCAACATGTTTGCTAAACACAGCATTTTGCTAAGCACTGGATTTCAGTAGAATGCATACAAAAGACAGGCTTCTGTCTTCAAGGCGTCCATGGGGAAATGAGAGAGACGTCACAGTTCAAAAGCTACCTACAGAAACGCACATTCATGGAGTATGTTAAGTACTGTGTGAGGGAAAGAAACAGGATGCAAGGAACCTGTGTAACAGGAGACCCCCTATGGTGGGGCTCCAGTGACATTCTGCGGCTGTGGTAAAACACTCTTGACAGAAAGCACCTTAGGCAGAGGAAACGGTTTATTTGGTTCACACTTCCACCTTACAGTCCACCATAGAGCAAAGTCAGGGCAAGAACTCAAGCAGGAACCTGAAACAAAAACCAAGTGTTGGCTGTCTCTCTTAGAGGTTCATGCTTAGCTGTTTGTTTGTTTGTTTGATGTTTTTTTTTTTTTCCCACACAACCCAGGACTACCAGCCCTGGGACAGCACAGCCTATAGTGAGTTGGGCACCTGCTACAATCAATTAATAATCAAGACAACCCCTCAAAGACCTACCCACAGGCCAGTTCAGTCTGGGTATCTCCTCATTTGAGAGTCCTTTCTCGGGTGACCCAGTGCTGAGTCCAGTTGGCAGGGAAAGCTAACTGTGACAGGTGGGATCAATGGAGAGTTCCTTGAGGCATCCACCAGGCAGAGGTGATAGAGAGAGAGTGGTCCAAACAGCCAGAAAAAAGAACTATGCAAAGGGACTGAGGCAGGCCGACAGCAGAGCATTTAAAACCCAGAAAGAAGTCGTGTATTCAGAAGGCAGCAGTTTGAAGCTGATGAGGCAGACGGGGCAAATTCCTACTGAGTTTTGAGGGCTGTGGTAAACATTTTCAAATAAGAGCTGCAAACGAGATGCCATGGAGATGCTTGAAGCAGGAAAGCAGCGTGATTGTGTTTGCTGTAAGAGCGTGGGGTGAAGTGGGAGGGATGTCAGGCGGCAAGCAGGGGATGACTGCCAGAGTCCAGCTAGGGTCTGAAGGAGGGTTAGCATGAATTTGTGACAAGGTTGGAACAAATAAGAGAAAGACTTAATAGATGCATGGGACATAAAGATTGATAAAGCCAATCAAAGGGTTGAGCATGGAGATACAGAAAAGAAAAATGGGAGGAAGGTAGAAAGGAAGGCAACTAAAATAATTTTACTAATAATCGTCTGGTTGTATGGTTTGGTTGTCGGTCCCAAGCACATAGTATGTATAATGCATAGTTCTTTCAACATAAGAGACCTCCAGTGAGGAGACAGTTCCAGTACGACATGAAAACTTTATGCCTGTGTGTACATGGAAACTTTATGCCCGTGTGTACATGGTCAAATTAATCCTCTCGATTGATATTTTAAACTCAGTCGAAGTAAAGCTACTGTTATACAGAGAATAGATCTTGTGTTTCTTATTAACCTCTGAACTCCAGAGTCATTTAATTCTAAATCCAAGATAGACAAGATAATATATAGCCAACTTGCGCTACGCCATTTCATCTTTGCATTTATTTGAGCCTATAAGTTCACAAAGTCAGTAAAAAAAAAAGTGGCATCCTGGCTCTAAATAATTACAGTATTTTAACTTTAATTTAATTACTGTGCACTGAAGAGGAGACCTTTTAAAACTATGTAGCGATTTGCCTCAGTGAGTTAGGCTCATCAGTACACCTCATTATCTGCAGCACATAAAAGGAATATATGTCTCCCACTCTATAATACCGCTCCTTCAATGTGCTCCCACCGAGCCATCAAAGCCGATGCCCTTGCAAAGCTGCTCGATTTCCTTTTAAAATAAAAGTCCTCAAGGGTGAGGTTTTGCAGGGAAGAGCCGTGGGGAAAGAAAGTTGGTAAATCAAGAAGCCAGCCTCTGCTTTGGCAGCATCTAGACCCTGCAGGAGCCGCAGCGCCCTGGCGAGTTAATTCTTCTCTGACGGGTGACATAAAGATGATCTATGGAGTCATCACTATCTAGACGTGGATGGAAAGAGTATGAGGGCCCGTCACATGAAAATAGCATCGCCATAGAGATTAGGGTGAGGCGCCCCTGTACAAGGTGGCATGAAGCCGTATTAGGAAAACTACTTCGAAAAGGCAGACATCAAATTTGTGCCCTGAAAAGAGCAACAAAGAATTAATCTGCTAAATGAAGGATTTTTTAAAATTGAACGGATTCATTCCTGAAGGAAACATTTCCCCAGAATGAAAATAGGGGCTTAGGAGATAGTTTACTTAGTAAAGCATGTCACCTTTGAGGACCTGCGATTCATCTCCAGGGTTTATGGGTTTGTTGTTGTTTTTAGTTTGCTTGCTTGTTTTTAAGCCAGGATTGGTGGCACTCATTGGGGAGATAGAGATGCATGGATCTCTGGTCACACTGGCTAGCCAGCCTAGCCTACATGGTAAGTCCTAGGCCAGTGAGAAACCCTGCCTCAAAAAGGTGAACATCACCTGAAGAAGGAAAACTGAGATTGGCCTCTGGCCCCCATGCTCAGACAGACAGACAGACACACACACACATACACACACACATATGTATGCACATACACACACACTACAAACACACACACGTGTGCACGTACACTTACACACACAGTATAAACACACACATGTATGCATATACAGCTACACACACACTATAAACACACACACATGTATGCATGCATGGCTACACACACTATAAACACACACAACACACATGTACGCACGTGCAGTTATACACACACTATAAACACACACAAACACAAACAAGCATACCAGCCTTCACACAAACACAGGGACACAGGGATGAATTCAGAGTTTTGAGCGCTGCTATAACTGATTCACTACATTAGCGTCAAGTAGGGAAGATGAGAGGAAGGCAGAGGGAGGTGGGGGAGAATGGACCTGAGAAATTTAAAGAAGATAAATTAGGCTAAGGAATTGGAGGATGGAAATGAACAGACATCATATTTTCATGTTCATTGACTTAACGATAAGAACAGAAGATGAAATATTTGGGGCAGTGAAAATGCGGGCCGTGACTTGAAAGATGGCCAAGCTGCAAAGGCACCAGGCCTAACGCCCCCAGCCCACCTACAAGATGCTATGTAATAAACCGGTATCATTTAAATGGATGACATACCTCAGCTACTGGGTCACAGGGCTCACATAACAGTCCCGTAATCCCCGGAATATTAAACAGCAGTATGACTTTATTTATTTTCCAGTGGGTTTTAGGAGATGGTCGAGCATCTGTGGTTTGGATGAAAACACGCCCCAGTTTCTCCCCTCCTACTTCTAATTCCTCGCAACCATTTGCCTTTGGTTTGAGTCTGCAGATGCCAAAGCTTTCCAAGTTGCCAGAACGGAAAGAAATGTTGTGTTGTTAGAGAGATGGGGTGCTGGTGGAACAAACCCAGACACCCCACAGAGAAGGTTCCTCGGCAGATGATGCAAGTCTGATTCGAAGCCACCCTTCAGGCTTCTTCCAAGTGCCAAGTTTGTGAAGATTTTTCAGTCATGGGAAACTGTGATGAGAATTGGCCTTGTGTCTTCTCTTTTATTTGTAGTCAGATACCTCAACAAGTTTTCAGAACACGATACCATTGAAGTGAATAAATATCCAGTAATAAATTTAAGTCTCCTATTTATCATTAAGAATATGTTTCATACTGAGTGGCATTCATTCATTCATTCATTCACTCATTCATTCATTCAGTTTTCCTCACCTTCAAAAGTTGTATTCCCGGACCCCTTTCTAGAAGTGTCCTCAAAGTAGTAGACGTCAAGCTCCCCAAATCTTCTTGTCTTGAAGGCTTTGTTCTGCCCGCAGTTCCCATCCATCTCTCCATCATCCCCTCCATGAGAAAGAAACCAAATTCCTTCCTGTCTGTCTGGATTCACAGTCCTTTCTCTTACTTCATCTCTCCAGGTCTATCAGGCAGTATGCTGACTTGCAATGGAACCACCTTCCTCACCAGCACCTCCCTAAACACCTTGTTTTCATTGGCTCTTTTCTCTCAACTTGGAGTTTCCTTTGGGGAAGGCCCTGCTTTAGTGGGGTTCAGTGTGTGATGCTGAGGTGGCCCAAAAGCAACATGCTAATAGTAGAATGTGTATTTGAATTGTTGTCTTCTTCTAGCCTGGAGATACATGGTATTATGGTTCCTTGCATGTCTGGCCAGCATTTGTAAGTTACATACAGTTCTAGGATAAGGCCACAGGGAGGGGCAAAACCCAATACTGAGTATACTACATGGACAGCAGTATTTGGACACAGGTATTTGGTAAACTGCAGAGAACAAGGCTGGCAAGAGGGTTCAGATGATAAAAGTGATTGGTGATGAGCCCAAGGAGCTGAGTCTGGGTACCATTAGCGAGAAGGAGCGAACTGACTACCACAAGCGGTCCCCTGACTTCCTCACTCATATCCTTGTGTGCACACCCACACACTACATAAATACATGTAAGTAAAATTTTTAATTAAAAAAAAACTACAGAAGTCAAGATAAAGGCCGTCAATAATAACTCATTCTTTTCTAATAATCTTTGTGTGGATGATTCTGCCCAAACCCAAGGTTAATGGAAATGTACAAGAGCATAGCTGACCGCTTCTGACATATTTTCAGCTTGTGGTGGTTTTTTGAAGTAGGTTTAGGCATATCTATAGTTTAGATTTGACTTTCCTTTCTGCCCCTCCCTGTAGCCTCCCTTTCTGACGTGGTCTCCTGTAACCTAGGAGGGCGTCAGACTCACTCTGTGGTTGAGGATGACTTTGAACTCCTAATCCTCCTGCCTCCAGGTGTCTCTCGTTGTGCCTGGCTTGGGCTGTGCTGGTGATCAGAAATGCGTGGCTGAGGGAGGCAATCCCACTCCCACTGGGCTGGAGTAACCCATGCTGGAACACGAGGCCTGAGAGTTTAGCTCCTGTGCTTTGAGCACCAGGTACCTATCCTGGAACGTATGGCCTGAGGGTTTGGCTCATTCTTTGAGCACCAAGTACAAATAGAGATATACATAGCACATGCCCGTTGCCAGCAGCGGGGCACCTGTCAGGGGAGGAAATACTGTAAAATATGCAATTCCTTGTTTTTCTTACGATTTTGAATTTTTGTGCTTGTCTCTATCGGGTCAGAATAGAAATGACTTGTTAACACCATTCAAATACGTGACTAGATAAGGGAATTAAAATGAAATTTGTCATCGGGTGCAGATACAATGACACTTTCATACCGAAGTGATGACTGTTTTTAAAAACACCCACACAAATAGAGATAGAAGTCATTTTCCTTTTTCTTTTTTTCCCACTCCTCACCTTAAAAATGTTCTGGTGTATGTGACAGAGAGATAGTTATTTCTTTTCCAAATTTAGAAATCAAAGCTCAAAGGATAAGTTCACATGACTGAAAAGTATTTCTCTCAAGTTTCTCCTAAATGAAAAGGTTGTTTCTTTTGCCTTCCAAATAAAAGTGCTTGAGCATTGTTTAGGTGTGTCGTGCTTTATTCGTCCTGTTAGGCAATTACATATTATTCTACATGCGTTTATTTCCCCCTTAGTGTCTCCAGTGTTGATATAGAAATATTAAAAGCTGTTAGGTGGT
The DNA here is from genome assembly GCF_037038515.1 of Microtus pennsylvanicus. Lineage (NCBI taxonomy): Eukaryota > Metazoa > Chordata > Mammalia > Rodentia > Cricetidae > Microtus > Microtus pennsylvanicus. The sequence goes on along the minus strand of NC_134595.1, from coordinate 40,493,873 downwards.
GTGTTCAAGACTTTGGTGAGAAGCTGGCAAACACAGCCCTGACCCGTGAGAGCTGAGAAGTGAGGAGCCACCTTCTGTCAACGTGGCTTCCTCTGGATCTGAGTAGGGAACAGGTCAGAGCATTGGTGCTGAGGAAAGAGGGGCATATTAGAGCTGAGGAGGTGGGTAGAGCAAGGAGGTAGGAAGCCAGCTCCTTAAATGCAAAGTGTATATTATTGTAGGAGGGAGGGCCATCTTGTTTGTCCCAGCCACCTGGCTAGCTTAACCCCGAAATAATACAAAGAAACTGTATTAATTAAATCACTGCTTGGCCCATTAGCTCTAACTTCTTATTGGCTAACTCTTACATCTTAGTTTAACCCATTTCTAGTAATCTGTATATCATCACGACGTCATGGCCTACCAGCAAAGTTTTGGCATGTCTGTCTCCAGCAGCAGCAGCTTCATGGCGTCCCCTGACTCTCCCTTCTTCCTTCCAGCACTCAGTTCTGTGTTCCCTGCCTACCTAAGTTCTGCCCTATCAACAGGCCAAGGCAGTTTCTTTATTCATTAACCAATAAAAGCAACATATAGACATACGGACAGAAGGACTTTTCACACCATATTATCATGCATACCAAGTTCAAAAGAACAGCCCAACCTCCCACCCCCTGAACCTCAACTTCGCCTTCACAACAATCAGAGAATCTTCTCATGGGAGGATCATAACATTTGGTCCTTCCCACTTCCACTCTATCTCCCAACTCCACCCCTACCACTGCTTTTGGCCCAGCCTTCCTGAAATTAGAGCCAATGAAAACATTTCACTATCTGTCCCCCAGATGGAGTGACCATCATCAATGGTTCCTAGGAACCACAGCAAGGGTCAGCAATCTTTCACTTGCTCTGTCTCCTCATTCGGTGTAAATTGGATGCTCAAGTTCCTCCTTCCCACTCAGTGTGAAAATAGAAAGGGGCCAAAGAGGAGAGCAAACATACTGTCTCTTTGAGCACTGACTCTTATTTCAATCGCCATGAATTCAGCTGTTGCTCTTGGTATTTAAAGTCATTGTAAATGAACTGCTTTAACATCTTCTTAGTCTCTTTTCTGCTGCTATAACCAAATATGGTGAATGGGATTGGGAAATCTATAAAGAGAGGAGGTTAACCAGGCTTGTAGTCTCTGAGACAAGGAAGCACAAGACTGTGAGGCCACACTGGCAAGAGGGTCCTACTGCTTTGACTAAGGGTGGAGAAGTTGAGGACAAGTGTGTTAGTGGAGAAGAGTCAGAGCATATGGGGAAGCCTTTCCTTATGACAAGTCACCGCCATGATGACTAACCGTTAGTCCCTTGAGAGGGAGAGCCCCATTCCCTACTGTGAGAACTGACCCAGTCACTCGAAACAGACACTAGCCCCCTTCACAACTTGGTCACCTCTTAAAGGCCTCACCTTCCAACATTAACACCTGGCCATCAAGCACTGACACACACTTCAGAGGGGACAAACCATATTCAAATCTAGCAAGCATCTTGTTTCAAAACCTAGGTCTCTATAGCTCATGCTGGACTTGCAGCATCCTCATCTAACGTGCTGAGATTATAAATGTGCACCCCATGCACATGGCCTGGCCATATCAAGTTTCATTCACATCTTTGTTTCATATAAAGGAAATACTTTGACTTTAGAAGATATTGTATTTATTAATATGCGTATGTGTGATATGTGTGCATTTATATGTGTGTGTGTGCACACACACATATGTCACATTGTCCATGTGGAGGCTGGAGGGGGCTGGAGGGTAGTCTTCAAGGGTCAGTTCTCTTCTTCTACTGAACTCAGGTTGGCAGTTTTACACACTAAGTGCCCGACCCAACTGCACCATCTCACCGGGCCCTATTTAGACTTTTCACATCTACCTCTGGTAAGCCGCAGCTTTTCCTTCACTTGTAAGGAAGACAGGACAGAGTTAAAAGAAGTGGCGCCATTAGTGGAATTCTTCTAAGTGATTTTCAGAATCGGGGTTAGGATTTGGAATCCCTAGTGTGCTCAAGGCATTAGCCCGAGCAACCCTAATTTCAGACAGATCCCTTCAAGTGCAGCTGAATTTCATGCTAATTCTCATGGCGTCTATTCTGTGAACAGTCCAGGAATATTAGAGAAAGTCCTTGACCCACTTAAGAAGCTCAACTAACTGATGTGGAGCAGCGGGTTGCCCTATAATCTGTCTTTTGGATATCTGAATGTCACTAAGGCAAGTAGCCAAGTTCAACTGAACTATAGCCGCAAAGAGCAAGTTCAAGACAGTGCTTGAATGCTTGGCCTTGAGCAAGATCAGTGCCCGGGTCATCATCTGTGTGGTGCCATGGAAACAGCGTTGGTTAGAACAAATACCTTCAAGAGCCATCTGTCGGTATCTGTCAGTCTATCCATCTTTCACATGGTCTGCAGGCACTTTGATGGTTTTAAGAGCAATACAAAGAAATAATTCATTCTCAACGCCCCTCAGTTTGAAAACTATGACAGACGACTACATGTTAGAAGTCTATGGTCATTCTACAAGGGACAGTGTGGCCCCGGCAACCCTGGCAGTGCATTCAACAAGTGGCACTCATTTTCCTGTTCCATTTGCATATCTTGTTTACATTTCTAAGAGCCCCACCTCCCATTGTTACTCCCAGAAGATGCTAGATTCTTAGAATCAGTGGCTCCAAGGTTGTTAACTAAAGCATGGGTGAATTGAAGAACAGAGCTAAGCAAAAGCTCCAACTTGGAATAACATTTTATACAGAGTGAGCCAACACTCAAGCATGGTGCTGCACCTTCCCAGATAACTGAGTTTCTGAATGTGGTAGCTTTCCTAAAGCTGACAAGAAAAGCAGAAATCAGAGTAAGAGATGCCTGGGGGAAAAAAATCTGATTCTGTTGGATCAAACTTCCATTTTCCTTAAGGTTTCAGTTTTTTGATAGGAGACTTTGTCAGACAGCAGCCTGAACCCACCACGTTTGAATCATTCTGAAGTGTAATCATGATGGTAGAAAATTAATCGATTTTTTTTTTCAGAACAACAATGGTACAATATTCTCCAGCATTCGGTGGATAAATTTTCCTTCTGGGGTTGAGAAAAGGCCATGTAGTGTTTCTCTCCTTGTAGGACAGGAGAAAGTAAACAGAACACAAACCAAGGACCTGCTTCTGTCATAATGCCTCAGCTGACAAGTGCAGGAAGCAGGATAGTAAATATTACTCTTGGAGAGGGAACACTCTTAGCTACTGGACAAATCTTTCTGGCAAAGGAAGCCATTGGATGCAAATACCTGCTAGCGGATACTTTCCTTTGCTCCGTATTTATTTGAGAACATTCATGTATAGGGTATATGAATTTTTACCAAGCAAGCAAGGGATACAAGAAAACAGAGCAAGCACCCTTTGAGGACCTCCTTGGCCTTCACTGCCATGGGTGTTCGGGTCCATTATTCAGTCCCACAGGTCCTCTAAACAAGGCAGTAGTCCCCCATTGGGGGGTTGGTCCTTGCCTTCTGCTTTGATTGAGACAATGCATCTTGTTGTTGGCTGCTATGTTTACCAGGCTAACAGGTCTGTGAGCTTCAGGGGAGTCTTGTGTCTCTGCCTTCCATCTCACTGTAGGAGAGCTGAGTCCATCTCGCTGTAGAAGTGCTAAGTCCATCTTGCTGTAGGAGCGCTAGGGTTACGGACTCACCACGTAGGGCTTTACAAAGCCTCTGCCCACTAAGCCAATTCACAGGCTTTACTTTCACTTCTTAGGAGGGAAATTTCTTTGGAGGGAAAATAGTTCATGGTAAAAATATAAATGTACTCCCTCCTGGGAAGAACATGAGCAAGGAAGTCAGGACCACAAGGGGTGTGTCCACCCACAGAGATGGTGGGGCTGATCTAATGGGAGTTCACCAAGGCCAGCTGGACTGGGACTGAACGAGCATATGATCAGACCGGACTCTCTGAATGTGTCTTACAATGAAGGCTGACTGAGAAGCCAATAATAATGGCTCTGGGTTTTGAATCTACTGCATGTACCGGCTTTTTAGGAGCCTAGTCTGTTTAGATGCACACCTTCCTAGACCTGGATGGAGGGGGGAGGGCCTTGGACTTCCCACAGTGTAGGGCACCCTGATTTCTCTTGGGACTGAAGAGGGAGGTGGAGGGGAATGGAGAAAGTGGGAGGGAAGTGAGAGGAGGGGAGGAGGTGGTAATTTTTAATAAATAAATAAATAAAATATAAGTGTAATTTCTGAATCTACCTTTTATCCAAAGATGTAGGAATACTTGATATTTTAAATAGACCTAAACACAATTAAGGAATCTGGATTTGCTATATTGGTCAAAAAAAAAAGAAAAGAAAGGAAAGAAAAGAATACATAAGGAAAAGGGTGTTCTGGATTGTCAGGGTTATAAAAGCAGATCAAGGAGTTCTAATCATACTCCTTCACAACCGAGTGGGCTGGTGAAGACCGAGAATCCCAAGTGCTCTCCCTGCACCAATGGGGAGGGGGTTGTCTCCATCATTCTTGATGTTGAAATGCAGCTATTTACTTAAACTTTTAATTGTGGAGATTGTTTACAGTTCCCTTAAAATGAGTGGCCTGCCTTCGTGTCAAGTGCCAAAGGAGGGAGGTGTGGCTAGCAAATGGTTGGGAAGCTGAGAGCAATGGCTGCACCATATTAGCCGTGGTCTCAGAGCGTCTAAAGAGCACCCCCTTTACTTCTGCAGGTCCCCAAGTTTATTCAGTCTCAGAATACAAGGGTTTGTCTAAGTCCGAAGTTCTCAACCTCGGCAGTGCTGAGACTTGAGGGCAAACAGCTATTTTTTGGGAGGCAGGGGCTGTCCTGTCTAGCAGACGTCTAGCAGTTCTGTGGTCTCCACATTCCAGAAATTTGTGTCATCTACTGCTTCTTCCCCAGTATGAGGGCCACAGAGATATTAAGTATTACCAAATATCTCCCAGAGAGCAAAATTACTCCTAGTTGAGAATCATTGACTTGAATGTTTTCCAAAGTTGGTGAAATAAGCTTGAAATTCCTCCCCAATAGATGTATTTGTGTGTGTGTGTGTGTGTGTGTGTGTGTGTGTGTGTGTGTGTGTGTGTGCTTTCATGTACTATTAGAATGCTTGCATACGAATAGAGGCTCAAGGTCAATGTTGGTTGTCTTCTTCAATCACTCTCCCTCTGTCTTATAATCCTTTGAACAAGGGTCTTTCATTGATTCCGTGGTTGGCCAGTTAGCTCCAGAGATGCACCTGTCTGGATCCCCAGAGCCAAAGTTACAGTCATACTGCCATGCATGGCTTTTATGTGATTTCAGGGTACCAAATCCAGGCCCTCTTGCCTTCATGGCATGACCTTCACTCACTGAATCACATCTCTAGTTACAGATTTCTCAAAACATCATGAACTCTGCTTCTCAGTTTGTGATGTCAGAAGGCAGGGCATGATCTGAAACTCTTCAATTTTTCTGGCTAGCAGAGGGTGCAGAAATTAAGAAACTACTTCTGACAGCTTGACGTAAAGAAAAGGACGTGGCTGTGAAGTGTTTTATGGGATTCTCTTGCTATAGATCTGAAGGATCAGAAGGTCGGAGAACTCAGTAATGATATTAAGAATCATGGATCATCTCCACGAGGCTGGAGATCCCTAGAAACTTCTGGACTGTGTCTTTCAGGTATCTCAGCAGAAGCTAAAGACAGAGGTGAAGTAGTCTATACAAGATTTAGTGGACTGAACAACCACTAAGTATGGAACACAAGCTTGGTGAGTTTTTGCATTAGTAGAAACACTGCACACTACAGGTTGACCTGAAATGTTAAGAGATTAAGTAGGCTCTCAGGTTCAACACTCTCCTGACAGGAAAGAGGATGAAACAATGCCCAGCTGAGATGGTAGGACCTGTTTCATGCAGCAGGGAGAATTCACCAGAGGGCAGAACCACGAACACAGAGGGCCATGTACAGAGCGAAGGGTCAAGCTGAAAACCACAGAACACTTGTCACACATGAAAGTTTGCCCAGACATAATTTCACCTCTCTTTGCACAGGAGGCTGTTTTGCTTTCATTTTGACCCCTGTTTGAATTTAAATGTACATAAATGTTATCCCAGCCTGCCCCATCACTGTGTGTCTGGAGCAAGTAACTTGTGCTTTCAGTTCCTCACACAGAAAGGCATTGTGGACAGGGGCCTTATCTACTCAAATGGTTCTCAACTTATGGTTTGAGTTGACATTTTTGGAATTCATGATAGTACAAAAGCATCACACAGCAGGTAGAAACAATTCTTCAGATTTTGAATTCTAGTTCTGACCTATAAAAAAGCAATAAGATGTCCCTTCTTGATGCTAGGCAACTCTCAGCAACAAATGACAAAAATTAAAACTATTTTAAATTTCCAATCACAAAAGATTGGTCAGTCAATTGCATAATGCTAAAAAGATTGGCAGGAGACAAAACCAACTATCCAAGAGAAAAATTGGCAAAACACAGAAAAAAAATAATTCTTAAGAAACAAACAAAACAATAGCCCCCAAACCCGTCTGTTAATAAATGTCATTTAAACATATAAAATTCACATTCTCACTAACAAAGAAACACAAATTAAATTAAACCATTTTTTATGCTTTGACTTGATGAAAATCTATGGCTTTAAAAGTGCAAAAAATTGGAAATATTGCAAAAGCAGTCACTTTTATTTCTGGTAGAAATGAAATATTGTATAACTCTAATGAAAGGATACTAGTAATAGCTAGACAATTATGTATTCATGCAATGTACCTTTTACATAGCAGTCTAATTTCTAGGAATGCAGCCTAAAATATGTTGTAAAATATATGAAGATTTAGGTAAAAAATTATTCACAGTGACTTTTTTTTTTTAGAATAGTGGAAGATTGAAATTGACCTTGGAGTTCATTAACTGAAAACTTGTTGAGTAACATAGCATGCCTTCATGTAGCACAATGCTTCATATCCATAGGGACACCAAGGCAATTTTTCATATAGATGAGAAACAAGATATATCTTAAGTTAAAAGTGGAAAGGAACAAATATGGAATGGTAGATTCTATGAAAGACAAAGGGTTAAAAGGGTAAAGTGGACTGGAAAGATGCCTTAGTGGTTAAGAACACTTCTTGCTCTTCCAGAGGACTCAACTTTGGTCCCTAGTACCCATGTTGGGTGGCTCACAACTCCCTGTAATTTCAGCTCCAAGAGAGTCCAATACCTCCAGTCTCTCAGAGCAGCTTTATTCATGTGTACACACACACACACACACACACACACACACACACTGAAAATAAAATATTTTAGGGAAGTTAATAAAATGTATTAGCTATGAAAAAAGAAAGCTGTAGGATGGGATCTTGGCAAGAATTAGGCTTCTTTGAATATAGTTGATTGCAGGAATATGATTCTGGAATCATGCAAATGTCTTACATAGCTAAACATTTAAATAGATTCAAAAGAAGAAAGCAATTCCTAAAAATTGGGGGAAAAAAGGTATAAACATCTGTTACTGACAGGAATGCAGAAAGAATATTTCTCACACATTGGTAGTGTGAATTAAAACAGTTTTTGAAAGCAACCTGCCTGGAAATATCTATTAAAATGTGTGTGTGTGTGTGTGTGTGTGTGTGTGTACACTCGTGCGTGCACACGCATGCATGCATGTGTATGTATTTTCTACCCCAGCAATTTCATTCCTGGAAATCAACAATAGAGAAGTGAAAATATCTAGGGATATAAATATATTATTATTTAATTGCAGCAAAAAAATAAACTGGAGGGCAGGTTCTAGCTTTTGGTAGCAATACATGGCAAATTCAATGTGTCTCCACCATGAAATATTTTATAGCTATTAGAAGAATGAGCAGGGGACTTACAAGATGTCTCAGTAGGTAAGAGTGCTTATGCAAGCACAAAGACCTGAGTTCAAATCCCAAACACTGCCATAAAAGCTTGGCAAGGAAGTATGTGCCTATAACCCCAGCCAGTATTGTGTGATATTTTTTTTATCGTGTTCTGACAAATAAAGCTTTCTTGGAGTCAGAGGGTGGAGCAAGCCACTAGCCAATCAGAATTAAGCACAGAGGTTTTGGTAGACTGAGGACAGTTAGGACAGGAAGCAGTAAAGTGGGCCAGGGAGGGACTGGGCTCTCTTAGAGGACGAAATGGAGCAGGTAGGAAGGACTGTTGATTTCTCTACTTCTCTGATCTTTCAGGCTCTTATCCCAATATCTGACTCCCGAATTTTTATTGATAAAGAATAACTAGAGTAGCGCTTCAGTGAGAGGCAGAGACATATGGATCCTGGGAACCTAATGACCATCCAGCCTAGCCCTAGTGGTAAGCGTCAGGCACAGTGGTGACCTTGTCTCAACAAGCTAAAATGGAAGATGGCAGAGTGAACATCCTCTCTGACCCTCAAATGTACACTGCCAGTACATACTCCCTTTCGGTAGAGATGCACGCACCACACAGTCATCACAGAATAACAACGATGCAGGATTTCTACTAATAGACTGGAAAAAAGTGCTATGAATATAAGGTTGAAACATGGGGGAGTGCCCACAATGCACCACTGTATTTACAAAATCAAGTCTTGGAATAAAGCCGTATACTATGCCTGTCTCTGCAATTCTGTAATCATGGGTGTATCAAGATTGTCCATGGGAAGCAACTAGGGAACTGGGGCAGATGAACATGGGGACCAAGTCAGTCTGATGGCATGTGGCTTTCCCTGGTGTTAGCAAGAGGGCACAGAGCTCTGATCTTAGACAGGATGTGAATGTAGGACCAGGATCGGAAGGCTGTAGTGCAGGAAAAAAAAAAGCAGGGGACTAAAAGAGCAAATGCTCCCCCAAAGACATCCTAGCCTGGTACAGTCCATGACCCAACAGCTTGCTGATAGGCCTCTGCTCAGCTGGTGGCAGCTTCCACAGCAAAGCCTTCCCTTTTCCATCATGCAAAAGGTGATTATTGTCTGCGTACTAACAGTGATGTCTCGTGTCTCTGCAAGCTTCTCAGTGTGCTGCACATGCGTGTCTCCCTCGGGGTCTTGCTGTTTTGCTATGATTTCACTCAGCTCTATATTTCTCTCCACGTCTCCCCGCAGAAAGCATGAAACAAATACTTACCACATGGATTAGAGGAGATGGAAATTCAGGCCTTACCTTCAGCATTTTTAAAGCCAGAATGAAAGGCATGCGTTAAGCTGCAGTGTGGGAATTCTCAGGAAGGTTCTGGGCCATTCACTTTCAGGAGGCCAAATGAACACAGCGGCCTCCTTAGAAGTTGAGAATGGAGCTCTATATGAAGGCTGAGGTGAAGGAGCATGAGGTCAGCTGTGAAACTGTGGACTTACTATCACAGCCTTAGAGGTACATGGTCCACTCTCCTGTCAGTAACACAAGACAAAAAGAGATAGAGTGTTCGATTTTGGTGTCAGTCTCTATGAGCCCCAACATAGCAATTCTTGGAAATGGAGGCAATGGCAAGTTACAGTCAACTTTTTCCATCTCAGGTTCCCAAGAAGAGATCTCTGCCATGGACCGCCTCCATTATAAAGCAAGAATGTTCTGGAATCTAGGAAGCTGATTGCTCCCCTGCTGTTTTCCGTCATTTGACTTGGCTTGCACGCCCACTCTTAACGTAGGTCTTATGCCGGCACTCCACATCCTGGTTTCTCTAAGCCGACACCTCACTCTGGTGGAGGCTTCTCCATCATCACCGTTTTCTTCTTCCACTTTATGGAAACCACCGGCTTGGGAGCTTAAATTGCCCAGGTCTGGTTTTAATTCATTTTAAAAATACTAAATCTATTCAACAGTTTTGAGTTATGGGAGCAGGGTGATAAAGCGTGTGCCTTTCCATTTCAGGGAGCTACGTGCGTAAATATCTCCAAGCAATAAAACCTTAGAGTTCCCTTCTTTTCAAACAGTACATTCCTTATGTGACGTTGAACGTCTCAGACAAATGTGATGTTTTAATAATGCAGCATGGCTTAACCATTTCAGTCACCTCACGCGTGTATTATGATGGTGTACACATTTCTTTATTTAACGCACACGGCTTTGAAAAGAGGAAGAGCTCTCCAATACTAAATGCTGAAAATGAGGAAGGCCATGGAATACTAGCTGTCCTCAGAATAAACCACAGAAACCGAAGCACACACCAGAAAAAGAAACATACTTTACTGGCATAGCTGAAGTATGAAAGTTCCTGACTTCCTTGAAATAGCCCTGGGATAAAACCTTAGGACCTGTGAATACAGACTGATGAGCCTTCCTTGTGACTAAGATTGCCATGGGCAACTGATTGTATATTATAATTTATGTCATCTATTATTTGGACTGGAGCTCAACATAAAGCTGAATTCGTCGTTGACTGCTGTAGTTCCAGTAGCTATTATTAGGTAGATCAATTTCTCTTATTTAGAAATGTTTTATGTAGTAATTTTCTAAACTAGTTTTTAATAAATTAGCTGTCTGGCAGATTTTTTTTCTCACAAAGATAATTAATTTTATATTTTCTCCCCATCATTAAATATTTTAAATATGCAAAGTCTGCTGGCATTTAGTACTGTCGATCACAGCTGTGCCAAAAAAGCCCACAGAAACTTGTTTTTAGAGAGATTGTTCACAGTCTCTTTAATAGGGTGCAATTTGCATAAAATAAGCTTAAATTGATTACATATTTCTGATAAGTTTTCCTACTTTAAAAGACTTGGGTTGGGAGAAGACACACATGCTACCACTGGCTGGTTTCTTTCCCTCTGGTAAAATGGTACCAAAGTCAGAAATAATCTGTCAGCGCTGCCTCTAGCATTTAGCTGTGCATCCTGGGATTGATAAACACACACTTACCTGATTGGCATGCTTCAATCAAAGACACAGGAAGAGAAAGAAGAATGAAAGAGTGAGGAGAAAGAAGGAAGAAAGGGAGAAGGGAAGGAGGGAAGGAAGGAACAAAGGAAGAGAAAAGGGGCTTTTAGGACTCATTGCCCACACCCTGTGCTCTACGGTACTGGTACAAGATATAGGACTGGAACATACTTGAATCTGAGGGAGCATATTACAAATAATTGTTGCCTCAGCAGCCAAGATGAAGTTCAAAGTTCTAAAGCAGGGAAGCTTGACTGTGTTTCCCCTGCCTGCTCAGAAAAATTATTCCCTCAGGGATGTTTATTTGACACATATTTATTACCTACTCAATAGCAATGCTACATGCTTGACCAAAGAGGTGAAAGATGGACAAAATAGAAACGCTGTCTGCCGACCTGGAGCCTATCATATTTAGAGACAGGCTGACCTTGTAATGGTATGTGAATGGCTAAAGAAACGAAGGAAGACTGAAAGAATTGCAACCCCACAGAAGTTGATGTGACAGCTCCGAGTGACTGGGTTATTTATGGCAGATGAAAGTAAACACACACACACACACACACAGAGAGAGAGAGAGAGAGAGAGAGAGAGAGAGAGAGAGAGAGAGAGAGAGAGAGAGAATGAAGGTTGGATATGTGGTTCCCTTCTCTTACCTTTCTACCATTCAATGTCCGTTACTACAAAAGTCATTCTTTCACACAATCAATTGCCAGGAGACTAACTCTCAAATAGCAAAAGAAACCTTGCCCTCAGATGATCTGGTCCACATGGTCCACAAGCCTCCCATCGTTAAAGACGGACAGCACTTATTGAACCGCTTGCACAGACATCATGAAGGTCATGTCAAGATGAGAGCCTGCTGGGGTGGGGTCGGAGACTGAGTCGTTTTAGTCAACCACCAAGGATTCCAGTCTCCACACTCACTCGCATGAGTATAGCTTTTCATGCAGTGGCAAGGTGTGTGGTGGGAAAGAGTCCTTTGGAATTAGTGACAATATTCCATCTGGAAGACTCCGCCCACCAGCCTCCTCTGCTATCCCTCATACCCAAAGCACATGGCCCCCTGAGCTGAGCTTACAGAGTTTAGGTGTCTGTCTTTCTCTGTCCTTTCCTTTAGTTCTGTGATTTCTAGATATTTCTCCCCCTCTTTCCCTCCCCCCCCCGAATGTGTATCTATCTATACATGTGTGCATACGGGTGTGAAGATCAGAGGATTACCTTGGCTTTTCCTCCTTGGAAACCATACACCTTATTTTTTATTCTTATTAATTTTCTTTTATTTTGTCTTTTATTTCTTTTTTTGAGACAAGGTCTCTTACTGGCTTCAACTCTCTGAGTAAACTAGTCTGATTGGCTAGTGATCCACAAGGATCTGCCTCTCTCTGCCTTTCCAGTGCTGGGATTGTACACATACACCCCCAAGCCTGCATTTCCTTTTGTGAAACATGGATTTTTGGGGGGTTAGATTCAGGTTCTCATGCTTGCATGGCAACCACTGCATTTGTTGATATCTCTCCTTGACATTAATTAATGATTGATGAATTTATTTTTGTGGTACTATCAAGGAACCTAGTCTCTCCCTCACCAAGACAGGTATTCTATCTCCAAGCTACTGCCTCAGCCCTCAGGCCATAGCTTTGAAAACACAACTCATTAAGCTAATGAAGTGCCATTTTTAAAATGGAGTGTCTATAGTGGATTAGAGGTAGAGATGGGTGAAGCCTGTGTATATGTGCTTGGAGAGGAGATTTGACCTTTGACCCATCTTTTGGTGTTAGGTATCATAGTTTGGATATGCACATTAGATCTCCCAATGAGGAAATCAAGACAATTGAGTATGCTGGTGTGTTTACAAATAATTTATAGACTGTGTGGATTGTCTACAGTCTGAGTTCTGTACCTGTGTAGATTACAGTCATGTGACCCAAACCAAGGAGGCGAAATTGAAAGTACACATGCTGAAGAGATGGTCTTAGAGGCAGCAGCAGCCCCAGCAAGGCAAACAGGGTATGCAGCACCTGTCCTGTGATCGGGGAGAGCCAGTGGCTTGCAGTACAAGGTGCATGTGTCTAGTCATAGAAGCGTGATACTATGATAAACAGAAACAACTCCCTGGTTTCTTTCCCTTGGGTAATAAGAACTTCAGTCCTGAAATATACTTAGCACCGGTGGGGTTAAATGCCCTCTGTGATTAACCAAAATCATGACATTCTTCAATCATTCAGTTTCGTCTTTATCCTCACTGATGGTATCCCAGCGAGTACCTGAATGGACAGAAAGATTCCATGTCCCTCTGGCCACTATGAAAATGCCCATACCTTCTAGTTGAGAAACTCAAAGTGTCACCTATAAAATGACAATGCTACTGAAGAAAACGCTTCTCTAAGGAATAAATAACCTTGCATTTGGTGCCAGGGATGCTGGCATAGCCCATTTGAATTCATGGGGCTCAAGACTGAATGTACTGATGGGTGACAGCTATTTTGATATATTTATAAAAACAGTATCATTAAGTGGTAAAAGCATAAACACGGGCTATAACCAATGAATTTTAATTCAAAGCTATTTGTATCACAACAAATTTATCCGTGAAACAAGACTCAATTAGTATTTTACAGACTTTTCTAAGTAATGCAATTCAAGCTGGTTTAAATCTGATTACACAGAATACACAAGTATTTGTCATTTTTATGTGTTTTCCCACTTGCTGATGTCTTGGTAGAATTCAAGGGGACTTTTCAAGGATTTGTTGTTGCTTTTGCTTGGTATAGATCTTTCTATCCCGTGACAGTTGTCACCTAGTTTTGTCTCTAGGAGTGACTCCTGTATCATCCCCCCAACCAAGGCTGAGTGTGCAATGCTTCAGATAAAGGAAGCATAAGCAAAATGATGTAGATTAGCTTTGTGGCAGTGTGAAAGGCTTGATTTGCTGTGACACTAGAAAGCATCTTTAGAAATACAAAGTCATCCTTAATATATTTAACCTAAGGAAGCAACTGTACAGCACACACACACACATTCACATACATACCTAATACCCATGTTCACCTTTATAAAGACAGATGTCTAGATAATGGTTATTGGTGATAAGGCTTATAACAGCTCTTCAACAAACCTTAATGCCACCAGTCTGGATTGCACTTTGAGGTATAAAATATCTCACAGCATCTGGAATATTTAAAAACGCACTTACGCACTTACGTTTAACTATGTGAGGATTTATTGGTCTAGAGGATCAGCCCGTTAGCAATAAAGAATAAAGTTTAGCTGATATGACTAGTTCGTTTAACCAATGATGTATCTGATGGAGAGTCACAGATACACCTGGGCTCCAGTATCCAACCACAGCCTCATGATTCTCTCCTGTTATCTTGCCGCCCCCATAAGAACTGGTACAAGCTAGAAATAGAAACCGCTTCAAGAAATGTTTGGATAAACTCACACATGGGCCATGTAATGAATTATTAGGGGAGCCTGGCACCGTCTGTGTTACCTCATGGGCCTATTTCGTGGGTGAGATCAGAAGCAATAAACATGTTCTCGAGCCAAATTGCTATCAGAGACAAGAAGGAGGTCCGCATGGAGCAACCTGAAGGAGGAACGTGCTTATGACCTTTTGAAATCACATTTCTGTTTGAAAGGAAGGGAGCATATGTGTATTATCTTGAGGAGATTCACTTGAGAAGCTCAGACTAAGTCAGCTCAGTAATGACGGAGTGATCTGTCATTACTAAGCCGGGCAGGATGTGGTCTTGAAAGTCTGGGCTGCCAAAACTGCCACGTAGCAAATATGGCTTTAGTCGAAAATGTAACTGTGCAGTATCAGAGTGATTTGCTAACTATGAGACTATTTTTTTTTAATGGTCGTAAACTTGAAAAGGCGCTGGAAAACTGTCTGGAGGGTGCATGCCTTCCTGTTTACATAAATGGTTGATATGTTCCATAATGAAGCATTTAAGGTGGCTGTTAGTAACGGCACGATTGAGGAAATTTGACAGCAGTAGCACACACTACAGCCAGACCTAGTGTGATTAAGTCATAATTAGCACATGACCAGTCAGTGGGCCAAGCGTCATGTTGCATTTTCGATGCAGCCGTCACAGTGTCCAGGGTCACTGTGGGTTGGCCAAGTACGAGTGGCGTAGAGGCCGTGGCTCAGGCAGCACAGGTGGGTCCCTGCCAACTCCATGAGAAACCTGAGAACAAGAGTCATTCTTTGACCATCCACGCTGGGTGCAGCCACATCGGGACAGAGATTGGGAAGCCTGATTAGCACAGAGGAAAGGGAGAGAAGAGATTGGGAACAGCTGGGGAGACAAAAATTAGGCAAAAAGCAGCAGATTCAAGGCCAATGCCTGACTTTCCCTCCATACGGGATCTTAGTCCTAGCTGGAGCTTTTTTCCTTGCCTAAGAGCACTGGAAACACTTCCTGTGCGACAGTATGTTTTCATTATTTCATCTCCCCTCCACCAACTCCTCCCAGTTCCCTTCCTCTTAAAAAATAAATAAAAGTAGACATACAAAAACATAAGACACCCCTCCCCCCAAAAAACCCGTGGAATTCTTTTGGGTTGGCTAGACTACTCTCAAGGATGGGGACTGCCCTGAAATGCAGTTATATACACAGTGACATATATTTCTCCACTGGAGAAAGCTAATTGCTCCTCTCACAATAGGCACCAATTGCGAGGAGCATCTTAGTTAGGTGTTGGAGTTTGTGTCCACTTCCCCTTCTCACTGCTGGGCTTTTGTTTGGTTTGAATCTGTGTGTGTCTTATGTTTGCTGTCATAGTCTCTATGAATAATATGTGTAATCATCCCTGTGGTATCGAGAAGACACTTGATCCCTGGGGTCATCCACTACCTCTGGCTCATATAATCTTTCTGTCTTCTCTTCTCCATAGATTCCTGAGCCTCGAGGAAGGGGTTTGATAGGAACATTCCATTAAGGGCTAAGTACTCCAAAGTCTCTCACTGTTTGTACATTGTACAGTTGTAAGCCTTTGTGTTAATTATCGTCTACTGAAAGAAAAAGAGTTTCTGATGGTAGTCGGGTGATGTGCTGATCTATGTGGATAGTCATGCATCATTAGGAATCATTTTATTGTTATGTTCATTTAGCAGAATAATTGCAGTAGAAGTATCCCTAGAGTCTGTCTAGTCTCACAGTTTTTTAAACTCATTAACAGTGTTGGGTATGGGTTCCATCTCATGGAGAAGTGTTTGTTTACGCCCTTAACATTTATGCCACTCTGCGGCAATTCTGAATGAAACACGTACATCTGCAGTTTAAAAGCTAACATCTACATATGAGAGAAAACATGCAATGTTTGTTATCTGGGTCTCAGTTACCTCACCCAGGATGACTGTTTCTAGAGCTATCCATTTATCTCCACATGGCATAACCTCACTTTTCCGATCTGATGAATAATATTGCATTCTGTTAATATACTACATTTGTATTATTCATTCATTAGTTGATGGCTATTTAGGCCATTTCCAATTTCTGGATGTTATCAATAGAACAGCAAGTGAACATAGATGAGCAAGTATCTCCGCAGTAAGATGTAGAGTCCTTTGTGTCTATGTCCAAGAGGGGTACAACTGTACCTTGTGGTAGCTGTTTTCAGCATTGGAAGGAACTTATGCATCGATTTTGATAGGGGCTGTACAAGCTTGCCTTCTCCCCAGCAGTGAGAAGCGTTCTCTTTTCCTCACATCCTTACTGACATGTGTTACCACTTGTTTTCTTAATTCTGACAGCTTTGAGTGGTGTAAGATGAAATCTAAAAGTAGTTTTAACTTTTGTTTCTTTAATGGCCAGAAATATTAACTATCTTAACTGTTTCTCTTATATTTCCATTTTTCAGAGCATCCTCATTAGTTCTCTACCCCATTTTTAAATAGGGCAGCCCTGTTTATTTTTAGTTATGTACAGGGGTATGTTTATGTGATCAGTACATGTCCTATGTGTGCAGATATCCACAGAGGCCAGAATAAGGCACTGAAACCCTGAATCTCGAGTTGCAGTTGGTGTGAGTTGCCTTATGTATGTGCTGGGAACTGAACTCAGATTCTTTTAGAAGAGCACCCAGGGCTTTTTAACTACTTATCCACCCTCTCTAGCCCCGCCCAGGTCTCTTTGAAAGTATGACGAATAAGCAAAGGCCTCCTTGTGTGGGCGGTCCTTCTGTCTGTGTTGCTTTTATTGGTCAATGAATAAAGAAGCTGTCTTGGCCTAGAGCATGGGAGGAGGGTGGAGTCATAAAGATGCCACCAGATAGAACATCCCCATTGTCTCAGTGTGTGGGTGCACCCCTCGTGGTCCTGAGTTCCTTGCTCGTGCTCCGTCTCATTCTGCTCCTGATTTGGACCTTGAGATTTCTGTCTGGTGCTCCCATGTGGGTCTCTGTCTCTGTCTCCTTTCATCGCCTGATGAAGGTTAATATTTATGAGGATGCCTATGTGTTTGTCTTTGGGTTCACCTTCTTATTTAGCTTCTCTAGGAACATGAATTATAAGCTCAATGTCCTTTATTTATGGCTAGAAACCAAATATGAGTGAGTACATCCCATGTTCCTCTTTTTGGGTCTGGCTTACCTCACTCGGGATAGTGTTTTCTATTTCCATCCATTTGTATGCAAAATTCAGGAAGTCCTTGTTTTTTACTGCAAGGCCAGCTGGCCGAGGTCTGAAAAAGCATGGGATAAACCCGGACTAGCTGAACATAGCGGACAATGAGGAATACTGAGATCTCAAGAACAATCGCAGTGGGTTTTTTGATCCTACTGCACGTACTGGCTTTGTGGGGGCCTAGGCAGTTTGGATGCTCACCTTAAGAGACCTGGATAGAGGTGGGCAGTCCTTGGGCTTCCCACAGGTCAGGGAACCCTGATTGCTCTTTGAGCAGATGAGGGAGGGGGACTTGATCGGGGGAGGGGGAGGGAAATGGGAAGCGGTTGCGGGGAGGAGGCAGAAATCCTTAATAAATAAATAAATTAAAAAAAAAAGAAAAAAAAGAAAAAAAAAGATGCCACCAGAGACAGATGCTAGGTGGAACTTTAGCCTGTAAGCCACAGCCACATGGCAATACACAGATTAATAGAAATGGCTTAAATTAATATAAGAGTTAGTCAATAAGAAGCTAGAGCTAATGGGCCAAGCACTGATTTAATTAATATAGTTTCTGTATGATTATTTCGGTTCTGGGCTGCAGGGATGAACAAGCGGCTCCTTACAACATCTCCTGTGAATCTTCAATGGTTTGAAAAGGGGCCACTAGATTTTGTTGATGGCAGCGGCGATGACACACATTTTCAGTAGGAAAGGAGCCTCACAGATCCATGTGGATCTTCTTTTAGTGATAATTCCCTGGTTCCAGAAACTTCAGAGTGGGGCTTTATGAAGTTTCCAATCTCACTGACTCTGATTGTTTGTAACATTCATCTGCACTGCTCCTTCCAATGAACATATACACATGTGCATGCACGCGCACACACGCGCACACACACACACACAACACACACACACAGCCACATGCTCCCACCCTGTGAGCCACGTTGTTTTAACAAGAAACATGGCTAGAAAGTTGCAAATTGAAACAGACAACTTTATCTAGAGTCCAAAGTATATATTCCCAGGGTGGTATTTCTCCAGAATTGTCTTCCTCTTTTTACTGCCAATCCTTTCCAGCTGGGCAAACAGAAGGCGTTGTCCACTCTTCAAATACAGATACTGAGTGTCAGGTAGATTTAGAGGGCTAGAACCATTCATTGAGACAATTTTCCTCTTCAAAGCAATTTTATTGGCTTCTCTTTCAAATTGGAACCAGAGATGAAATATCTACCCTAATTGGATGAAACCACTCAAACATTTCACTTTTTGGGTCAGTTTTTTTTTTTCTCTTCAGTTTTTCTCTTTTCAATCACTTCCTTCCCTACTTCAGTCAGGCTTTTTGGAATTCCTACACTGAGGCAAACTACGTTCAATTGATTTGGAAAGTAATATGTCCCTATGGTTCTTTGGCTCTCGCTTTTTAAGAAATAATAAAGGCAGAATGTTTTCATTTCACAATCATGGCCTTTTATCCCAGTCGGCGACCCCGGATTTATTTTTACTTTCAATAATCACCCCTTTGTGCTCACCAGGAGCAGAGTATTGTGCTGCTAAAAATAGCAGTCACCGCCATTTGCTTGTTTCCTACTCGAAGTTGGGCGCTGTGTGAGATGTATCACATCCCATATATTCCTCTCTGCAGCTCTTGCAACCAGCTCGGCAAGGTGTGCATTATCACCAGGACTTACTGCATCACGAAACTACGATACAGCAGAGTTAGGATCACTTTCCATATTGCTGCATGCATCTAAGATTCACAACCATCAAAATTGTTTCTAGTCTGTGTCTCAAACTCAGGAATAAGGATGCGAACAGGGGATATCAAAAGAGCTGAAGGTTGGGCAATTTCTCAGAATTTCTTTTCTTTCACAGGGCAAATTATCATATATTGTTTTGGTTGTTTTTCTTTACACAAATCCCATTTTTGGTATAGAAGGAGAATCTAAATAAATAGGAGATCTCTTTACTTCCCATAATTCTGTCTCCTTTCAGTTAAGCTCAATAGGCAAGAACTTGGCATGGTCACTGTAGCATCAATCAGAAGTAGTTCAGCCCCCTGACTTCAGTGATAGGTCCATGAAAGGCACTGGGCCAATCACAGCACTCCCAGGATTTTTCAGAACACAGTAGTCAGGGGTGGGAATGGGGTAAGTAAGTATTTCTTTTCTTCAAAATCATAAACTTAATAGGAAGTAAGGGAAGAGATGGTGCTGTACGCTTATCCCATGTGTAGGGAGAAACATTGCGTCTGAGGCTCCACTATGCCAGTAAAGAGACAGCCCCTGAGGCAAGAAGTAGAAAGAAAACAACTTACAATTTTTTTATCTCAAATTTCACCATCACTAAGACTATCTCTGCCCGTTTCCCTCTTGTGCCTGGATGATTTTGTTAATCTTCTTACTTCCCCCCGTTTTCCTGTTGTGAATGAATAGTATTGCTGCTACTACTTTGAGTAGTTTGGAATTTTACCAAAAATAAGAAGAGGGTTAAACAGAAAACACATGAAGCTGGGTGAATTGCTTCAAACATAATAGTATTTAAGTGTGGAACAGAGGCTGAGGGGCTAGACGAGGCAGGCTCCAGTCTCCATTCAAGGCTGAGGGGCTGGATGGGCAAGGGTGAGCCCTAGGTTAGAAGATAAGGGGATGGGTGGGCCAGGTCAGGTGTGAATAGGAGGCTGGGGAGATAGATGGGGCGGGGTCTGCCTTGGATAGAGGCTGAGGGGATGACTGGAGCAGGGTTATTTCAGGGGCAGAGGATGAGAGGATGGTTGGGGTAGGGTCAGCCTAGGGTTAGAGGATAAGGGGACAGGTAGGGCTAGCCTTGGGTTGACAGCATTTGCAGATTAGATAGGCATGTGAACACTGACTATACTAGTTCGCTTACTGTTTTTATTTTTTTAATTATTCATAATAGAAAGTTTAACTAGGCAAACAGATATAACAACTATCAAAAGTTATAGACCAGTCAACAATACCAAGATACGAAGTCACACATCCCTAAGAATTTATGGGGTATGGCATGGAGGACAACCTGGTGGGTAGAAAAAAGACCCCAGCCGTTTCGTGGTTACAGGAAGAAGCAGAAAGAAAAATGGGAAAGACAAGGACTCAGTGAAGATACCCACCTCCCTCTTTGGATAAAAGCATGGAAGGATGGGAAGGAGTAAGATCAATACTCATGGCAAATTTGTAGGAGGTCATATCCTCACCAGGAAGATCCATAGGGTCATCAATTCTTGGAAGTCTTTCTTAATCAGGAGTGTTAGGAACTTTCCTTTTCTCTTTCACCACAATTGGACTGTGAAGGCATCTCTTTGCTCACTCACTTGTTAATTTAGCTCCTCATTCATTCATGCATCTAGGCATTCATCAGTGGCTTTCTTTTGTCCTTTCGCCCACCTGTCTATCCATCCATCTGTCTGTCCATCCATCCATCTGTCCACCCACCTGACCATCCATCCATCCATCCATCGATAGACAGATAGATGGATGGGGGAATGAATGGATACATCCTTCCATCCACTTATTCCTCCATTCATATATTTGCTAACTCATTCAGGCAACTTCTCATTCAAGAAGCAGAAAGGCTTTGCTAAAGCTGTGTCTGGCAAATAGGTGGTGCTCAATAAACATTTCCTAAATAAATGAATGGATGAACGGGGATGTTATAAAGATGCACCTTTAATTATGGAACTCTTTTGACGTTGCATCAATATCCAATCTGCTCCATTTAGAACCTGCCAGAGTCTATGCTACAAATCCTATCTCGCAGGCTGTGATGACTTGGCCAGGCAAACACAAACGCGGAAATTTCACATAGACAGCCACAGCTTGAAACTTGTTCTAAGTGACAGAGTCTGAAACCCCTAAATCAAGCTTTCTGTCTTTGAGTGACAAGGATGTCAAAAAGATGGAAATTAATCTTTCAAAATATAGTTTTTTTTCTTGTTGAACTGAAAACCTTTTAATATTTTTTCCTGGGTGGAGAAGCTATCCCAACAGGAGAAATCTGTAATGTCTACTTAATTACTTTAGTAATTTTAATGGCAGTTCATTTTAAAAGATGTCACAAACATCTGCTATATCTAATTGATGAGGCTATTAGCTGGCTGTATTTTCTTACATTATACATATTGCTACTTTGTGTTCATCAATGGCTTTACAAGGTTTATTCAAATTACATGTTTCCTAAGGATCTCCTTAGTACAGGCTATTCTGTGCTACTGAAAAGAATGAGAGACACTGCTCATAGTCAAGAAACTACTGTGCTCATAGGAGAGAGAAGCAATGTGATTTTTTGGCTTCTTAATGAGTAAATCGGTTGCTTTAAAAACAAACAGGGAAGTCATAATAAGTTATGTGCAGCATTGCGTCACCGCCACCTGTCACATTCTTCTCACCAAAGCGTGTCCCTGCAGGATAATCCACAACAGCAATTCTTCACCATATTGTCTCTCTGTGTCTTCAAACACATGGAAGTAAACATACCCTGAGCAAAGACACATTGAGGAACAATTGTTTGTGCCACCTGAGTATGCCAAACAGGTCTAATCTTCAAAAGATGGTGTTCCTTAAAAAATCCAAAGTTGCCACACTTTTGAGATTTATAGAAAAGTGACCAGCAGAGTGTGGCAAATTTCTGCAAGGAGGAAACCAGAAGTAATCATTCTAATTATGGAAGTCCATACCTAATGTTTTAGCATTGTTCCTTTTTTATACAAAGAGAGTATTAGGCGTTTGGAGATGGCTCAATGGATAAAGTAATCATCATGCGAGCATGAGGATCAGAGCTGCTATCCCCAGAACTCACATAAATGCAAGACAGGCATGGAAGCCTGCAAGCCCAACACTAGGAAAGGAGATCCAGGAGATTCCAGGGCAAGCTGGCTAGCTTGAGTAGCTGGAATTGGCAAGCTCCAGGTTCAGGGAGAGACTCTGTTTCAATAAACGAAGTGGAGAGAAGTTAGGAAAGACACCTCAGGTCAACCTCGACTTCCTCATACATGAGCACACTCACATGCATGCCTACACACAGATGTGTGTTCCCAAAGACATACCACATGCACATATATACCTAAAAAGATAAATTTTAAGGGACAATTTGAAGTTATAAATGTGATACTGTAAAGCTGATCATGAAAGTTGAATTGGGTATGGAGTGACTGAAATCTACACATGGATACATCCCCCAGCACAGTACATGGGATTTTCTTATCATTGGCCTTCCGCCCTGGCTCCTTTAGGAGAGCTTTGGCTTACTGCTATCCAAGATTCAGCTTGAAATAATCAAAATAGTTTATTATTATGTTTTTCCTGAAACAGAGGAACATTTTTCCCCTCAAGCTGAATTCACATCTACCCATCAAGAGAAACAGAAACACGGCTAAATGATCCCATTAACCCATTCCTTCCAGTCAGTGCAGATGCATGGACTACATTTACCTTCACCATTCTCAGCGCCTTGTCAAGATCATTTTCTCACTACGTGCTCACTCAGAAATGCACTTGGATATTCAGTTTGATATTCCGTGGTCTACATCTCCCTTCCAATATCACAGAAGGAAGAAATGTTTGAAGAAAAAGAATGAAAATACCCTGTGTGGATGGTACAGCCACCACACCAAGTATGAGGGCGCTTTCTCCATCTGTCACAGAGGAGTCATGCAGAGAAAAGAGGTTGTCACCAGAAGATTGGTCTATGGGCAAAACCTGGCAAAGATGCATTAATTTAAATTTCCCATGTTTGTATGTCAACACATGTTCTAAGGTCTCTGGTTTGGGGGTGGGGTGTCTTAGTTTACTTCCCTATGTAAATCTCAGGATCCATGGCTCCCAAATGAAGACCTTTTCTGCCTATCCTGACCCTTGAACTTAGATATGTTTTCAATCATTTTTTTTGTTCTGAGATTCTTAGGAATATTTTGGGTTAGTTGGAATACTACTTTACTTACAGTTAATGAATATGTTGTTCCCTTTCTGATGCTATAAACACCTTGATTTATAAAGTGCAACAGAATCCGAGTAGACCTTTGTTATACATGACAAGGCACGTGGGAGAATGTTCAATATCATTAGTCATTGGGAAGATATAAATCAAAACCACAAGGAAGAGTTCAAAAAACCTGAACCTCAAAAATAGAAATGAAGAAGATGTACTTACCATGGCCTAGCATACCCAAGACCCTGGGTTCGTTTCCAGTACCTCAAACAAACAATAAAAACACAAAGTGCTATTGTGACTGCTGAGCCAAAAGGCCCACTGACCTGAGTATTTCGCGAAAAGAAATGCAGACATATGTTCACACAAATACTCAGAAAGGAGGACTCACAGTGGTTTTGTTAAGGACTCAAAACTGGAAAAAGCTAATTCAACTGATGAATGGAAAATACATCCTGATACAATTCAACAAAGAAACCCTACTCATCAATAACGAAAAATGAGCTATTGACACAAGGAACAGCACGGCCGAATCTTAGAAGTATGTGGAGTGAAAGAAAGCAGGCATTGAAAAAATATATATAGCTGTGTATTGATGAAGTGATGGAAAATGCAAAATTATAGTGACTGAAAGCAGTGATCTTTCCAGGGTTGGGGTGCATAGGAGGAGATGGGTGAGACTTGGTGAGATGAGGGGCCTTGAGGTGTGGGTGAGCACTCTATGGGCTGTGGCAATGGTCACAAATTTGAATGCTTACATTTGCCAGAGTTCATACTTCATTGAGCAAATTTAGAGTTCTGTGCCTTACAGAACTGGTGGATATTTTTTCCCCTTCCGAATGCTAAGAATTATGACATGTATCTTATCTCTGGTAGGCCTTACTTGGAAGAATTTTATCTCTAAATTTAGTGCTCAGTCATGGCAACAAAAAATGCCATGGATTGGCAGCGCACTTTATATAGGTGCGCTTGACACTCTGCATTTGATCTTTCCTAAGCTTACCTTCTGCATACCTCGCGTTATAATG
The DNA here is from genome assembly GCF_037038515.1 of Microtus pennsylvanicus. Lineage (NCBI taxonomy): Eukaryota > Metazoa > Chordata > Mammalia > Rodentia > Cricetidae > Microtus > Microtus pennsylvanicus. The sequence goes on along the minus strand of NC_134595.1, from coordinate 40,469,400 downwards.
CTTAAGAACATTCTGCGAGCTGTCAGAACAGAAAGTTATAAGGAGACAGGAGCCTCACTGAGATCACCAACTAAGAGACTAGAACAAAATCAAATTACGTGCTCTTGGCTTAATTTTATTTATGTTTTAACTGCCTGGGTATTGGATGCCTTTTCCTGGGGGAGGTTGGAGCAAACATCCATTCATCTCAGACCAGGCACAGACAAACCAGGGAATGATTCAACTCAAACCCAGCTTGATGAACTAGGGGGTTTACTGGCGTTATTTACAGGAGAATGAATCACGGAAAAGCCCACCTCAGCATAGTATAATGGATCCCAAAACTTACATCCCTGGACCTCCTGGACCATTTGCAGATTGTTCCACTGGTCAGAGAATCTCCTCTTCCAGGTGATTGCTATGACTCTTATAACCTTGGGAAGGAACTTGTGACTCTTCTGTGTTTCAAGAACTTGAGACTTGTGACTTTGTTTACCTTCTGAGCCTTGGAAGTGTTTTCTTCTTGAGACCTACCAAGCTTCCCTCTTCCCTCCAGGAGGGAGGGTTTCCAGTAGAAGGAAATATCTATACAACAAATGGCTGTGTCTGCCTGGCTTTTCCTCTGCTAGACAGGTCCAAGGTCAGTCAACCCCCGTTATGGCAAGACTGCATCTAGATAGATAGATTTCTCAAGGACCTGTTTTCCAGAAGATGCTTGTTTATAAAGGAAAACAATTTAACTGTGAATAATCCTGAAATTATAGCGGAATACAGAACATCTCGGTGACAATGCTTCATGGGGTAGGCATTTAAAATGTGCTAGTGAACAAGGTGGTGGGTGGAGACGGACTTCTGGCTCCTACCGGGTACTTATCTGCTTTCCCTTCCAAGAATGGAGTGGGCAGAGAGAAAAGGGAAAATAGAAGTAACTTTATTTGCCACATGGAGGAGAAAGTACTCCCAAACCTTATTTGGCAAGAGAATGCCAGCGGAGAGTTGGTTCAGCTCTGATTCAAAGTTGGCTTCCGGGTGACTGGTTGAGAGATGGCAAGTGTTACAGGCCTGTGCTCTCAGAGGCTTTGGGGTGCTGAGAGGATGCTTACAGACTGAAAACTCTTGGAGGGCTTCAGTGTGCCAGTGGACAGCGGTGTTTTGCACACGTTTATAGGTCATTCACAGGAGTAAAAGGTCACCTGTCTCCAGCAGGTCTTGAAGACTAGGGTCTCAGGTCTCTGGTGACTGAGCAATAAGTCCGTCTGTGTGCAGCAGACGGAAAACAGTCCTGGAAAATGTCTCCGGGGACCTCCCTGCCCTGGCAGAGCCCTCTGGCACAGGAGAACCATTCTTGTCTCCAGGAAACTCTGTCTCAGGGAGCCAACAAGTCTGTCCTTTGACATTTTGTTGCTACAGCCGAGTCCTAAATTCTTGTCTTTCTCCACCTTGGAGGCAGGGAGAAAGTATGGAAGGTGGAAGATGGCCAGATGTAATGAAGACCAGCTGTGCCCTGATTGGCTGGATCGCTAACCCCATCCAGCCAATCAGGGGAGAACTGCCCACACCTCCCTCCATTTCCCTCATAATGTCTGTTTTTGTAGGCCAGGCTCTGCTGCTTGTCCGGCCCGTAGCTCCAGGCTTTAGCTCTCAAAAGCTGTGGTCTTCATGCAATCATGTTTTTGTTTCTTCTGTGAATCCTTCTCCTGTGAATCCATCGCTCTCGGGATGTAGGCTTCTCACTCTTCCAAGAACTCTGCCTTTGGCGGGAAGCCCTAAACAGTGGACTCTTTCTAGCCCTAGGATAAGATACATATCTGTAAGGCTGAGCGATGTCGCTTTCACTGCTGATATAGAGCTCTTCCATCTAGAAAGAAGTTCCAGTGCACCACTATGAGGGTTTTTTGTTTTTTGGTTTTTTTTTCATTCTGGAGTCTCTTCTCTCTCCATCAAGAAAGATCCTGTCCTCACCTCAGGTCTCCCTATACACTGCCACTGGCAAAGTTCCTCTTTAGAAGACTGAAAGAAGCAGCTAAAGGAATTATTGTGAAGGACAAGAATGTCCACAATGGAAGGAGAAAGCAATCCACAGTCACTAGCGGAAGAGATGAATGCTGGAACAATGTAAGAGAAATAGACTCTGCTGTCAGTCTAGCCTCCTTGGTGCTGGAGGGTGAGCAACCATCTACCCAGAAGGATGGAGGACCATCTGCTTAGGTCCCCTAATGTTCCCTCCCTGACTTGTTCCTGTCTGGTGCGGTCTGTGATGATAAGATAGTATCTTATAATTCGATTCCTCCTTGTGGATCCCTCTTCCTGGTTCAGTGGTGCAAGGCTTCAATATAGACATTATCTAATGGCGTTGGTGGATGCTGGGCTTGAGATACTGCTTCCTATAGCAGACAGGGAACTCCTTTCCTCGGTCACCTGGTTCTGCCCTGATCTGGCTTCCTCACTGAAAGCTTCTTTTTTTCCACTTTCCCTGCCAATCTCCTGTACTAAAAGGGGTTAGCTGGGTTGGGTAAAATAGTAGGTTTGCACTGGGGTCCGTTTCAAGTACCAGTTTCTGCTGTCAGTCTCTATAAAGACATTTGCATGTTACAACATTATACCCACAACAGCAGTTCCTGGGGTTTCCTATTGAATCATTTCCTCCCCCATTGTCTATTCTAGAGGCAAGCAGGGAACAGCCCTCAACATGATGGAAGCGAGTGTGCAGGACTCTTCGACTTGAACCAGAAACAGCAAGAAGACAAAAGATGATCTAGAGGGCAGGCCATTCCAGCGCTATCATTTGTCCAGGTCCAAGTTCATCCTTTGCAACGTGATGATCTAGGCTGACTGAGACGTGCGTCTTTGTCTTCTAAGCAAGATGGGGGAAACAACACGCTTTTCCACATTCTTTAACAACCATTTTCAGCATTTCTTGCCCCAAGAATGTGATTGCTGAATTTCATTACACATAAAAATCACCTGTGTGTTTTGTTACACTGCAGAGTACCTTATTTTACCCTTGTGGGTTTTGATTCAGAGTTTTCAAATGAAAACAGAGATCTGAATTTATATATTAATGAGAAACCCTCAGCATTCTCAGAGAGAAAACAAGGCTAATAGAGCCAACAAACTTGAGAACCCTGTGTGAGCAAACACCAAACCACAAGATTCTAATAGGATGGGGGTAATATTGACATCTTAGGTGCTGGTTAGAAAGAAGAGACCTTAGCCAAAGTTGGTTGCTTCAACGCTGCTAACGTGACTTTGGGTGATTGCCCAGGTAGCTAGTTGTCTCTGTGATTTGTTGCATGTTTTGGAAGTTGTTTTACTGAACTTCCTAATTACCCAGGTAACATTATTTCCCTTCTCAGATCTTCGATGGGGTTGAAGACTATATAGATGTAGTTACTTTCTCTCATGACTTGGCCAAGTTATTTATTATATAAGACCTAAGCTAGTTAGAATAGGATATTTGTACTTATTGTATATAATTTCATAGTAGGTTTAGAACTCTCTTATTTAAACAAAAGGGGGAGGTGTTGCAGGAGGTCCTCCCACTCCTCCAGCCTATAGCTGCTGAGATACCAGCCCATTGGGGCGTGGTCTCTCTCCCTTTAAAAAAGCGGCCACTTCCCTCTCCTCTCTCTCTTCACTTCCTGCTCCGCCGGCGACTAGACTCCCTTCCTGGTTGCGTAGAGGCTGTTGCCTGGGACAGTGATCTGTAAGTTTTTTCCCCTTTAAATAAATACCACCCTATTAATCATAAAAAAAAAGAAAGAAGAACAAAATCAAATAGTGGAACCCCATACAGACCTCCTGGGAGTAGGGCTCAAGAGGTACACTTGTATAAACACCGCTGGTAATTTTTAGGTATGTTGCCTTCTTAAGACCACAGAGAAAGAGAGCTGGTATCTACCCAACATAACCCTCATTTACTAGAACTATTCACTGAAAGTAAGTTTATTAGTAAAGAAACTGCATGGAATTTTCTAGTAAAATTTGATAGCAAACATCCATGACTTACTAAGATTCTGGTTTCATTTCTCCTCCCAAAATCTATGGCAAAGAATCACTTCTGCATAAGGTAAGGAATTGCCATGACTAAGTTGAGTCTGAGTCTTGGCTTGTGTGGTTTCTCCCTCTTGTTTCAAATATCATGAATTATATCTCTTGTAGTGACCCCAACAGTTGCTTGGGTGGTGAGAACACAGAGCCAAGAATGCACCATTTCCTTCCTCCTCTTCGGACTCTTAATGGAATGAATGCAATATTATTTATCAACTGCAAGCTTGATGGAATATATCATATAAATCATCTCAAAAGTTATTTGCCACCTGCCTGCCTGCTCTGAATGCATGCAGGCTTAATTAATCTAATTAGTCAATGCAGAGATCAGGAGCACATTTACAGCTTCTCTGGCATCATAAATAAACTAGTTTTGTTTTCATAGGCTAAACAATTCATTTTGAAGATGGATATGAGGAAGAAACGGGGAGGGCTGACCTCTATTACAGTAAAACATGGAATAACGATGATAGGGTTTTCTTTCTGTTCCGTGTGCCCTCCATTAACCTTCTATTAAAATGCTCCTCTGTGGAGGAGGCAAGGGGGGCTGAGGTGGCACTCAGAAGAAATGTCATGCCCTCCCACCTGGAGAGGCTCACCTGCCATTTCCCCAAGAATGAACTTACCCAGTTTAAACCTCGTGATTGAAAGACACATGGAGTCTAAAGCACATGTATGCACATGGACCATAGAGGCCATTAGGTCAAGAGCCCTCGCAGCTTCTTCAAATGGCAGAAGACGGAGGGTCAAGGCATGAGTGAGGCGTAAGGCTGAGCACAGTAAACAAGGTTGCTGTGAATATACATTTATTTCTCTGATAGCCAAGGTTACCTGGTGTAGCTACAGTGGTGGTACGGTCGTAAAGTCTGGAACACACTGGCCCATGGAGTCATGTAGTCTTGTGGTCCTGAAACAAACTGTGGGTGTAGCTACAGTGGTGGTACGGTCCTAAAGTCTGGAACACACTGGCCCATGGAGTCATGTAGTCACGTGGTCCTGAAACAAACTGTGGGTGTAGCTACAGACTTACGTCCACAGTTAAGTGAACAGCCCGTCTTCCGTGTGTACATGCTGTGTCTCTTAAAAGATGTACACAAATTCTTTATATGTTGCTGCTCTTCAATGTGTTTCCGAAATTGTGTGGTTTGTTTTAAGGATTAAATGAGAGATTTTAAGCACATAGCACAAAAATTCTATCAGTCAAGGTTATCTAAAGGGCTGTAGAATGAATATATGTGTGTGTATTCATCTATATGTATGTGTTTATATATGTATATATATTAAAGGGAATCTATTAGACTGGCTTACAAGATGTGCTCCAGGTAATCCAACAATCGCTGCATCTTGGTGGATAGGCAAAGAATCTGATAGTTGTTCAGTCCCCAAGATTACATGCCTCAGCAATCTCAGTCTAGCATGGGAGTCCCGGAGGATTCCTGGAGAGCTAATGCTCTTGAGTTTACATTGAAATCCTAAAACAGACGGCAGCAACAGGATAGATGAACTTGCCAGCAAGAGTGAAGGCAAGCAGGCCAAGAACAAAGTTTCCTTCATTTATGTCTTTTTATGTAGACAGACAATGGAGGGTATGGCCAAGATTTAGGATGAATCTTCTTGCTTCAGTAATCTGATCAAGAAAATCCCTCACAGGAATGCCCAGCAGGGGAGGTGGTAGCGCACACCTTTAATCCCAGCACTCAGGAGGCAGAGGCAGGTGGATCTCTGTGAGTTCAAGGCCAGCCTGGTCTGCAAAGCGAGTTCCAGGACAGCCAGGACTGCTTCACAAACAAAAACCCTGTCTCAAAAAACCAAAACAACAATGTCAAACAACAAGAGAAAGAGTAATGTCCAGTTGCTTGGGTTGTGGTTGATTCTGGATATAGTAAAGCTGGAAGTCAAGATTAGCCATCATGTGACCCATTCCTAAACTACTTGAGTAGTTCTGGGCAAGACTTAGAAAGGAGTGCATCATCTCCAGCCCAGTGTTTCTAGACCTTCTTCTTGCTGTGCTCCATCACCACACATAGCCTCATGAACGTAGATCGAAGGACAATGTCAAGTGATGACTGTCACCTTCCATATAGGTTGAGACAGGCTCTTTTTTTCTTTCTGTGTGTACCAAGCTAGCTAACCTGTGATCTTTGGGAATTCTGTCTCCACCTCTCATCAGGCCATAGGAGCACAGAAGACTACAGCCAAATGCATGTTCTGGAGATCCAGACTCAGCTTCTCATGCTGAGATGGTAATCTCTTTATATACTGAGCCATCTCCCCAGGCTCAGTATATTTAACCAAGTATTCTTAACCAAGGCCTTTTATTTTCTTCTTGGGTGGTATGATGGTTAATATCAACTGTCTCCTTGACAAGATCTAGAATTACCCGTGGGAGATCATGTATATTAGGTTAGCATTTGGTCATCCCTGAGAGCAATTTTCTTGATTAGGCAAATTGAAGTAGGAATAGCCAAGCTAAATATATCAGGACCCTTCTGGTGGCAGCTTTAATATACGGAGAGCCAAAGCAAAAATTTTTGCTTTTTTTTTTTCCTGTTTTCTTCCCATCTTGCTACTGAGATTTGCCTATTCTGTTGCTGCTCCTGCTGCTGCTGCTCCTGCTAGCCTTTACAATTCTGATTTAGTCTGAAATCTAATTTAATTTCAGTTTGGGACTGTTGAAGCAAGCAGTCTTGTGGACTGAAGAGCTTCCAGATTTTAAATAAATAAATATATATATGTATATATACATATGATGGGGGAGTGTCATATATCAATCTGTTGATTTCATTGGTTAAGCAATAAAGAAACTGCTAGGCCCATTTGATAGGCCCACCCTTAGGTGGGTGGAGTAAACAGAACAGAAGGCTGGGGGAAAGAAGCTGAGTCAGGGAGTCGCCATGATTCTTTTACTCCAGGCAGATGCAGGTGAAGATCATTCCTGGTAAGCCAGCTCGTGGGCTACAGCAGATTATTAGAAATGGGCTAGTCCAGGTGCGAGAGCTAGCCAAGAAGAGGCTAGATAGAAATGGGCCAAGCAGTGTTTAAAAGAATACAGTTTCCGTGTAATTATTTCGGGTAAAGCTAGCCGTGGGGGCGGCCGGGTGCCGGGGACGCAGCCCCGCAGCTCATATTACTACATACATATAGATATGTGTGTGTGTGTGTGTGTGTGTGTGTGTGTGTGTGTGTGTATCATTTAACAGAGGTGACATATCAGCTCACACCATACTTTACAGTACTTCTGGACTGAAGGTTTAGTAGTTACAAATACTCCCAGTCAGATGGATGGTGGGGCAGATTTCCCTCAAACCCCACCCCTGCTGTACTGGCTAACTTGAAATTTACATGTACTTAGAAAACTAAATTGTCTCAAAGCAACAGAAGACTACACATGGAGAAGTGATCTTTAAGATATGGAAGCTAAAATAACAACCAGGATGTAATGCAGATTACATCCTAGAAATCAAACTGTATCACAAATGATAGGTGATAAATTTATGGGGTTGGGTGGTAAAGGGGGAACCCTAAATGGTTCTAGAAAACAGTGTTTTCACTGAGAGTTATTAAGGTGGTCATTGGATTCTAGCTGCTCCTTCTGCTTCGGTTAACAATTCTGAAAGTACATAATATGTATATTGGTATTGGATGTGTAAGCTAATGGATGGTGGAGAGAAGCCAGGTTTCTTGCTACTGGAGTGGGAAGTGACAGATAAGTAAGGCGTGTGGGTCAGGAGGACCACGCGTTGCTGGATTAGTCTGAGACATCAGTATGAACTCATGTTTAACTCCATATAAGCATAGATAGATGATAGATATCTAGATCGATAGGCATACATACACTTATCTCTCATTGTGTGGGAATACAGTTGTGTATCACTCTATCCAATTATGTAGGACCCACTTCTGTGAGTTGATGACACCCAATATCTAAAAGTGCGTTCGACACAAGGATCTTGATTTTAAAGTGCTTTTCTCTAAGTAATTAGAATCAAGGCTCTTTAGAGAAATGCATGATTCTGGGACTAGGGCATAGATAATATAATCCTGATTTATCTTGCAGTAATAGACAGTTAGAAGGGGTTCAAAATCTTAAAGGGAAGAAGCATGGAGAAGGATAAGGGGTTATCCCAGAGAGTTTTAGATCATGAAAGCTAAAATTTGAGCAACAACAATGAAAATAATAATTATATTGAACTATAATCCATAGTATTATATATATATAATATATATATGAGTCAAATATATATATGCTCATATATGGAAATATATATGAGTCAAACTATAAACCAGTCTATAAAATAATTATACATGTGTCTATAGTGGCACAAGTAATTGAATAAATCATAGAAAAAGGGCAAATTTTCCTTACATAAAACTCAAAATCCTGTATCTAGTATCCCCCCTTGCTAAGAGGTGCAGTTTAGCCTCACTCTACCGCTGATGGACTTTAAAGACTAGTTATGACAAGCAGACTTGTTGCAGACCAGAGGATATCAAAGGAAAATGGCTCATTGGTGCAATTGAATATCCTATATGGAAGTGAAGGAAGACAGGAAAAAACTATCCAGATAAATCTGGAGTCCAGAAACCAGGAACAACTTAGGTGCATAGCCCTGGACCAAGACACCTTGGTTGTATAAAATGAACTACAGAGGAAGTCTGTATCTTTTTAAGCTTTCCTGCGAATATTTAATATTTTTCTAAAGGAAAGTTAATATTTTTGAAGCAGAGATGGCACAATGGTATTTTTGTTGCAGCTACCTACTGATCTATTTTATCCACAGGCCACGCACAGGGGAATATGTGTTGGGAGTGCCTTGGAACCTTGTAAAGCTGGAAGGTGGGACCAGGTTGAAGCATCCCATTCTCATTTCCATTCCATGCTAGGTCTTTAAGTGATAGATGGGAACTAGATTTTCTTGGGGGCTTGTGGCTTATTCTAACATGGTCAGTGGTAGATTGAGGTACCACCCTCTTAGCTGACTGTATCCCAGAATTCCCTTCACCTGCCCATTTAGAAAGTCTCGTGGAAGGTACTCAACTTTCTTCTTTGCAAGTAATTACTTGCAATTTAATACAAAGATCTCTGTGTGTTCTAGAGAGTTCTGGAAGATTATTTTTGAGTGCTTTTTAGTGAAACTAGGCTTCTTTCTATAAAGTCTGCCAACAACATTCCAGCCAGTTAGCCGCTGTTCATGGGTCATGTTGCTAAATCCTAAATCAATAATAAAGATCAGCAATATACAAATATGTTTATATCCAATTACTGACCTTTGCAAGACTGAATTATTAGGTCAAGTGGTTGCTCATGTCCCCAATAGTGTCTTACACCTTGACGGATGTCATCTCGTCTTCAGAATTAGGCCTGTCTCTTGATCATGAGATGCTTACATTGTGTAGATCTCACCTTAAAAGTCTTAAAAGTGTGCTGGTGAGATGACTCAGCAGACAAAGATGCTTGCGGCCAAGTCTAATGATAGGACTTTAACTATGGGAACCCATATGCTTGGAGAAAGCACCAGATTCTTAACGTTGTCCTCTGACCTCCATGGTGGGCACACACACGCGTACACAGGTACACATAAAACTAAAGCTTTAAAAAAGTAAGTCTTGAAGTTTTTCCACGTCTTCAGAGCCATTGGGCCTGGTGCCCTCTCTGACCTTTGAGTCACAGTTGGTAAATTGCAACATTTCAAGCGTTCTTAATCCGGGTCTTGGTTATTTCTTCTCAATTGGCTCATTTCACTTGACTCCCAGTCAGCACAGTGACGTATTTACATTGTGTGTTAAGCAAAGAGTCAACTCTGGGGGGTGCCATTAAGAAACAACTTTTCTATGGTCCCAGTATGCAGATTTACAACAGAGCTGTCTGCCAAATTACGGGTAAGACAGAAAGAACGATTTAATTGGCACACTGCAGTCACGGGGGCCATTTATCGTGAACAGCTTCAGAGACAACAGGAGTCCTTTGGTTATGTTCCAAAGAGTCTGGCTGTGTTTAAACATTTCCTTTGCAGAACAACACTGATAATTTTACATGCCACCGTTATTTTCATTTTAACCTGTTTCTCTCTCTTCATTATCTAGCAAGTCCCTAGCTGATTTCTGAAATGCATGCCCCTTCCTCCACTACTGTGATTTTCCTTTTCTATCTCATCCTCTGAATTTCTTCCTGTGGTAGCAGACACAGAGGGATGCCCCTTGTTTTCCTTGTTTGTGCCGCGATCCTAATGGGGAGGCCAGGGAGGAGGTTAAATTCAAAAGCTCATTTACAGCAGGCTGGCAGCCAGCCACTTGGCCTAGTGGCCTTGTGCAGGAGTTGAAGGCCTCGCATTGTTTGGAGGGACTTTGAGGCAGTGGGGGTTAGGAAAGCAATGTTCTTCTTGTCAATCCCTGTCAGCATCTCTCTGGCAATTCCCCCCAGTAGTTTTCTCTCTTTTGAGGTGATTCGGTGATTCTAGCAAGCAAGGGAGATGGCAAACAGATGTAGACTTTTAAATGGTTGGTGACATAACGTCCATTGGATCGTTTTATATGCTACCTTCCTTCTCTTCATCAAGGTACAGAGCTAGTTTCAAAAGGGGGCTCTGCTGTGTCCTAACTGGGTTGCTTTATGCAAGTGACTCCACCTCGCGGAACCTCCACTTTATTCTCAGTAAATGTAGATTCTATCACTGATAATCTAGTAAAAATGGCCATAGTCTGCTTTGAGCTGTATGCTTAATGGGGCTCTCGAGAGGAACAGCGCCAACTGAATGTGCAAATGACCAGGGCTGGGTTGCTCAACAATTGCAATCTGCCTGCTAGGGAATGAGAACATAGAAGATTTTCAGGCCATGATGCTAAAGGCCTCCATAGTTCCCGTCCAGTGCTGAAGGCCTGGCATTTCCTAGAGGGTTATAAATAGTAAGTCCATGTGGGAGGTTAAAGGAGCTGCAGCCTGATTTCAGAGATAGATGACCACATCAGTTCCTCCATGCTCCCTTAGGGAGAAGACAAGGCAGATGCATGCTGTTCTTTGCCTCCAATCTCTTTATATCTGGGCTATCTACTGGACAGGAGGAGGACACGCACTGAGGGTGGATCTTCCTCCATTTAGTTAATGCTCTCTAGGAAAGCTCCTACAGTCCCAGTGGTGTTCACCTTAGGCGACTGTAACTCCTGTCAAGTTGCCAATCAATTAAAGCTTTGCCTCTGTGTCGGGTCCTGAGAATTCAGTCATCAGATCCTAACCAAAAGCTAGTGGAAGACGATGTTAAAGGGTTCCAAGCAAAAGCCTTGGTGTGCCCACTACCGAATTAGATGAGAAGAAGCCAAAGTTGTGGCAATCAATGGGGCTCCGTGATTGTCCCATGAAGGAAAGAATATAATAATAGTGTGAAATGGTTTATTTTGATCCTTTAAGTTAAAAATAGAGCAGCAGAGTCAAGCGTGAGAGGCCAGGGAGAAAAATTAAGGTTCCAATGATAAAGAGAATTCTTTAGCTTGTTTGAAATGTCCTTTTATTATGTAAACTAAATGTCTAGGGTCAGGTTCTATTAAGGTCTTAGGCGTAGGACCTTGAGCGAATCATTGCCCTTCTCTGTCAGCTACCACGTTGGCACACACAAGGCTGTAGTTGAACCAGGTCATGCCTAAGTTCTTCCCCATTGCCAGTTATATAAATGTAGCCAGCAAGATGGCTCAACAGGTAAGAGGGCTTGCTGCTAAATTCAATCCCAAAGACTCACAGAGTGGAATGAGATACTAACTCACTCAAGGTGTTCTCTGACCTCCAGGTGTAACATGCCCACCTCCATCCCACAAGAGCTATATAAATGGAAAGATTAAAAATGTAAGGTATTGATTCTCTTTGTGAACGGGAGCTGTAACAATGACTGTCCCTTGCATCCAAACACTTCCTCACCCAGTAATGCTTCCTTCTCTGGAGGTCAAGCACTGCGTCATCACTGCAAAATCGTTATCCAGAGATCAGTGAAGATAAAAGGCCACCAAGGTTTTGGGATAAGCAGCTTCATGTCCACTGACATTGCAATCTGCCAAAGAAGGTAGTGTAAAACACACTTGGGTTACGTTTGTGTCGTGATTTTAAGTATGGGGGACTATTGAAGGTTTTGAAATTTCACTAAGGCATTCTCAAATAAGTAAACAGCAACATGAAGCAGGACCACACCGCAAAAGGTCAATTGAAAAATATGAGTAGGGGGCTGGAGATGTCTCTCACAAGTTAAGAGTAGTAGCTGTTCTTGCAGAAGACCTGGGTTCAGTTGTTAACTCCCACACAACAGCTAACAACCTTCAGTATCTCCATTTCCAGGGTACCCAATACCCTCTTCTGGCTTCTGCACATGTGTAGTATGCATATATAAATATGGGGAACACTCATACACATGAATAAATAAATATGTTTCATGCAAGATGTTAAGTATTATTAGTCAAAAATCACAATTAAGAATCAGCACTTCTTCCTTTCCATTATTCCTCTTTCCTAGTTTTTTTTTATTCTCGCATTTTACTGTTCCCCTGTTCTCATCTTTGCTGTCCAATTAAAAATACCCTAATTTCATTTATCTACCTGGTTATGAGAACTAACTAAGCAATCTCATTCATTTCTCAAAGTTGCACTGTGTGCATCTGTGAGTTGGTGCAGTCAATAAAAATATCTGCAGGAAAATTTCTATGTGGGTCAAAAAGTCACATACAGGAAATAGCTGAAACTCACAAAAAGTTCGCTTATACTGGTATCATTGTACCTTTGTACCCAGAGCAGGACCTGGGCCTCCCGCATTTACACTCCCCTAACCCCATTTATGCCCAGAAAATGTTTTCCCATCTCCACTCCACTTTATCAGGAAACAAACACTGGCCTGAGTTAGCTACGGGAGCATGCCTGCTTCTTGTCTTCTGGTCTCCGTTTATTATGCAATAAAGAGAGATGTTTTTAGAACCATGTGGGAGTTCTGGGCCAGATGTGCTGATGCTGCCCTGTGAATTCATCCCACTGGGTTCTGGGAAAGAGGACAGGGATCCTATCCAATACTACTGGGTACATGGCACCCATACTGATAGCAGTAGATCAAGTTCTCTCTAGAGGATTTGTATGCCCAACTCTGTAATGCTGTTCGTTTACATCTCTGTTCCTTGGTGATTCAGAGGCCACATTGCATGTCACTAGCCAATAACTTTGTTTTCCCACATTCTTGCATTGTCTCCGCCCCTTGTTGATTACAAATAGTTGGTGATACTTTTAATATCTTCGTCAAGCTTAATTATATTTTGTTGTTTGTCTGTTTTCACTTGTTTGTCTTTTCAAGACAAAATTTCGTTATGTAACCCGAGCTATCCTGGAACTTGCTCTGTAGATCAGACTGGCCTTGAACTCACAGAGATCCCCCTGCCTCTGCCTCCAGAGTGCTGGGTTTAAAGGCGTGCACCACCAACACCACCCAGTTTCAGCCTAATGTTCTGAAGCAGTGCTTCCCAGACCATAATAAGCACTTGTATGAATAATTCGTCCAGGGATTGGATCAAAATGAAGATTGAGATTTAGGGGTCTTAGGTGGGGCTCGGGATTCTGCACTTCTCTGGTTTTTAAGAGATACTCGCATTACCAATCTACAGACCGCACTTAAGTGACAGGGCCTGAGAGGTGGCGAGGTGTGTGGTAGGTCCTCCACATTCAGCTTGTTTCTGGCTGTAGTAATAAGAGAGGCGGGGCTGCGTCTCCAGCACCCCGGCCGCCTGCACAGCTAGCTTATGCCCCGAAATAACAACACACAAACGGTATTCATTTAAACACTGCTTGGCCCTTTAGCTCTAGCCCTTACTGGCTAATTCTGATATCCCGATCAACCCATCTCTAATAATCTGTGAGCACCGGTCTTACCGGGAAGATTCTAGCCTATGTCCATCCTGGGTTGGAGCTTCATTGCTTGCGTCTGCCCGGGAGCCGGGAGCATGGTGTCTCTCTGAGGCGTCTGCTCCCAAGAGGAGAGCTTTGGAGTCTGCGCTCACTTCCTCTTCCTCCCAGCGTTCTGTTCTGTTTACTCCTCCCACCTATCTTCTAACCAATGAGGGCCAAGCAGTTTCTTTTTATTTAACCAATGACCTTCCTCCATTGTCTGGCAACTGGCAAAAAACTCTGGCTTTGTGATTGTAGAGGCATGCGCAGAGGCGTCTCGTATGGACCAGAGTTCTCTGTATCTCCTTAGACCACCTTCCACTGGCTCTTATACAGGTACTCAGTATGGAATAAAAGATTCTAGTGTTCTCCTCCTGTTCCAGATGTGACCCAGCATCCTTTAGATGCAAAGAGAGGATGTCTCTTTAGCTCCTGTAGGACCATAGTTCTCCTCCCTCTCTATTGTTGGGGTTCCTTGTTTGGGGGAGATGAAAGGAAAACATGATGAGGTGAGGCTCACCATACCCCTCTCTTGCTGCTACTCCCCCACATCACAATGTCAGGAGTGTGCACCTGATACACACCCCCACCTATGTGTGTGTGTGTGCATGTTTGTTTGTGTGTGTGTGCATGCATGCATGTGTGTGCATGTGTGTATGTGTTTATGGTATTAGGTTCTGACTGATGGCCTGTTTGTTTCTGGGTGGATAGTATGTCTGCACTGTTCCTATAAATCTCTGTCTGCTTAATCTACACTCATAATTAATTTAGAAGGTGTCTCCCATCAAGTTTGGAATAGTAATTTGGTTTCAATTTTTTCTATAACTGATTGGCTTTCGAATTTTTACCACAACTCGTGTTGAGATAGTGAGGAAACAGAAGAAAAGGAGATGTGGAAGAGGTAAGGATGTGTTTAATATATCAGATGGAGGTGCCATGATCACTTTATAAAAATGCACATTTGTGAGAAATTATCCAGTCCATTCGGCTCAAACCCAGTACTGTGAGAATATCCTTGCTAAAAAGACCAGAACCTCTGGGTGATGTTTTATTTTGAACCAAGCCATATTCAAATGCTGCCAATGGTACTTTTTGATTACCCTAGCATGTATTAATAAGGATCATAAATTGTGCTCTTGTTTTCTTGAGTCTGCACACAATGCTATACATCATTCTGGGCCGGGACCAGGAACTATTGATCTGCTCTGCTTATGAATCTTTAAAATGGAAGGAAATGTGCACTCATGGGAACTTTGGAAATGAATGGAAAACCCAAGAGAAAGTTCTACTAGCATTCATTCTAAAATTTCCTCCAAATCTGGCAAATCATGATCAGGTTGTGCACTGGCTGGATCATTTTTCTGCTCTCCCTGATCCCAGGTTCACCTTCCTTAGTCCACTCACTACATAGCATCTTGGGTAATCAGTGTGAACCAGATGTTAACAGCTCTCAGCCTCTAATGATTTTTCAGTGAACACCTCTTATGACTCAGAAAGTAGAGAGTTCTGTGTACAAAAGCAGAGCCCCTGTCCGCGTGTTCACTTTACCTTCGTCTCCCTTCATTGCATCTGTCAGAGCTCTTCAGACAAACGATGAACAGGTGTCTGTGCACATGTGTCTACACATGTGTCCATCGTGCGGAACAGAAGCCTCTTTGCCAGATATTGTAATCACAGTTATGGATGATGTAGTGTGGGCCAGTTCCCTTAAGAACCAGGGAATAACTGATGCTGCCATTCAAAGGCCATCTGCTATAGAGCTAGAAATGGGCAATGCTGCAGATGAGTTCTAGAGGCACAGAGAATAAAATGTGGACCATCAATAGAGTGGAGGAGATGCTCTGTTACTCAAAGCCCATTTCAGAGGATGCTCTCATCCAAAAACTATCCTCAATGAAATGCCCAGAATCCTGTTTGAGCAAATGTCTGGGCTTCCTGTAGTTTAGACAAGCTGACACATAAAATTACCCATTCTACTCTCATCAGAAAGGCATAGCCAAGCCTGTCTCTGGGTCAGTCTCTCTCTTGCATTTTCTTCCACTTGGAATGAAAACTCCCTCTTGGAAGCGATTCTATTCTGTCTTGTTCATTAAATCACTTCAGTGCCTAGAAGCACAAGTGCTTCCTGGGAGTGCCCCTAAAAGGCACATTTCAAAGGCGAGCCCTAAAGTAATTAATCTGCTCAAGTAAGATGAGATATTTGACCTGAAAACTCAAGAGGTTACTTATATCATGAGAATTTTGTAAGCTCAATGAAATCCAGTCTTATCCAAAAGTCCTCCCTCTGAATGATCAGAAGAACATTCTTATTTGCTGCTCTAAATCTGTATGTTTCAAGTCACCTTTGCTTAGATAACATATACTGGGACTCATGATTCTCAACAAGTTCACTTGCTACCTACATCTGTCTCTATTCATGGCCTATAATTATTTTGACTCTGACTAATGTGTTGAGTGATACCATTCTGAGGAACCTAGATCCCAATTCTGAACCAATAATCCAGAGGATGTCAGAGATGGAAGAGACCCTGCAGGTCACAAGATTTGTTTGCGAGTGAGAAAGCCAAGGCCCACCAAGGGAAGTATCTTGTGCAAAGCCAGCCAGCCAGAAAAGAAAGCATTTAGCACAGGATTTGGTTCTTGTTAGTTCAGCAATCTTCATAGAATAGTAGCAGGAGATGTACCCCTTGTTATTATTGTGACAGATTTGAGCAAGGCAATGTTACAAGTGATCTTCTGACAGGAGAGTATGTATGTTTATATGTATGTATTTTGTATGCATGGATGCATATTTCATCATCTATCATCTATCTATATATATCATCATCATCATCATATTCTTATCTATCATCAAGTATGTGTACATATGACAAGATGAGATTATTGTGGAGTTTTGGAAGGAAGAATGTAATTTCCTTTCTTTCTGTCAAGTCCAAAAGCAACCCATTAGTCAACTTTAGATGCTAAGAAGTAAATGTGTAAAAATGTCTTTATTATTGATAATATAATGGGACAATCTCATCTCAAATGTGCAACCACAAATCTTGCCAGTAGCCTATTCTTCAACTATTGCCTCAAAGAAAGTCAGTCCATCATCAAAGGAGTTTTAGCCTACAGAGCAGAAATAAATATTCAAGATCGCTCACTGTTGGTGCAAGCAAGAGGTGGGACAAAAGAGAGCAAATCTCTGCTTGTGTGTTCTTTGAAGAGTTCAATCCCTCAGCCTTCAAATATGAACTCGTAATTTATAAGTCTCCGTATTTGCTTCTTTTCTTCTTTGAGAGGACAAGGGAGCTTTGGCTCCTTAAGAATCACACTGACCACTGTCCAGATTTCTTCAGAGGACAAAGGAAGACAGGGTACTTACTTTAGGATGGCATGTTGTCACCCAGGTGGTAAGAACAGATCTTAGGATTGGGGTAATTGGTGGGAAGGGTGTCTGAACTTGAGAGCTCTCCCGAGACCGGGTCCACTTTCTGGGTGATGTAGATGGCATCTTTCATCTAGATCACCTTCCGACTTTGTACATGCCCCTTATGTTTGGACATGTTTTCTTATGACTCCCTAGGATTCCAAATGGCCAAATTTGATGGACACAATGTAGCTACTTGTTGAAACTCCAAGGATCATGATGGTCTCAGGTGCTTACATACATTCTCTAAACCTTCCCCTTTCTACAGTTTCCTCTAGAGAAGGGTATTGGCCATATGAAGTCATACATTGTGACCAAACAGGGCTTAGCATATAGAATGCATCCCGTAGTAAATTGCAGGTGTACATAGACTGACTTTCTAGACATTCAATTTGTGAGTGCAGATGGCCTCTGCACTTGATTTATGCTTGTAGTAGGGAGACCACTTGTTTGTTTCCCGGCCACCCGGCAGCTCAGACCTGAAATAATCACACAGAAACTGTATTAATTAGTTAAATCACTGCTTGACCAATTACCTAAGCATTATTGCTAGCTAGCTCTTACATCTAGAATTAACCCATCTCCATTATTTTATATTTTACCATGAGGCTTGTGGTCTACCAGCAAGGTTTCAGCATGTCTGTCTCTGGTAGCAGCTCCATGGCTTCTCACTGACTCTACCTCCTTTCTTCCAGCATTCAGTTTAGTTTTCCCCACCTAAAACTAAGATCTGCCATACTCTGCTATAGGCTTAAAGCAGCTTCTTTATACACCAGTGGTATTCACAGCATACAGAGGGGAATTCCATATCACCTCCCCTTTTCTGTTTAAATAAAAAGGAAGGTTTTAACATTAACATAGCAAGATTACATACAAAAAACACAGGTATCAAGCAAGAATTACAGTTATAATATTTCTATCTACTTTATCTTTTATCATAACTAAGGAAAACTATAAATATAACTATAAATTCTTAAACTCCATTAAAGACTCCAGAAAAAAAATATTACCTAAGTATACAGGAAGAGCATTGTAAGCAACTTCCAAAACTCTAGAATTGACAGAAACATCTTGCTACCTGGACAGTCACCCAAAGTTCTTCTGTACCATTGGGGCATCCATCTTCAGGTTACTGGTCCATAGTATCTAGCAGACTTTTCCACAAAGCAGGAAATTTCAAAGACAGCTCCACCTAACTTGGCAGTTTGTCAGTCACTTTGTTCTCTGTCCTGAAAAATGTCTGGCAGACTCTTTCATGAAACAGGAACCCTAAAGGATCATCTCACCTTTAGGCAAGTTCAGCACTCATTTTCTGTGGGTTCTACATGTCCAGATCGTACAGCACACCATCAAGCAGTCCAGGCAAGAGCAGTTTTTTGCCCAAATGGCTAGTCAACTCCATAAGGAGTATCTTTAATGCCTGTCATCCCCTTGAAGTAGATTGTTGCTGCCAGGAGCAGATGTGTCTCATTGTCATGAAAAGTCTTAAACTTTTAAAATGTTTTAAATGCCATATTCTGAAGGTCTTTGAAGGTTTGAATAATGTGTATCCATCTAAAATATATCTCTGTACATCTAGAAAATATAACTGACATGACTACAAGCTTGACTATTATAGATGATTATCTATTAACCTATATTTTTAATTATACATTACCTTTTTAAATGAGCTGCACAAACACAATACCTTAATCAAGAGGAGAAATATACATATAACAAAATTAACCTTAAATTTGTATCAATAGACCAAGATCCATATCAATATGGATCTTTAAATATAAACAAACATTTATAAACAATATTTGGAAATATGAGCGTAGTTCTCTCCAAACTACTTCCTGCTGTTTATTGGGAGAAGTAAGTTTTTGAGGGATATTCAAGGTGATCTTTCAGGGGGTCTTGGTTCATCAAATCACATTAGTCTGAAAGAATTCCACAGGTTCTCATCCTCTATGGAAACAAAAGAAGAACCTCTTTTCCAAAGCAACATATACTTAGACCCAAATTTTTAAGCTAAGATACCATTAGAGTATATATGCTAATTTAGTTGAACAGTCTGTACAATGAAATGTCTCTCTGTACTTAACTCATTCACAGTCAAAAAATTCAAAGAAAACACAATAGTATACATAATCCAGACTCTGTGAATTTTCTATCTTTACTGTATTAATTAAATCACTGCTTGACCCATCAGCTCTAGCTTCTTATTGGATAACTCTTACATATTAATTTAACCCATTTCTATTAATCTGTGTATCACCACAATGCTGTGGCTTACCAAGTAAGTTCCAGCATCTGTCTCTGATGTGGTTACATGGTTTTTCTAAACTCTGCCTTTTTTCTCCCAGCATTCAGTTTGGTTTTCTCAACCTATCTCTGATCTGCCCTGCTCTGCTATAGGCTTAAAGCAGTTTTCTTATTCACCAATGGTATTCACAACATACAAAGGGGAATCCCACATCATAGGTTCTATATTTACATCTTCAAATTTTTTACCAAACAAACAATCATGTTTTTATTTTATATTGAGCTCTTCACATTATGTGACAAAGCTTGATTACATCATTATCTCTGAAGACTTTAAGAAGAAAGCAGGGAGAAGAGACCAGGACAGAGGGAGAGAGATGAGAAGAAAGTGCTGAGAGGGTAGTGGAAGAAATAACTTTCCTAGCAGACATTTTTTTTTCTAGAAAATCAAAATGCTAAAATAAAAACTATATCTTCCCTTTCTCTGTAAGAATACTTTCTTGAAAATTGGACTAGAGTGAAGTGAGAGGAAATGAAAGATTTCCATATGATAAAGAAAAAGGCACGAGTTCCCAAAAGGGCATGTAACTGGCTTAATCTCTGTTTTTAGGATTAGCTGGGGGAGGGAGTGCTTTTAAATAGACAAATTGAAAAAAAATTCAATAACAAGTCAATGAGATCCTACAAAGTCCATGAATGAAATACTCATGTACCCTTTGGAGAGGTGAGTGTTGGATAACAAACTCTGGGCCTCATGCATGAGGGTAGCTTCCTCCAGTTATTCTGTGTTCATTCTCCTGTAACAATGGTCCACTTCTTCATGGCAGTCTCCACCATTCATGACAGTTGTGCTTAATACCTGGGACATTCTTCCTCAGAGTAAACTCCCTTGATCATGTTCCTCTACTTTCTGTTAACATAATCATTTCTTCTAAGTAAGACCTAGTGTTTGAGTGTGTTCTTAACATATGATGCCTGTCTTAGCTATTCTGTGAAGAATATTTCTATTGCTGTGAAGATATACTACAGCAACTCTTATAAAGAAAAACATTTATTTAGAGATAACTTGAAATTTGAAATGTCTAGTCTCTTATCATCAGAAGAGAGGCATTGCAGGGTGTAGGCAGACATGGTGATGGAGAAGGAGCTGAGAGTTCTATATCTTAATCCGCAGGAAGGAGGATATTGCCACACTAGACCTACCATGAGCACATGAGACGTCAAAGCCCACCTCCACAATGACATACTTCCTCTAATAAGGCCACACCTACTTCAACATGCCAAACCTCCTAATAGTGCCACTCCTTATAGACCAAATATTCAAATACATGAATCTATGAGGGCCATTCCTATTCAAATCATAACAATGGCTAAGTTAAACATAAATTTCTAGGTATTCATTCAGATAAGATCAGAATAAAATAGGAGATAGATTCTCACATCTGTTTTTAGATGACAGTGTTTTCAATCTGCTGACTTTCCTAAAGTCTCAGCATATATAAACCTGTGTGTTAAGTAAGTCAAAGTTGAGTTATTATCAAAAACTTAGTGAAAGATTGGTTTCCACTCTGTGAGTCTTGCACTATAGATATGTGCATTATAGAACAGGAAGTCACAATGTTTGTTAGATTTTTAAAGGGTTCATAGTCTGAGAAACTGGAAATGCTTTTAAATCATAACTATAGTTGAAATGGTTTAACCAATTAAAAGATTAATTAAAGATGCAAATTGTCTAAAAATGACATAAATGGTGCAAATATTTTATAGAATCAAAATTTTGTCTTTTTAATGAAGGGGTAAGACTGGTTTTTTGTATGTTTCTGTTATTTCACTGATAGTTTGTGTTTGCCTTATAACAAGTATACTATTAAGAAAATCAACAAATAATTACAGATTCAACCTGGACCTGGGTTATGGACTATTGTCTTCACTACTCCACAGGTTGAAACAGAGACAGGAGGATCACAAGGTCAAGGTTTTCCAAGGCTACAGAGCTCAAGACTCTCCACAGCTTTTCTAAATAAAAAGTAGAAGTAGGGGCTGGTAGTTCAGTGTAGAATATTTGCCTGGCATGTGCAAGACCCTGGGGTTCAAACCACAGTACTTCCAAAAGACACCAATAATAGCTCCGTGTTCAAACTGTTACAAATTAAAGAATTTGAAGGCACCAGAGAGGCAATAAGAATGCAGGGTTCTGGATTTTTATAACTTTTCTGGTGAACATTTATAATTATCAGGCTCACACTTTATAGAGTTTATTAAATGACTTGCCTTTGTCTTGTCTTTAGAAAGTGTTCGGCTTAGTTGAATCAACAACTCCAGTCCTAGTTTACCAATTTGAGTAAAGTTGAATTAAATAATGTCATTAACATAATCAGAGCCCACAAAGGAGACCTCCACACATGACACCCTCACCCCACCAATGCTCTGTATCAGTTGACAACAAAGCAGTAGGAAGCAGTGAGGACAGAGCACCCCTTTCACAGTGAGAGGGACTCGAGTGCTTTATCCAACTTGATGGTGCAGCTAGAAGTAAGGTCGGGACTAGACCACTTCATCAGAAGAAGACCTGGCTCATGCTGGCCTTCGAGGGACCAAGGGGTTGAGGGACCAGAACATAGGGTTCTAGGAAGAGAAGTCACCCTTTCTGAGTATTGTTCTCAACTTTATCATTTGCAAATTATCCCTCTCCCCAGGGATAGAATGAGTGGAGGGGAGGCAATGATTTGGACTGTGCTTTTGGGAAAACCCCATATAGTAGAATCATGGGCAAAGGAATTTCCCTCTAACGGTAACATGGACAGAGAGTTTCCCCAGGTTCAGGAGTAAACCTGCCTGACCTGGGTTGGAACATGATTAATAGGTGACAGAAGTGCCCGGCTCTACTGGAGAATGGCGTCCTAGCTGAGTCTAAGCAGTTGGCACGCACTGCAGAGGTGGTGACGAGACTCATTTAATCCTCCGGCCTCATGAAAATCAGTTACGAGAATTTTACAGTCAGTAATATCCATTAGACATAAGCAAGCCTCGTCTTGCCTGTAAGGAGTTAAATACTAGGCATCTTTAAGCTTCTATGTTTCACCTAGCTTCGTTTCAAAATATAATGTTCATATATCGCCAAGTTTTCATGGCCATTGGGAAATGCCTGTCCTGTAGGCAAAGCTGAACACTTTCTCATCTAAAAACTCTATAATTTTTAGGTTGCTTTATGACAATGTAAAAGCATTTTATATTATGAAAGTATTGATAACACAAGTGCAGAATTATTCATTTAAGTTTATATAAGTCAAGGAAATTCCATAGCTGGATAGGGGTGAATATCTTCGCAATGATTAAAAACTAAGAAAATATGTTGACTCCTCCAACAAAATCTTTGCCAAAAATTTAGTTTAAGTAAACTTAATAAAACATAGGTATTTGCTTAAAATGCTTTCTCTACGTGGATCACTTACAGATTTTAAATACTACCTGGGTTTGAGACTTTTTAAAAAGGTCTAATTGTCTTTGTTTGCAAAGTTCTCAAACGGGAGCAGAGTAATTATTCAAAAATGTCCTTCTTACTTTAAACATTTCAACCCCCAAGACAGAAAGCAGGCAATTGCATCATAAAAATTTATCAAATAGGTGTTCATCTTTACCCTAGGTGAGGCTGTCAGGAATGTTCACTGAACTGTCTCTCTTCCTTTCTGAGAAAGCGGGGAGGAATCCCTCCCAGTCTTCTTTGAGGGGTAAAGGAGTCTTTGTGTTGGGACACACCCCTCTCCATCTCCTGCCCTTCCCTGTCTCTCCTTTGCCAGGGAGTCAAAAATGTTGTGGCTGGAGAAAGCTTCTGTGTCTGAAGACAGATGTATGAAGTAACTGCAGAACTATAAGTCTGAATAATACTAGAAGCATATTTCTAGGAAAGGTCTGGGAAACCAAGGTGAAGATCAGCATACAGTGTTCACACTGTGACTTCCTGGCTCACACATGCAGATGTTATCTCGGCTCTGTGAAGTGTAGGGTGGATGAGGTTGGATCTATACAGCGGAGAAGGATATTGCTCTTTGGGGCTGTGGGAGAAGCTGTGCTTTCCCTCCATTATTCATTCAGGACTGTTGCCTGGGATCTAGTACTGCTTTACAAACCATTAGTCACCAGTCAGAGCTTGGATGTGAAATCAATTTAGTGTGTTTCAGGTATTTAAAAACTAAATAAATAAACTAGAAAATAGAGCAACATGCCAGGGGGCCTTGTACAGCATAACATTATTTATTGTTCTGGAAGATTTTCATTTGATTCGTATATGATATACACGTGGGATTGCTGTGTGAAATGCACTTCTTTTTCCTTCCTTCCTTCTTCTCTTCCTCCCTTCTTTCCTTCCTTCCTTCCCTCTTTTTTTCTTTTTTATTATTTTGAGACAAGGTTTTTCTATTTAGCCCTAGTTGTCCTGGAACTCACTCTGTAGACCAGTCTATCCTCAAAACTCACAGAGATCCACCTACCTCTGCCCCCTGAGTACTGGGATACAAGGCGTGAACCACCACCGCCCCAGCTCAATTCATTTCTTTACGTTGTTTGTGTTTCCTCATGTATATGCACGCATGTGTAAGCATATGTTTGTGCCCACAGAGATCAGCAGAGAGTGTTGGAGCTGAAGGTCCAGGTGGTTTTGTGTTGCTGGGAACCTAACCCAGGTTCTCGGAAAGAGCATCAAACCCCATCTTTCCAGTCTCGTAACACATTTCTTAATGTGGAATCTTATTGTTCAAAAGACTGGAAATAGGAGAAAACAAATAAGAGCAAACAAAACCCAAGGGATTAAGATGAACACAGTTTTAAATGTCCCCAAAGGTCCATGTGCTAAAGGTTTGGCATAGGTATATTTTCTGTTCCTCCAGCCAGCTCACAAGCCATAACATAGAGACTTATTATTAATTATGAAAGCTCAGCTGATACTTCAGGCTTGTTTTTAGCTAGTTCTTATAACCTAAACTAACCCATTTCTATTCATCTATATGCTGCGCATCCTGATTTACTACTTCCTCTGTGTCTCCTCATGTCTCCGCCCTTCTTCCCAATGTCCTCTGTGCCTGGCAATTGTGCCTCGCTGTTGGCCATTCAGCTTTTTATTAAACCAACCAGAGTGACCCTTCTTCACAGTATACAAAAAGATTACTCTGTAACAGGTTGGTGCCCAACTGGAAATGCTGTTGAGGGGTGATTGAACCTTCAGGGGATGAGGCCTAGTCGGAGGAAGAGAAGCCACTTGAGGTGATCCCTGGAGAACTGTTGGGTGCCTGGTTCTTTCTCAACCCCCAATGCTATACAGCACAATGTTTTGCATTGGTACCAGCCCTAAAATTATGGGTCAACCAACTATGGAACTATGGACTGAAACCCGTTCAATTAGGAGCTAAAATGAAACTCTTCTTCCTTTAAACTGGGTTTCTTCCCTTATCTCCCGCTCTCCTGGTACATCTTTATCACCTTGTCCTTAACCAAATATAAATTTCTTAGATGGACAGAATGCCATTTGGAGAGGTCTTTTGCCTACTCTCCTATCATCTCCCATCCTTTTCCCCTGAAGCCAGATCAGATGCTTTGGCAGCTCTCCACTGGTTTGGACATTCCATTCCCCCAGTGTTTGTATGAACTGTTTCTCTTTTCTTGTAGAGAGATTCTGTTCAATAACTTCTGGTTATCACTAACATCATGACACATATCTAAAGATAGATAGACCTATTCTGTCATCTATCTGATAGATTAATGAATGATAGATATGCATATACACACACACACATATATAAAATGAGAAATGAGCTTAGTGAAGAAAATTTACCCTTTTTATCTTGAATGCACACCCTTTCCTTTTCTTTCTCTTTAAAAAAATACTGACTCTGAAATAGCAGATTAATTTCATTATCCAGTAATGACTTTCAATCCCCAAGATTGAAAAGATATAATCATTCACATATGGGAATACCTGGAATAAACTAAAACCTCCTCTTTCTACCACCGTTTTCTGTGTCTTCCCCAGAGCATTTCTGGCTACATTCAACACTCCTTCGCTTTGCCTCAGCTAGACTTACTCATGGTAAAATCATGTTAGTGCTTCTCACTCATCAGCTCT
The DNA here is from genome assembly GCF_037038515.1 of Microtus pennsylvanicus. Lineage (NCBI taxonomy): Eukaryota > Metazoa > Chordata > Mammalia > Rodentia > Cricetidae > Microtus > Microtus pennsylvanicus. The sequence continues at coordinate 40,443,699 of NC_134595.1, read as the reverse complement.
GATTAACTTGGGAAACTTCATTCATATGTCAAGTGTCTGACCCTGTCAGTTCGGACACAGACACTTACATGAAGCTCCTGGACACAGAATTTCCAGCCTGTATTAGCCCTCTGGAGTCAGATTTTCCTGATTAATCTGCCTGAAATTGGCCTTGGTATGTTTACTCATAGACACAATCCTGGATGTTCTTCTTGCAGTTTGATCTCACCTTCATTTCCAATTAAAAGGTCAAGTCATTTAATAATCTGAATGTTCTCAGAAATATAGGGTGCTTTAGTGTATAGTTTTTGCAACTGATGGGTATATTTCAAGTCTTGGTTGGCTTCAAAGGTAAAAGTCAATATGCACCAAGCCAAAGTTAGACTTTATTTCATAATTTCCAAAGTAACTTACATACGGTTGACCCCACCCCCAAGTATGTTATAATCTCCTTCAGGGGAGACATAATCACAGTTTATATTTTGCATGCATTGGCCATAACTTGATCTCTATAGATGCCCAATAGATATTTTTCTGACTAATAGATTAGTGGTTAACATAAACTATGAACCCAGAAACAGAGGAGAGACAGTTGTTAAGTATATAAAATACACAGGAAATTTTCTTAAACATAGATATTAATTGATTGGTTAGTTGGTTGATTGGTTGGTTGGTTGGTTGGTAGGTTTAGGTCACTATCTTCCAGAAAAGTCTGAAACATTATACTTAGACCAGGCTGGTCCCAAGCTCACTATGTAGCTCAGTTAACCATGGATTTTGAATGACTAATTTCAATGAAGATCTGTGTCTGTGTTTATTTCTAACCTCACGATATTTATCTATATTTGTTTTAAGTAATATACTTGAGAAGAATAAATGCACTATTGTTCTGTGAGATTTTTTATTTTTGTTTTGTTTTGTTTGTTTTTTTGAAGCAGGGTTTCTCTATGTAGCTTTGGGGCCTCTCCTGGAACTAGCTCTTGTAGACCAGGCTGACCTCGAACTCACAGAGATCTGCCTGCCTCTGCCTCCCGAGTGCTGGGATTAAAGGCGTGCGCTACCACCGCCTCATGAAATTGCTTTTATAAACATTTAATACTCATCCTATTTTAAGGAAATTGTATGAGATAGTCACAGCTCATTAAAATGGTTTCCTTAAATAAAGATTAAGTGGGAAGGGTTGACAGTGACCTTCCAATCAGATTGTTTTCCAAGCTGGGTGATTTCTGGACAGTCACCAGCATTGCTTTGTTCTACATACCGCTCACAAGTTCTTGGTGCGGCCTCTACTGATTTGATGTTCCCAGCTATATTGTTTAAATTTAAAGCTTTTTGTGATGTGGGAGTGTCATATATCAATCTGTTGCTTTCACTGGTTAATTAATAAAGAAAACTGTTTGGCTTGATAGGGCAGATTTTAGATAGGCAGAGTAGACAGAACAGAATGCTGGGAGTAAGTGAGGCAGACACCATACCGCTCCTCTCCAGGGCAGATGAGATGAAGCTCCAGCCCAAGATGGACGTACACTAGACTCTTCCTGGTAAGACACCACCTCATGGTGCTATACAGATTATTAAAAATGGGTTAGTCAAGTTATGAGAGTTAGCCAAGAAGAGGCTAGATAAAATGGGCCAAGCAGTGTTTATATGAATACAGTTTGTGTGTTGTTATTTTGGGTATAAAGCTAGCCCGTGACCGGGAGCTGGGAGGCGGGAAGCGGCCTGCAGCTCCTTCTACATTTTGGAATACAGAAACAGAACCCAGTGATACCCAGGTAGGGCTGCTCTCCCTATGGAACACAATCATGATGAGTCTGACCTCCTTCAGTGCCTGGGTTTGAATAAGTACAAACTCTCTCTCTCTCTCTCTGTCTCTCTGTCTCTCTCTTTCTCTTTCACACACACACACACACACACACACACACACACACACACACACACACACACACACAATGACTCAAAAACTGTATGGAGTGAAGTCACATGGTGGGAAAAATGAGAGATAAAACTGGACCAGTAAGGAGAAAAAAGTAAAAAATCTCCCCTAAATTAACCCAAAGCAGAAGTTATGTATACATAAATGTTATAAATATATGGAAATGTATCATATTTAGCATTATGTAATTTGATTTTAATATTTAGTTAGCAGTATATGTCAAAGGAACTATGTCATACAGATTTCCTGGCTGGCAGAGTTATTGGGGAGGTAGAGTGGGTTGTTGAACATTTGGATCTACAGTGCACACTGAAATAATCCCACAGGAGATGCAAGATACCCCAGTAGAAGATGAGTTCCGTAAGCACATGGAGGAACTTCTAGAAAATGGCAATTATTCTCTTAATTATTATGTTCAAAGACAACAAAGAGCCACATATCCAGAAAGAAATCACTTTCTTATAAGCTGTGTTAGCTATAGGGAATAAGAATGGACAAAGTCGTAGTTGGGACATGGCCCAGACATATGTTAGAAGGGGTTTGTGTTTAAGGACAGAGCAAAGAAATGCACAGTGGAGGGGTAAAACAACACTGCACTTGACTCCATGATAAAAAAGAAGGCATGATGAGATCTGACACCCAGGACTTGAGAGAATGCTTGGCTTGGCACAAAGCCAATTTTGTTAGCCAAGAATGACAAGACATATTGAACAGAGGTGTCGGAACTGTGAGAAGCGTGTAAAGCAGAATCCAGGACAGAGAGAACTGTCGAGTTATGGAAGGCAGCACCTGGGGCTCCAGGAAAATGCTGTGCACTTACATTCCGCCCGTGGAGTTCAGCCTCGACGAGAATCAGAAACACTTCCCTAATAAGACACCCAAGACTTGAGAGAATGCTAATAAGACAAAGTCATGCCATCATGATGACCAAGAAAGAGGTCAGCACATTATGGAACCATTTTATAAGCCATTACGGATCTCGTTAAAGGCCTGTGATGGTTACAGTGTCTGCTTTGAACATTAATTCATCAAAAAATAGAAGAAGAGGATTGAATTCTAGAAGGCCACAGCTCATTCCAGAAAAGCCTCAAGAAGGGCTCCAATGGCACACCCTCCAATCATTGTTGGGCACACAAACGGGAAATAGCACGGCCTGGGCCATGCCTGTAGCTCTGTTTTCAAAAATTTCCTTTCCACATATGTTTGATTATCAGATTTTACTATAAAATGATTTGGTGTTAAATTCCAGCCCCCAAAGCATCAGCAACCAATAAATAAGATGACACATCCCTTCATTTTTTGTACGTGGAGACAGTTATTTTTAAACAAATTAGTCCCTGACAGCCAAGGATATTATGAATAAAAGATATTTTGCTTTGGTTTGATTTGTTTGAGACAGTATCTCCATGTAGATCTGGCTATCCTGGACCTTACTATGTAGCTAAAGCCAAAACACTTGTGCATATCCTTGTCCATTGGCCTCTGAGAGTGCTTGGTCTGGAAGCTATTTATAACCATCAAGGACTTACTGGTCACCTCCCATTCTAGAACTGTACAGGTAGAAAAGAGGTGTAGATACTTTGCTCTGAGCCCTTTCTTTCAAAGCTGGAAACCAAGAAGGTAAAAAGAGAAAAGGGCATTTGCCAAGACCACTCAGTAGGTTTTATAAGCAGCAAAGCATTAGAAACAAACACACAGTTCCTAAGTATCACAGAATATGCTCAGCCTCAAGAAAGAGGAGTCATTGTAAATATATGAGCACCACTACCCCAATTTAAGTCAAATTAATTTAAACAGTAACTACAGGCATCTTCACATTTTCCAAACCTGACACAATCACACACACACACACACACACACACACACACACACACACACACACACATTCATCCTGCATTTGTAGCTAGGGAAATGGTCTTGTTTCAGAGACTGAAGAGACCATGGGGACACATGCAAGAACATGATTAAGCAGAAAGTCATTATTTCCCAAGCTTTCTGTTTTCTATTATGTTAATTCCAGCTTCATAGACTTGTTCCTAGTGCCAAGTGGTGTCAACAAATAGAGAAATCTATTTCACAGAGTATCTGGAGTGTCAAGTTGGGTCACAGTGATTGCATTGCTCTTAACTGACTAGCTAGCAACTATGTCACATGCTTGAACTGACCACTGAAAGAGTGATCAGTTGGAGTGACAGCCTGTGTTGCTGCAAAAGGGACTCAAAAAAAGAAAATAGCAGGAACCCTAGAGACTGGAAATAGGGATTTGTCCAGCTTTTGGTCTGATGTCATAGCTTAATGCTGGTGGCAAAACTCAAAAGTAGTGACAGAGAAGCAAGGACACAAGATGAACATTTGGAGAACTGGATGACTAGCTGGTGGCTCTAAGAAGGAATGTGATGTTTTCTGATGCAGTAATATTCTAGTTTAAACAGCTAGTACAGATAAAAAATATAGTATGTACCCTCTAAGGGGGAATATTGAGATTATTAATTATGCTTCTGGAAAATCCTTTAGAGGACTGTGTGGTCACATGTGCCATGCAAATGTATCTGGTCAGTTAATATTCTTCATTAAGCCACTGGATATATTCTTGAGCTGTATGTAGCAATTCATTCGGATATATACACAGACAGCAAATGCTATTAGTAAATACCTCCATGCAGAGGTGACTGTTTCCTTGTAAGTGAAAACAAGGTCTTAGGCCTTGATGTCTTCTTTCTCTCAATTCTTATCTCTTCCTTCCCCCTTCCTTCCTTCCTTCCTTCCTTCCTTTTTTCCTTCCTTCCTTCCTTTTTTCCTTCCTTCTCTTTCCTTTCCTTCCTTGCCACCTTCATGTGGTATTGGCTTGTTACCTGGCCCCAGGTAGAGTACTATATGTTTTTAATAGGTAAGTGGGATGAATCTGAGGGCACATGTAAGTTTTATAACCTCTATTCCTTCTATGCCTTCTCTATAAAAACACAAGAAAAGCTATATCTATGTCAGAAGAATTTGATACAAAAATAGTTACTAAAATGACTAATATGAAAAGAATAATCTTTGACACAGAATGCAACTGTTCAAGTGTTGACTGATAAATATTGTTTAGCAGGAACACAATATTATTCTGGGTGACAGATCTGACCGCAGATTTGCTGGTACCTTTAATTGTGTCATTATCTCTATTCATTCTAAAGTCAGTTGTCATGGTGGTTTGAATAAGAATGCCTCTATAGGCTCTTATGTTTGAATGCTTTGTCATTAAGGAGTGTCACCACTTGGCAGGGATTAAGAGGTGTGAACTTGTTGAAGTAGGTATGGCCTTGTCGAAAGGAAGTATATCTCTATGAGGGTGGGCTTTAGGGTTTCAAATGCTCAATCCAGGCACAGCGTCTCTCTCCTTTCTGTTGCCTGTGGATACAGAACTCTAAGCTATCTCTCCAGCACTATGTCTGTCTGCATGCTGCCATGGTTTCCGCCATGATGATAAGGAATAAGTCTCTGAAATGTTAATCCAGCCCCAATTAAATGTTTTTATTTATAAGAGCTGTGGTGACCATGGTGTCTCTTCACAGCAACAGAACACTGACTAAGACAGCCATTGACTTAACTATTGTCATTGTTTTGAATTTTTTGACTGTGAATGAGCTAACTACAGAGAGACATTTCATTGTACAGGCTACTAAACTAAACTAAAGGTATCTTGAATTCAAAATTTGAGTCTAAAGATATGTTACTTTGGAAAAGAGGTTCTACTTTTCTGTCTAAAGAGGATGAGAATCTTTGGATTCCTTTCAGGCTAATGTGGCTCTTGATGGAACAAGACTTCCTTGAAAGGTCTCTGTGAACCCCAAAAATACTTTGCCCAACAAATACCAGGTAGTAGTTTGGAGAAAACATGCCCAAATTTTCAAAATGATTGTTTATAAATGTTTGTTTTCATTTAAAGGGTGACATGATATAGAAATAAATACTTTTCATTAGTATGGATCTTGGTCTATTGATACAAATTTAAGGTTAATTTTGTTATATTATATTTCTACTGTTGTTTAAGGTATTATGTTTATACAGTTCACTTAAAATGTAATGTATAATTAAAAATTATAAATTTGTAGATAGTCATTTGTAAGAGTCAAACTTCTAGTCATATTAGTTAGGTTTTCTAGATATATAGAGATATATTTCAGGTGAATAGGTATTCTTCAAACCTTTCAAAGACCTACATAATATGACATTTAAGAGATTTTAAGAACTTAGACTTTTGTCAAAAGTGAGAAATTTATACTTCTGGTAACACCAATTACTTCAGAGAGATTGATTGGCATTGAATAAACTTGTTATAGAATTTGCCTTCAATGTGACAAGGTTAACCATTTAAGCAAGAAACTGCTTTTGCCTGGACTGCCTGATGATATGCTGTATGAACTGGACATAGAAGACTCACAAAAATGACTGCTGAACTTGCCTAAAGAAGGTGAGAGAGTCCTTCAGGGTTCCCACTTCATGAAAGAGTGCTAGACATTCTGCAGGACACAGAAGAAGGTGACTGACAAACTGCCAATATAGGCTAAACAGTTATTCAAATTTCCTACTTCACTGAAATGTCTACCAGATGTTATGGGCCTATAGGCTGAAGAAAGATGCCCCAACATTACAAAGTAACTTTGGGTGACTATCCAAGCAGTGATGTGTTTCTATCATTACTAGAACTTTGGAATTGCTTATAATGCACTTCCTGTTTACTTATACAATATTATATCCTTCTGGGGTCTTTGATGGAGTTGAACACAGATAGTTATAGCTTTCCTTGGCTATAATAAAAGACAAATTAGATATGAAACTTTAGACTTACAAAGATAAAATAGGTGATAGAATATTTTCCCTGATTTTGCACAATACAAATAGACTAAATATTGTAACTGCAATTATTGCTTGATACCTGTTTTGTTATATGTAATTTTATTATGTTAAAGTTAAAACCTTCCTTTTTATTTGGACAGAAGGGGGAAGATAATATGGGATTCCCCTTGGTATGCTGTGAATATGTTTTATGACCATTGGTCAATAAGAAAGCTGCTTTGGCCTATGGCATGGCAGAATAAAGCCAAGCAGGAAAACTGAGCAGAGATATAGAGAGAGAGTAGGCAGAGTCCAAAAAAAAAAAAAAAAAACATCATGTAGCTGCCCAAAGGAGAAAGATGCTGGAAACTTACCAGTAGGCCATAACTTCATGGTGATATACTGATTAATAGAAATAGGTTAATTTAAGATGTAAGAGCTATCTAGAAATATGCCTGAGCTATTGGCCAGACAGTGTTGTAATTAATATAGTTTTGTGTGATTATTCAGATCTGGGTGGCTGGGAAACAAATGTGCAGTCTTTACCTACAGACAACGAAACAGGAAAGGAGATTATTGACAAACAGTTTGACGAATGTGAGGAAAGGAATACATGGAAACTTACAACATATTAGAGTAAATCATTGATTATATCCATTAGAGGCATCAAAACATGTGAAAGGGTGAAAGACAAGGCTTCATAAGTTAATAGTGCCACTTTGAGAGAACTTAAGAGCCATTAAAGACCAGAGTGGTAGAACCACAAGTGAAAATGATGGCCATCTCCTAGAGCATTTTGAGGAGGAACAAAGATGACTTGATTAGCAGGTCAGCAGATGTCATGGGCTACAAACGGGTGGGACTGTGTGGGTGCTGGGGGACAGACTTCACAGGCAATTGTGTCCTGTTCTCTGTTCCCAGGGGTGATTGTTTCTCCATCCTCCCATTATACTGACTGAGGACTCAGGAACAAATGGCTAACATGCAGATGTTTAATTCTCCTGGCCTAGTGGACCATCATATGACCCAAACAGCCACAGCTCTCCTTGTTACTAACATCTCTGTTACAGCCATAGGCCATCATCTAGTAAGCATGAGAATCAAGCAGTTGAGTAGATAAGTGAATTCAACCAAGCACTGATATCATCCCTAGTATGGAGGTTACTGAATTCGTGACTCATATTGGGTGGAAAAAAAATTCAGTGAAAGAAATAGGGCAAAAAAAAAAAAACCTAAGAGATGAAACTAATTTCAACTAAAATGTAGCTCGTTTCTAGGACTTGGGCCAGCTATATTGACTGCTGGATGTTTACAATGGCTTCCAATATCTGAGCAGAGAGACTTGAGAAGATCTTCAGCTCCAGGGTCTGTCTGAATCGAGGATTAATGAGAGCTATCAGGCAAAGAAAAGGAAGTTCCAGTGTTCTAGGAGTTAAAAATCTGGGGGCCCCTCTGGTGTTTCTAACCTGGGAAGGTTTAGAATTAACAGATAGAAATGAATTAGACAAAATCCACACCTCTAACATTTCTGTGTTGAACTTGAGATGATCCTTGTATGCCTGCCTATTCAACCATTTATTATGCCTATAAACGATCTGTATTATTTTAAGAGATTCTGGCACAGAAGACTTTGCAATTAGCCATGTGATTCTAGTTTGTGTGCCTCATTAAGTAGTTGATTTCAGGCTAAAACATCTGAGTTCAAGGTTCCAAGAACAGTCGGCTGAGTTTGTAAACAGCAATTGAGAGATTTAAGAGAATTGAAAGGCCACCATATTCAAAGTTTAATTTATTAGATTTTTAAGAACTGTTTGGGTACTAGGGAAAGTTGGGCTTGTTGTTCAAGCATTTAAAGTACTTAAAAAAGAAAATCGCATATATTACATTTATAAATGCAGTTTAAGAGAATTTAATTGCCAAAATTGTAAAGTGCCTCTTAAAAATTTATTAGATTTATGGTTAAAATAATAAGATCTGTAGTTTGAACTTAAAAGCTTAAAGAAAAAAATAAAACTTCATTACTCCAGTATATGGATTGTCATCTTAGAAACCCAGTAGCTATAAACAGTTATTATTATTTTTGCCTATGCATGCAAAGGCCAGCCTTGATGTCTCCAGCTAACTCTTGCTGTTTTTCACTGGGATCTGCTTTGCTCTCAGGCTTTCCCCCTTATCCCTGGGTTTGAGCTGAGAGGTCTGTGACTGGTGAGAGAAGCTGAAAGCCCTGAGGAGGAAACTGACAGGAAAAGTCTGCTCTGAACATACCCCAGATCCCCTCAGCCTTAAGGTTTGCTCCAATCCTGCCTTCATACATTGGCAATTGGTTCCTCTTATGCTCCTCACAATATTCGTTGCTGTGATCGAATACCTGAGAGAAAAGGAAGAAACTTTATTTGGGTTCATAGTTTCAGAGGTTTGATCCATGGTCATGTGGATTGATGTACCTGGGTCTCTACTGAGGCAACTCAACACGTGTTAGACAAGAAACAGAGAGAAAGGGGCCTGCAACAAGACCCAACTTTCAAATACATGTCCCCAAGTCAGCTCCTTTCCTCATCTAAGCCCCTCCTGATAGTTTCTAGAATCTTCCAAAATAGCATCATCACCTAGGGACCAGGCCTTCAGCAATGAACTGTGGTTGACATTTCCTTTTGACATACCAGCACATGTATTTGCTCGAACTGGTGGAGCTGTATCTTGGACATTTCCAGCTAGTGTTGACACTTTTTTGTGGCCATAGTTTATGTTGTATATTGACAACCCAGGTGGAAAGGATTATGCTGTAGAAGCTGAAAACCAAACCAAGCATCCCTAGCAATTTGGTCCTCACCTAGCTCCCTCCTGCGAGATGTGGCTTCACATTTTTCTTGTTTTCTGAGTATACCCAGATTTTTGGCTCTTCCTGCATGCTGTAAAAATTCTCTTGCTTCTCAAGGCCAAAGAACTGAGACGAGCCAGAATGAGCTAAAGGGTGGGTTCACACCCTTCTCACACCCTCTCTCCTCCTTGGTTTTGAGTCTGAAGATACAGGAGCAGAAGGGAGGAATAATGATGGAGATAACCATAGGTGGCTGTACAGTTTGGACCTCTAGTTCATCATGTGACTATGCTTCATACTCAAGGAGAATAGAAAACAAAGCTTCGCCAGGATACAGGACACAGGAACATAGCCACTGTTCAGGCCCAACAGAATACCATTGGATGACGATACTCTAGCTTCAACAGCTAAAAGTCCATGGAACTACTAATTAACATTAGGAAGCTGCGTGAGGCTGTAGCTCAGAGGAGAGAGCCTTTACCTTGTCAGTGTATAAAAGGCTCTGGGTTCCAACCTTAGTGCCACAGAGCAATAGAAAAGAAAAAAGATGAAGAACTAAAATAAATAGATTTAGAGAGAAGAATTAGTTGGTAGAAGAATTGGACGTGCCATGCCTCGGGGCTTTTAAGCATAGTCGGAAGCTCATGAAACTAACTGAAGCATTGGGTTTTATATGGTTTTTATTAAGATAGCTACTGAAGTCTGGTTTTTGCCTTTCTCCCCACCTTGCCAAGTGAAAGTATTTTCACTGAGTACCAGCCAAAGTGCTTTGTCAGCTATAAATGTGTTTAGCTCAAGTGATGGGCAGCCTATCATAAAGGGTGTGTTAGGTACTCTCAAGTCACTATGACAAAATACCCCACAGAAAACCTTAAGAGAGGAAAAGGTTCCAGCAGCTTCAGTCCATATGTGTTTTGCTTTGGATACTAGGGCCTAATATGGTGGTTGACAGTATGTGGTGAACAGAGACTGCGGAGAAGACGGTGGGTTAAGTGCTTGCCCTCCAAGTGTGAGGCCCTGAATTATGACTCCCAATGTCCCTGTAAAAGCTGTGTGGCAACGCACAGCTATAACCTCTGTTGGGTAGAGATGGGTGAATCCTTGGTGGCCCATTGTCCAGCCACTCTAGCCAAATGGTCATCTCCAGGCTCAGTGAGAGATTGTATTAAAAAAAATAAATAAATAAGGCGACAGAGGATTAGGAAAGATGCATGAAATATTCCTTTGGCCTCCACACCTGCATACATGGTGACCTCACCTGCATACACCTGCTTATGCCATATACGCATGTATACATGAATTTGCATACAAGACAGCTATTTATATATAGTAAATCGGAATAAGAGAACAATACACGACACATCCAGAAATAATGCACCCCGAAGATCTGCCCCACCCCAGTGACCCACTTCTTCCAATTTGGCTCTGCATCCTAAATTTCTAAAACTTTCCAAAATAGACTATCATTCCAGGCATTCAGATCACGAGCCTGTGGGAGATATTTCATGTTAAACACATAACCCAGTTGATCCAGTAGACAGAGATTCGTCTCATTGTCTTCGCATCACGCCCCTGAAAGGAGACCGCTGCTGGACCTGCTTCCTTGGCTGAATGATGCTAGAGCTTTAGAATTTTCTCTCGCTCCCTCCACAGTTCCTGCCTCCCTGGCACAGAGTCTACATTCAAGGCAGGGTCAAAGGGTAGGTGCAAGCTTTATTGGTTTGTGTTAGTAAGAAAGACCTTTTCCTCTACTCAGAGTTTTGTGTAGCATCTCATGGTGCCAAACGGTTATCTATTGCAGACAGAAAACTGGGGAAGTGAGCAAGCTAATAAAAAGAGATGTCGAGTCTGTCCAAGAACATGGGTGTCCAATGTCTCAAGTTTAAAGTGCCACAGTCATCAGTCTTTGGGCTGGGAACACAAGCTCAGACCTGGCTGATGTGAATGCCTTAATTCATGTGGTGACTTCCCAAGTATGACCTCCTGTCATGGATCTTCATTCTTTAACAAGATGTTCTCTGGACTTTGAGCTCAAAAAGTCCTTCACCAAAATCTGCATAGGAAAAAAATGTATTGGTAGCAGGTGACAATTCTGGATCTTTCCATGTGGTCAGCAAGTCTGGATCACGATAAAAATCTCCAGATTCTCCCTTAAAATGTCAAAATAAGAGAGTCAGTGGAGGTGGAAAGAATAGCAGCTTCCGATTAAGAGTCCTCAGGCAGGCCTTGCCTGTCAAAGTCCTTACTGACGTTCCTAAGGGGAGCATGTACACAGGAAAGACTTGTTTAGGCAAAAATATGCATATGGCTGAACAAGTGAAAAGGTTGGAGGTTTCTAGAAACTCCTGTCTCTGTCTTGCCTTACTTGAACCAGTGAGCTATCCCTCCTAAAATAGCAACCTTGCAGCAATGAAGTGTCCTAGCACATCCAAAGGAGAATAAAGAAACAATGTAGACAAGCCAAGAAGTGAATCCTTCTATGACTTCTATGCTCTAGTTTCCATTTTTATCAGCTTAGTTCAATCACCACACTTGGGTGTAAGTGGTAAATCTACGTCTGTATTCGAGTAACACATAAAATCGAACCTTAATCCTAAAGGCGTTGGTTTTATTTCCAGATCTTTGTTGTTCTCGAATGTACAGCAGAATCCATACATTATCTGAGCTCAAGGAAAGACACACGGACTCCACATGGGTTGACACTGGGAACTGGGGTGGTGAGAGAGCTCTGTGTGCAAAGGCAATTGGCACACAAGCCTTGCAACTCAGCGCAATTCCAGAACCCATGTCCCGGTGGAAGGAGAAAACAGACTCCACAGAATTGTCCTCTGACTTCTAATGTATGCCGTGGCATGTGTATGTGCGCACACACGCACACACACACACACACACTCTCTCTCTCTAAATTTAATAAAGTGAAATAGATTAAAATTATGTGATATTCTTGTCACCCACTATTTACCAGGTACTGACGACTAAAGAGACTCTACCACTAAATATGTAATTCACTATTTATTTCTTTATTTCCAAAATGATTTCTGCTACTTATTTACTTATAAGACACTTAGATGCATATTTAGCTTTAAATGTGCCTTCCTTTAAGTAGTAATGAATGTTCTCCAAAGAACCTGATTTGTCTAGCGGACATTTTTAAATCAGATATTCTTCTGGTTTTTATTATTCATTTGCAAATTCTTTGTTTTAATATCTGATTGATGTTCAGTGAGCAAGGGCTCCTAATACACTCAGCGGAAGACACCCTCAGCCTCCAACTTCTGGGTCACACTGCTAATATTTCATAGCATCGGAACACGCTCTAGGAGCTTATTAACCTATATAATGAGATGGAGAGTTTTATTCACTAGCATTCCAGGGCCTGTTCCCTACGAGATTAATGGCAGTCACCAAACTTCCCCGGGGGTCCGTGTGAAGCACAGGCTCGTGGACTGGGAGTGAAGTACGTGAGCGGAATGGCTGCATGGGAAAGGAGGAGGGACAGATGGCACAGCGTTTCGGGAAAGGCGAGGAAGAAAGATGCAGAGAAAAACTGAGAGAGGGAACACAAAGGAGATGAATGGGCGAGGATCAGAGCAGGTGCTGTGGAGTCTTAGGGCACAGGGATGTGTTATTAGGAACTTCTGGACCATTTCACCATGTTAAATGCTTTCTGTCATTAAATCTGTGCACAGCTTTTCTAAGCAAGCAAAATAAGAATCGCCAACGTAGAGTGCAGTATTGACTACAGTTCTCGTATCACACATGGATCTCTAGACTTACGTAACCCTTGTGCCCCTCATGCCCTCAGTTCTCCTGCTTCTGGATCCTGCTGTCCACCAGCCCATGCTGTTCCTAGGCATTTGACTTTGTAAAAATATCTACATATGAATGAGATTCTATATCTCATTTATTATTATATATTATTTGAACAATAAGAAAATTGCTCAAAGAGTAAACTTTTCAAGGATTTGCCACAGGGTGGGTTAAAAAAATAATTAAAAATTCAACATGTTATCTGTATTCACAGTGGTTCACGTGATGAAGAAAACATGAAATAATCATCCAAGAATCTTAAGCATGAACTCTTACTAAGAATCTAAGAAACAGGACTTTGGGAGAAGGAGGAGGGAGGGATCTCACTGTCACTAGTGAAATCCTTACTGTTAACATGCCATGTGACTGCACACATTTATCAAAATAAATAAATAAGTCATTTTTAATAAAAAAGATTGCAGTATTTACCACAATGTATGAGGTCGGCTATGTGTTCTAGAAAAGTGTCAACAGCCAGCGACCAGCCTTGATGTTGTTGGGTTGCTCTTAGGATTCAAGCCTCTGTCCCCCTTTGGCTATTTCTTCTTTACTGTCCAAATATTTCCTTAAAGTGGAAAATACTCTAGGGAATTATTATTTTCTCTGGACAATGTACGCAATAGAGTTTTGAACATGGAACCCAAAAGCCTGTTTCCCTGCCCCGTCGTGACACACTAGTAACTCATTTCATTTTCTCTTCTCTCTGTTGAAGCTGTAGCACAGGGCTGGGAGAACTAAATGAAATGTCTCTAAATGGTCCTTCCACCGTGTCTGGCCCATCATGAGTTTAATGGATCTCACACCTGAATCAGCAGAGGACAGCTGAATTATAGCAATGGACTATTTTTACTCTGATCTGCCCATATGGGGTAGAAGCAAAGAGTCATTTCTATTACTGGGACAATTTTCTAATCAAGAGATACCTCTGGGATTATCAATAAAAGATTTAAATTAGTATCAACAGACTCATTATTCCCTCCTTTAAGAAATACAAAATTGCTAGATTTTAAACCAACAGAAAAATATGTGGTAAAATTAAGGCATAAAATTCCCATGATTTCTGCTACACACACACACACACACACACCTCCAGAATGTTCAGTATTCAGTAAGCTTTTTTTCCCATTAATCAGGCCAAAGGCAACATTTATACTCTAAACCACTGGAACTGAAAGAGCAAAGTGCTGGGCGAACATTATCTCCCCAGTAGTTACATTACAGAGCAGGTGGCCTCTGACCCTTAGCATTGAGAGTGCAGAGAGATGACGGGGGACACGTGGTGGCATGACAGACTCAGTTCCTAGAACAGGGCAGGCAGTATGCTCTCACAGCCAAGTGTCCTTGGAAAAATACTGACTTCTCTACCACTCATCCTCGTTGCTCCCATGATTCCTTCGGCTCAGCATCTCTGCCATGGCTAAGGAGCAGCAGGATGGAGTCAACATTGCCATCTCTGCAGTGAGTGCCAGAAAGGTACCCAAAGGGCTTTACCTTGGTCTCCATCCAAGGCAACAGCATCTCGCTGCTAATTAAAGCTACATCACACTCCAGGGTTTCCGCCGGGGAGAAAAATAACTGAAGCTTTTTTTTTTCCAGTATCATTTCTTAAATGGATGGTGATTCTAAAAATAACCCCGGGGCATTCAAAATGTGCTGTTGAGCAAAGGAAGTCAGGGAAGGACATTTCTTCCAATCCTTGCGGCTCTTACTCAGCCCGCAGGTTATAATCTACCCACTGTCCTGACTGAACCGGAGCAGGGTGTCTGCTGCACTTTTTGCATTTCATAAATAGGAGAAACTGAGGCCTAAAATGTGTGTCAGGTCACAGCGTATTGAAATATCGCTGGGGTCTTCTGATTGCCACTGATTTGATGGGACCTGGAAAGGCCTTAGATGGACAGAGACAGACAAATGGTTTAGATTCAAAGCTAAGAGGGGTATTTCTGAGAACTTCGAAAAGTAGCCATACTCCAAAGTTCTACCATGCAAAGGAGGGCGTAATTGTGTTTCCTTCCATCTCCAGTTTTGCTTTAAAATCAAAGACCTCTGATCATCTCAAATGGATCAGGGGGTCGGTGGCTTTACTATCACTACCCTGTCTTAATGAGAAGAGTATTCGCTGGCAGCAGGTACCCACCAACACAAAGCCCACCCATGCCATTTCTGAGGAGTTGTCAAATATGAGGTGCAGGCTAAGCAAACATCAGGCACTTCCTCCTCAGGCATGGAAGTGGCAGGCATTAATATGGAAATGGATGCAGCTCCAGGCACTTTGGTAGTTGTCAAGGCTGTTCTCGTGTGACAAAGTTTTCATGTCTCAGTGCGCTGTACGGTGCTCCCTTGATTTTAAAATCTGTGCTTACCTGATGTATTGTAATTACGGGATCAAAAATGACAGGATGATGCTATTCCGAAGTAAAAATGAATGATAATAATACCTTAGGTTTACATAGTGTCTTTCTTCTGAAAAAAGTAAAAGCGCTTTTGCATACATTATCCCATGTATCCTCTCACTACCGTGCATGGTATTATTAACCCCATTTTACAGATGAGGACCTCGGCAGGTAGGGAACCTAGCCTCTCTGGGGACAGTCTTGCTACTTTAGCCACTCAGCCTCCCCAGTAGAAAGCATTGCAATGGCTTCGGCATCATCACACTCAATAAAACAAGAAATTAGCGTGTGTCCTCAGGAGCCTGGGTAGCTTCCTACCTTCATCTGTGGGTATGACTATACCATCTCATCCTTGCTACTGGGTCTCAGACACTTAACTCAATCGTGCGCTTCCTTCCTCCCCCCTATAGACACTTTTGAGGATGGAACTACCAGCTTGCCCTTTTGGAGTCCATAGAATCGTAGATGCCCAAATGATTTCTCAGCGAGACAAGATCATCACGTGAGATTCATATGATCAAGGAGCTGGCCAAGGAAGGAGGTTGAGGCATACAGAGCCCTGGTCCAGGGGCATGGTTAAACAGAAGTAGCCTAGTACTTCCCACATCCACGTAGCAACATGCATAGGTAGAAGATGAATTATATTGCAACTCAGTTTAACAAGCTGCTAGGAAAGGAGTCATGTTTTCCCTTGGCTAATTTCTCTTCAGAGTGGTCTGGAAGGTAGGTCTTGAGTTAAATTCTGACTTCTCCAACTTGTCAGGAGCAATGGGGAAAGTGAGACCCTCTCTGGGTCTGGGACACTTAACTTCTTTGCGCTTTTCCTGTTAGACTCTTGCTGTTCCCTGAGAAGCATTGCACACCCCACTCACACATTGTACAAGCTCTACTCAAACACCCTAAAAACAGATTCTGTGAAGCTTAGGGACACAGACTAGAGCATGGTTAACCTCAGGATGCTGGAGTTTCGGAGGAGCCCCTCAAGAGTGCTGAAAAACGTGGGGAGTCTTAAGAACAGTGATTTACACCCTGTGAGTCAAGATCCCTTTGGAGGGCTGGACAACCCTTCCGTGGGGGTCACATGTCAGATGTCCTGCATATCAGCTATTTATGTTATGATTCATAACAGTGGAAAAATTATACTTATGAAGTAGCAGAAAAATAATTTAATGGTTGGGGGTCAGCACAACATGAGGAACTGTGTTAAAGGGTCGCAGCATTAGGAAGGTTGAGAGCCACTTCTAGGGAAGGTGGTAGATTCTAAGTGGGTACACTAATTTGGGCTCTTGAATTCACCAGAATATGGACTCATTGTAGATAAAGGAAGATGGGAAGAGAGCCTCAGGTAGAGACCATCCTGCCAGGGTCAAAGACTGGTATTGCTAATGAAATTTAATATATGTCATCAACAGACTGGAAATAACGTCGAAGATGCTTCTTCCAATGTCAGAGGCCTTGCAAAATTTGTCTCTCCCCAAGCCCCAAAGAAAGAGACAAATATAAGACAGATCCTAATATATGACAGACCCAAACTAGTAATCGTTTACCCCAAACCCTACAGTCATGTCTCAGCCTTTCCCTAATGCCCACACTGATGGGAAAATGCTGACAAATACGTCCAAACTCAAGTATTTATCTCACCTATTTGCTGCTACAGTGTAGGCTATATCCAATGAGCGTTTGCTTTGTTAAAGAAAGAGTTACCTCCATATTAGTGGGAACTGTCCCGTTGTGTACATCATTCTGCCCCAAGCACGACCCCTCTCCTCCTCTTCTCAGTGACATGATCCGCTCAAGTGATTGACCTGCTTCCAACTGACTCAGTGGCGTGGTGAGCTTTCCAATCCCCCTCATTTCTGGCTCTTGTCTGTAATTATCCTGTGTGTTCTTGTTTATTTCTTATTTGCAAATGCTAATTATGAATTCCTAATGCAACTTATTTTTATAAGCCACACATACAAACAAATGATTTTGTACTTGAGTCTTGGCTCGTGGTGAAGAACCATTTCTAGTTTTGGCTTTCACTCTCACAGATGCATCCGCCTCCTTCTCCCGACACCACACTGAGTGAGTCATGGGTACACGAGGACTGAAAGTCACATGGAAAGGACAGACAGGAAAGCTCAACACTAAGGCAAATAGAGAAAGATTACTGATACCCGTCAGTCCAGCCCCTCTAAATCTGAGAGCAATTCCTCATTATTCTTTTAGCTATCAAGGGTTGTAGAACACAGGCATGTAGACTCTACTCCTACATGTATTACCATGGAAAACTGTGACACCAGGAAATAAAAGAAGAAGATGCGGGCACTCCTGGTCTGCTGTGGAGGGTTGCACACCCAGATTTCAGTTGGTCTTCTCCATCCAATCTTAGCAATTTGTTTGTTCTAATTTTATCATTTATGATTTTTTCATTTGCACAAACGCAAATTACTCTCCTTTTAATGAATATAAACAGAGAATCTAAAACAATAATGTTCACATATAATCCATGTTTAGAGACTGCCATGCTAATAACTTAGCAGTTATCCCTCCACGGTCTACCTAAGCAGACACTCATGCGTGGATTTTTAGGGTGTGTGTGTACAAAATATATATTAGTTCGTTAAAAATTCTGTAGTACAATGCTACTCTCATCATTGAATAAGTCATATCATGAAATGTTTTCATATCCTTACAACTTTTGAACCATAAATTATCATTATGTAGATACATCAAAATGTTTGTCTTATTTGCTTTTGAGTTTGGTTTGATTGGGTTTTGTTGTTATTGTTTTGTCTTGCTTTCTTTGAAAGAACACCTCATTGTGTAGCTGTAGTTGGCTTGGAACTCACTGTGTAAATCAAACTGGCCTCAAACTTGGAAATAATCTTCCCACCTCTGCCTCCTAAATGAAAGGATTGTACATGTATACCACCATGCCTTGTTCAAACGCGACTCGTTAGCTCCCATTACTGAAGATGTCTGCCGTTTCCCTCTTTGATTTTTTTAATTTTGAAGTTAGCATCTATTCAAGAAAATCTTTTTATTTCTCTTTTTAGGTTTTTAGATAATCTTGCTAGGTAGTGGGGCTAGCTTAGGACTCAGCCTGTCACCCAGGATGGTCATGACTTGGGCTTCTCTCGCCTTAGCCTTCCTAGGGCTAAGATTACAGACATGTGCCACGTCCAACCTAAGAAGAGGTTTTCCATCATTCAACGTCCAATGGAATTATTGGACGTTGAATGAGTGAAGCAAGAGGACTCACTGATGCTATCATCAGGACGTTGCTCCAGCACAAAATCTTCTCTGCTGTTCGACAGTTTCATGAAATCTTCTCGGCATGTCACAGGGACCAGTGCCTCCTCAGAGTGACATTTGCTCAGTGACATTGGCTCCTCAGAGAGTTTTCGCCACATCCGGGATACTCACTCTGAGTAGATCGTTGCTATTTAGCATGCACACATGACATGACTTGAACCATGGTTTCAATCTGACGGATGCTTTGCTTTTTAACACATAAGTATAGCCGAATCAAGCAGCCTCGCTGACTTCTGCCACTCCTAAAACCTTGGCATGTGTCTATGCTAACTTACACAGAAGAAATGCAAACCTTCATACTGAATGTGACACCTTCGTGAGAAAGAAGTTGTACTGATTTTCCATGATGCGCGTTTCTCCACCCACACTTGTGTGGTCCTGTAGCCATGACAGCTACAGGTTAACTCTTAGCTTACAGTTTGGACTCTCTACCAAAAGTCTCATAAGCACACCTGTGTGAAATGCAAACCTTCATACTGAATGTGACACCTTCGTGAGAAAGAAGTTGTACTGATTTTCCATGATGCGCGTTTCTCCACCCACACTTGTGTGGTCCTGTAGCCATGACAGCCACAGGTTAACTCTTAGCTTACAGTTTGGACTCTCTACCAAAAGTCTCATAAGCACACCTGTGTGACCACTGTGTCATTGTGACTGCTTTTTCCTGTTTCCTGATAACAAGCCTCGGACCCTTGTGCAAGAACACTTAGGACAAGAGGTTTTCTTCCAACCCCTCAGGAGAAGGACAGAAACACAGAGCCCACCCTGCCTGTACCTGCATGCAGGTGAGGCACTTAGATTGATATATGTGGTGTCATTTTCTGGACCATTAAAAATGCTGTCAGCTCTGGAGTGAAATGCGACATTGATTTACCGGCAGACAACATAACGCCGCGCGATCATTTAGAAAGAAATGAGAAGTGTGAGTATTGAACCGAACATATTTTTAAGTTTATCACCTTAAAAAAAATAAGATATTCCATGCAGGGGAAAAACTTGTGGATTTATTCTCTCTGATCAAGTTCTTCATCTAAATCATTTTGATTTAAATGACACACTAAGCTTTGGGGGAATAAACAAGGGAATGAAAGGAGGGCTTTTAACAACAGGCTAAGAAAAGCCTGGTAACAAATTGCAGGATTTCCCAGGTAGATTTTCAAGGCCATTTAAGCAAGCTATTCTTTTTTCTTTTTTCCCCCTCTCTTCTGAAGGCTTTATTCATCTCGATGCTGAGTCTCTGTAAGAAGACAACTCTACAATCATTTTGTTTGTTTTGTTTTGTTTTGTTTTTATTGTATAAAAGCTTCGTTAGGCAGCTCCAATGTCACAAGCCTCTGAAACAGCAGCATCTACCTGTGACCCATCAGCCAGGTTGATGGCACATCTGGAGTCTGGGTCTTGAAATCCCTACGTGTTTATACAGATGTGCTCTAAGCAAGAGAGAACACAGAGAGACTCTGATGTTTTCCTATCATAAAAGGGTTCGTGTGTATTTTTGTCAAAATGAACCAAAAGAGCTACTTTAAAAGGGAAAAAAAAAGCAGAGATGAAACATCTGTCAATGTCTGTGAGTAGCGTAAATACCTACCAGAAGCATTTGCAGAACTGAAGGTGTGTGTAACCAGGAAACACTGATCTATTTTGTCACATCTGAAGATGGCCAATTAAGTTTCAAACTAGTTTGATGTTTTCATTTTTTTTTATACAGCATCTCACTATGTCGTCCTGGGTAGCATAGAATTCATTACATAGGCCAGGCTAGCCTTGAATTCATAGAGATCTGCCAGCCTCTATAGGCTCAGTGCAGGGATTTAAGACGCATGCTGCTATGCCCCACTTCATACTAGGTTAATACTTGGGTTAAATCTTCATGCAGCTCTGAAACATTTAAGAGTCATTAGTGACAACTGTGTTGTCTGCAGATATCTGAAGTTCCCAGAGCTAAAAAAAAAAAAAAAAAAAAACCTATAAGCGATATGATTGATGGCTGAAGATCAAGTTCTGCTTGTATTACTGCAAAAAAAAATGGAGGAAAAAAATGAAGGTAATGTGCCTAGAAGAATTCCTGCAACAGTGAGGATGTCATCTTAGAAATGTCTCCCACCTGTCTGCAAAGTCACAGGCAGGCACACCTGCTGAGTGATGTGGTTTTCGAAGTCACGTCTGTATTAGGTGACCTTGCTTTCTTGGCCGGGAATAATCATTCCAGGGACCAAATGTCTCCGATTTCCAATCTCACCAACACAAAGAAAGAAGCTGTAGTCAGATGGCTCGGGATGAAGCATGGAGCTGGCTACAAGCTCGGAGATGGCCCGATGGAGTCTGTGTTGCTGGAGTCTGTCAGCCGAGGTCTGTCTGTGCAAACAAGACCGCAGCAGATGTTCAGGGAGAAGAGATAAGAGACTGGGGAAGCCCGATGGAGAACGCAAAAATATCGGATGACATTCCAGGTTCTGAAGGTTTGGAGCCATTTAGCCGAGATGTCCCTGTGTTCTGTTAACCCCTGCTTCTCCTTGCCATTCTTGGAAGCTGCTTCTAATAGTTTCTCTGTCTTTTAAATCACCAGTCCTCAGGAAGTCACTGACAGGGCCAGGAGATAGAGCCAATCATTTCTTTCAAACTCTTGGATCAGAAATATTTCAGATTTCAAATATTTAGTTTTTCAGACAGGTCACGTGGCTTATCAAATCTGCAGCGAAGTTTGTGGAAATACCCTTGTGTCATCTCTGCGGTGAAGTGTTTGGGTCGGGGTGCCAGCTGGGATGACTGAAGGGTGCAATTAGAACTCACATCAATTCAGGTCGGGTTTTCCTAAGTAAATCTGTCAGGGGCCTGAGTAAAACCGTTGTGTTCTGTGGATGGAGCCCGCTAGAGAGAGCTGGCGACCTGCAATGTTGCCTTCTGTAGGCTCAGCGTAACACAAGTGCCAGTGTGGTCGTCTGAGGTCAGTAGCAAGTGTCTTCTCTCCCTCTCCACCTTGCTTTTAGAGACAGGCTCTCCCTGGACCTGGGACTTGCAGGTTCAGTTTGACTGGCTGGTCAGCGAGCCACAGAAATCATCCTCCCTCTGCCTGTCCAGGGCTGGGATTACAGGAGCACAGTGCTCAGCTTGGCTTTCTCATGTGGGTTCTGTAGCCCCAACTTGCGCAGCAGGCACTCCACCAACCAGTCGGTCTCCCCATCCTGAGATGCTCACCCTTTACAGCTGTCATGAAGACAGAATGTGGTCCTGTCTGCAAAGCGATTAGCAGATGGATCTAGTCTTTGCTTGCAGACGCAACTCTTGTCTCAGGTGTAGGTTCAACCATGACCTTGGAACTTGGACTGTATCTCTGTTGCCACCGTTTGGTCCTGGTGACTTCTTACTGTCCCCTCTCCTTTGCTCCTAAACTGAATGCGAGATGCAGTGCAGACAAGCCAGTGTGAGGAGTCTTCAGAGCAGCACTTCAGTGGTTCTGCCGTTCACTATCAAAACTGCCCTTCTTCCTACTGCAGGGGCCATTGCCACCTTCCTGACTGGGTACTGGCGCCTGGACATTGGTTCTTTTCATGGACAAAGGGGTTGGTCTCAAGTGGCATCTTACAGTCCACTGAAAGCATCGAAAATGAAACATGGGGAAGGATCCAGCCAAACACTTTCCTCTGTGGGAGGGCCTTGGAAGAGAGGGCCATGCCTCCCAGCCCCTCTTAGGTCATTCTTACCTTGCAATCACGCCCCATGAGCCTCTAGCTTTGTCAAGTCAGCACACATGTGCATACCTTTAAAGGGGCTCTTTGAAAATTTTTGGTGCCTGCAGATTCTTGGCTGTCGTTCCTTAAATGCATTAAAATGGAAGAACAGTGACTACTTTTGCAGAGAAGATGACCCCTTCACTTCTTCCTCCTAGCAGTTTCTTTGGGAAATACTGCACCTGGAAGCCCTAAGCCCTCCCCCACCTCCAGTGTCCCAAGAGGGTAAAAAAAGCCATCGTCTTTGAAAAACTGCAACTTCAGCCTTCCCACTCCACTTGCTAAGTTCCCTGCTTTAGTGCCCCCCAAATTTCCATTTATAAATGTAGCGGAAGGGAACTGGCAGGATTTTAAAAAGAGAGAATCAGAGCTCACAGTGTTTTGTTAAACACCAGTACAACCGAGGGGGAGCATTCGAGAGCCTCGGAAACTTTATGAACACAGTGGCTGGTGTCAGGGTCCAGGTCTCCAGGTACCAGTGAGGCTGAACACACAGCCCATTGATGAGGAAAGTAGCTAACAGCCAACTGATCTGTTTGTATTAATGCTGGGTCCCCCTAAGCACAGGCAGGATGATACGTTTTCCACAGTTTGCTTCGAAATAAAAAGAAAAATAATCGAATTTAGAATTAAGTAAATTGCTTTAGCCTGCCATTTAAAAGGCAGCACAAGTAATCTAATTAGCCGGTCTTATGAGGAGTAAATGCGAATGAAGTCAGAAATTGAATTTAGAGGCCAGCATCTGAGCAGGCCTTGCATCAACACCTCCGAGGAAAGGCCAAATAAAAATGGCTCGTTTTTTTTTTAAAAAAAAAAATTTCCAAATCCTAGAAATTATAGAACAAAGTAGGAATGCAAGAACAACGAGACTGGGTTCATCTCAAGGCATCTCAATACAGATGCTGTTCGCATCCCTGGAGGAAACAGAATCATTTTCATAGGGTCAAGTATGGCCCCACATTCTGCAAATAAGGACACAATGTTTAGATTGACTTAATGTGGTTAGTGTTTCTGAAACATCATGTACTCTTTGAAACCCCCTAGCTACCCTGGGCACCGCTCAGGCCACTTTAGATTATGATCTGGTGTGGTTGCCCAGATGAGAATCAGCAGTAGCTGTTGAGGGGTGGGGTGGAAGGTGAGAGGAGGAAATGACAGGGGCTGGATAGAGACAGCAGCCACCCCTACACCCTTCAAATTTACGGAATGACCAGTTTATGTTATTCACCTGTTTCAATATGCCCACGCCAGTGTTGTGCTGTTGACAGGCGGAGGGAAATGGCCTCAGGCAGCGTGTTTGGTTTATGTAGTCCCATAGCTACAGGATCCCACAGACCTCCAAAGGGAAAATAATCAGTATATGACCCCATTTGCCATATAAGAAATCTAAGGCTCCGAGATCCTAGCTTACCTCCCAGCATACCTTAGCTAACCAATGATAGAGACGAGGCTCATAAATATCAGAGTTGGAAAGCTGTTCATAATTAGAAGGTGGAGGAATAAACGAGGTGACCACCATCTATGCATATATATATATATATATAAATATTATAGCAAACCCCCTTAGTTTATACAATTAACAGATTAAAAATTAAAATACCTTTTATTTCTCCAAAATCGTTATGTTTTATTTGAAAAAAAATACTTAGTTATATTAAAATCATAGCTGTTCACATCTTGTTACTTTCAAATCCAGTGTTCATGTCCTTTTATCTTCATGGCAACCTCTGGTGTTGTTCAAAGGGATTTGTGAGGTGCCTCATTTTTAAATGAAGAACCAGAAACTCGGTGCCCTTGATGTACCAAATATCACATCTTCTAGCCATACATTTTTAAGACCATGTGGAACCAGGCGTTTTGCGTCAAATACCAAGCTTAGCAAGAGCAGTCAAATTAGCTTAACCTGTTATATGATGTGAATGAACTTGAAAACGCCCCTGTCCAAAGAACGTGACAGCTGATAATAAAGAAATGGGATCTGTTTTTCTGAACCCTGAAACCTAACTGTGTCTCTAAGACTGTTATTTGGGGGGGTAAAGAGAAATGAAATAACCAAATGACAAATGGTTGATGGGACAATCAGTAGCAAGAGGAGAATAACCAGGGTATATTTTAATTGCTGATTTGTCAAAAACGGGAGGGGGGAATAATTAGGCAACATGTGAAGCTTCTTGCAGGGCAGATGAGAACAATTCTTCTAAGAGCTTCCCACATTGTCCTTACTGGTAACTCTTCCTTTTCATTCTATAAAACATGTTGGTTACAATTTTATCTCACCTTCACTTATCCCGAAAAAAATAAATAAATAAAAAAGAACAAACCACTGTTTCAGTCTCCTTGCTTACAAGGAAAGTGTTAAGCCTCATTTTCTGTAAGCTAAGAGCAAAGCATTTAGAAGCAGAGCCTAGGGATCTGACAAGGCCACAAGCAATTATCGTCCTTTTCCTGCGTCTCTGCCTGAATGTTTATGTGGCTCTGGAAAAGGACAAGTCGCCCTTCCCCTTGCTCTGCTGGTCACAGAGGCAGATTTCAAACCATCTACATTTTACTCCTCTGGGCTGTTTGGCTTTATAGTCTGTCAACTGAGCTGTCGAGGTGGGAAGGTACACACTGCAGCATCTCCAGCAGGTGCTGTTGACATCAGGTCTAGGCGACGGCTCTGGCAGGTGCCAGCCCAGTGCGAACAGGAGTGAGCTGTGTCCCTATGACGTCCCTGAATCCCCGGGGTTAATTACACCTTCTGATTCTTTCATAAGAGTGAAGAAAACAGCCTCTTAGAGATTCCATTACAAACGGCAGAGTTTCAAGGTACCCGCGATCGCTTGGATATGGCTGCCAGAAACCAGAAACCTTTTTCTCCTGATTTGAGACCGTTAGCTTTCTCCTCTGCAGCGGGCCATCTGCTGTGCTTATCTCTAACGAGAGATACGGGGGAGCCCTTCCGCCGCCCCTGGGACAGCATTATCTGCTACAAGAGTGGAACACTCCGTGTCAGAGAGGTGTGGGCGTGAGTGGCAGGGAATGAGAGACTAGCAAACTAGCAGCTGTTTTCATGGAAAGCCCTTATTAGGATCCCAGCTCAGGCCCAGAGACTGCATAGTTGATTTCATTGATCTTTCCAGCAAACATGGAGAGATAGGATGCGATGTCACCCCCACACTGTACATGGAGAACCCTGCCTTGCCCGTCATCAAGATACATAGTGAAAAACACTTTGAACACATTTGTAAAAACTGGTAAAAAGATAATTTGCATGTATAACATTTGTTTAATGTGATGACTCATTTATTAAGTGTCAACTACCCATCAAGGAAAGCGCTTTTTAGGTTTTCACAATATTTTAGGCACAATCATTTTATTGCCTACATTAGCCTTCTTTTGTCTTAATATATTCAGCGGGAACAAATGCAAATGATTGGAAGTGCTACTGATTATCTGACTGGAGTGAGCCACACACATACTGTGGGTCAGTGTGGGGATGAGAAATCAGGCTGGTATCTATGCATTCACATAACCCTGAGCAAGCACTTGAGTGGGGACCAGGGTCCAGCCCCAGTTCAGATGATAGAGATTAATGATGAAAAGAACAAACATTCCCTTTCATGGGGTTGATAATAAAATGACTTCTAGAAAATATATCATTATAGAAAGAATATCATTGGCGGCAGACATGACAACGCATACCTAAAATCCTACACTCAAGAGGTTGAGGGAGGAGGATTGCATTTGAGGCTAGCTGGGCCTTTCTATTCTCTCTCTCTCTCTCTCTCTCTCTCTCTCTCTCTCTCTCTCTCTCTCTCTCTCTTTCTCTCTCTCTCTCTCTCTCTCACACACACACACACACACACAACACATTTTTATATAAATTATATACGAATAATTTGATGTTTCTGAACTGTAAAATGGAAAAGAAAAGTACTGTTATAAGCTTTCCTTTAAAAGGGCCCTAACTGTGTTGAAGGGGATGGCTCGGGGTAAAAAAACTTGCCACACAAACCCAAGGACATAAATTGGAATCGACACACCCACACACAAAAAGCAAGGCATGGCTGCACGTGCCTGTAACCCCAACGTTGGCAGACTGAGACAAGAGGATCCTGGGAGTTCCCTGCCCAGCCCCCTGCCTAAAATGGGGATGTTCCTGCTCAATAAGAGACCTGTAGTAAACAAGGCAGCAAGGTGGAGAGCAATAGACAGAGATAGCAAACATATTACTCTAACCTCCGTATGTGTGCGCCAGGCATCCACCATGCACAGGTGCAACACACACACATGCATGCACGCACATGCACCAACTGAGTGTTAGGTGTTATATAAAGTAGTTTTTTAGAAATCACTTCATCTGCGGAAAAAATGAGTGGTTACCATGACCCTGAAGAAGTAATTAACAAGAATTCTTGAGTAAAAAAAATCAATAGAAAGGAAAGTAAGTGCAAGAAGGTGATGGATACATATCATACAAACATCCTCTGGGCGCCCTTACAACCATTGGTCAGATCTCGAAATTTGCAGGCAAATAAATGGAACTAGAAAAAAAAAATCCTGTGTGAGGTACCCCAGAGCCAGAGAGGCAAACATGAAATATACTCACTCAAAAGTGGATATTAGACTTAAAGCAAAGGATAACCAGGCTACAACCCACAACCCCAAAGAAGCTAGGTAACAAGGAGGACCCTCAGAGGGACCCACGTGGAAGACACCAGGAAAGGAAAATAGTCAAGATCTCCTGGGTAAACTAGGAAGAGGAGTAGAAGGGAGGGGCTGGCGGATGAGAACATGAAGGCTCAAGATGGCTGAACTGGAGGGAGGGGTGGAGAAGGGGAGCAATGAAAGAGATATCTTGATAGAGGGAATCGTTATGGAGTTAGGGGAGAAAACCGGTGCTAGGGAAATTCCCAGGAATCCATAAGGATGACCCCAGCTACGACTCCTAGGAACAGTGGAGAAGGTGCCTGAACCGGCCTTCTCCTGTAATCAGATTAGTGACCACCCTAATTGTCATCATAGAATCTACATCCAGTAACTGATTGTAAGTGATCCACAGGCAAGCACTGGGCTGAGCTCCTGGAGCTTAGCTAAAGAGAGGGAGGAGGGATCATATGAGCAAGGAGGGTCAAGATCAGGATTGGGAAAACCACAGAGACAGCTGACCCAAGCTAGTGGGAGTTCATGGACCCCGAATTGACAGCTGAAAATCCTCCAAGTGACTGAACTAACCCCTCTCAATGTGGGTGACAGTTATGTGGCTTGATCTGTTTAGGGGGCCCCTGGCAGTGGAACCAGGACTTACCCTGGGTGCATGAAATGGGCTTTTTGAAACCCATTCCCAATGGTAGGATACCTTGTTCAGCCAGAGTGGCCTGCCTCACCTTGGTATCCCAGACATTGTTGACACCCCAAGGGAGGCCTCACCCCACCTGAGGAGTGAACGGGGGGGGGGGGATAGGGAAGGTGGAGTGTGGGAGAAGAGGAGAAAGAAGGAACTGGGGCTAGTGAGTGAAATGAAAAAAAAATTTAAGTACCATTGGTCAGGCCCTTCATTCTTGCTGCTGGGTAAACTCCAACACAGGATTAGAAGCCCCACAGCTTTGTGTGTGTGTGCACTTATATCAGATGTATTCTTGACTCTTTATATAAAACACCTCTTAGCAAATGTGGGTTTTTCTCTGACATAATTTGGGTTCCCCGTTGCTGAACATGGTCCATTTAGCATGAGTAGACTGCTCCTGGGTTGCTTGGTGGATCTTGCTTACCTTCGGTCATTTCAGAGGCTTCACTGAGCACACCTCAATTTAGATAAACAGCCTTGAGACCTTCAAGGAGAACCATAATTAAATGTCATTCGGGGACTAATAACCGAAGCTTGCGATGTTATCTGAGCTGGTGACAGTGGGGAAAAAATGACGTTGCACGGTTCAGCGTCTGATCAAAAAACGCTAGTTCATTATTAGACTCCAGGAACTTCATGCACCGGCATATTTATAGCTATTGTAGACTGACAATATAAAGGGAAGAAAAAGTCGAGCTGTATTGATTGCTTGATGCTCCATAGAGACTCAGTTTTGTACCTGCCTGTTT
This sequence comes from Microtus pennsylvanicus, assembly GCF_037038515.1. NCBI lineage: Eukaryota > Metazoa > Chordata > Mammalia > Rodentia > Cricetidae > Microtus > Microtus pennsylvanicus. The sequence continues at coordinate 40,414,839 of NC_134595.1, read as the reverse complement.
TCTTCCTTGGAAATCAAAGTACCCTTTGATTTTTGCCTTATTAAAACTTGTTCCCCTTTATTAAAACTTTAGTGGAGATAAATAGGAAACAAAAATGTATTTACCCAAAACTCCACATTTATTTATAAGAAGCTGTAAATTCTGCCTTGTCCTGGTGCCAGGCAATAGCTTTTCTCACTGTGGAGAGATCGGAGTATTTAGGGCCTGGCGTTAGGAGTTTTGGAGATTTAGGTATATTGGGGTCCTCTACAGTTCTGGTTTGAATGTCTGGACCCCTTACCCCAGATTGACATAGTGAAGTACTGTCATCAAGATGATATTAGGAGATGGGACCTGTGCCCATTAAACTGTTCCTCACTGTAACAAACATCGGAGAGGAACATTTCAAAGGAAGATTTACTTTGCCTCTCAGTTTCTGAGGTTGTGGTCCATGGTCATCTGGCCCCGTTGCCAGGAGCCTGTGGTGATTTGGAACACCCTGTCAACAAGAATAATTGCTTACCTCACAGTAGCCAAGAAGCCGAGTAGTAAGACTAGGGTTTGAAGCAGTGTACATGTTCAGAGGCACACTTTAAACAACCTGCTTCATACAGCAAACCCCATCTCCTGCTACTCCATTCATGAGGTCAGCAGTATCACGATCCTGGCCTGTCTCTACAGCACCACCAGTTGAGGACCAAGCCTTTAACACATGACCATTTGAGGGGAGACATTTCATGTTCAAGCCACAACAGAGCTCAAGTGAAAGAGACCCCCAGAGCTACTCTGGTCCCCTTTCCACATGTGAGGGCAGAGTGAGAGTTGGCCCTTCCTAAACTGCAAACCTGATGGTAGTTGGGTGTAGACTTCTCAGCCTCTAGGACACTGAGAAACAAATCTCTGCTATGTATAAGCCCCCTAGCTTTTCCTGTAGTGGGCTGAGCTGGCAGAGATATCTAAAAATGGAGATTTGGGGATAGCTCTTGAAATGGCAAACTGTCAGCTAGAGTAGATATGGGAATATCTTCTGATTGGGGAAATAGTTTGAGATACTTTTGCAATTCTTTTATCTTGTGGGGGACTAAAGGTAAAACACATCCACAGAAAATCAAAGCTCGCCTTGAATAGATTTTTATATAGGGATGAGATCTGTATGAATCTATACTGGCTCATCAATTTTATATAGAAGCAAAAGTAAATTGCTTCTCTCTTTCAGTCAGGGGATGCGTGGCAGAGAAATGGCTACTGAAATTGGTATAAACTTGAGGATGGAAAACTGTTTTTAAAAATTATATAAAAGAAACAAAAAAATAATTATGTTTGGAAATAAGTAAAGCAAGCTTGCAGGCGTTTGGGCTGCTGTGAAGTCAGAGAGTCGAGTAACTTTTGTCTATGTAGGCAGGATGGAGGGAACTGGAACGTAAAGGCGGTGGGAGGCCTCTGTTCTGAGGCTCTGCAGGCCCTATTTCAGCAAATTGCCATATGCGGCCATGTGTCAGGGTAGACTTCATGGGGAGTCCTATATTTACCAGGTAAGTGACCAGATGTCTTTGCCAGCCTTTAATGACTTCTGGGGATGGAATTAAAAAATTCAGCCCATACCACCCAAAATAGGAAATCAGTTCTCTGACTTTAAGGGAAATTTATGGTTAATTCAAGATAAGCCATCTGTGCAATGAGAAATACACATCCTACAGATGGTAAGAATTATAGGGCCTATAATATGGTTAATAATAGCATCACTTTCAGATGTACTGTATGACTATGTATGTATGTGTGCTCATGGGTCTAGGGTGGAATTTTGTGCTTAGATCTTCTTATCAGATTCCATCTCTGACATGTTGCTAGACCGAGAGTGTCCATTGGTGGGTCTGGGATGATAAAAGATGAAGGAACAGGTTTAAAAAGCCTTTCAAGATTGCCCTGGAGTGAATGTGCATACTGATCACAGATAATAGATTGATAACATAGGATTGAGCTAACTTGAGGTCAAGTGCCATTTGGAGGAGAACAAGAGTAAAGGTAGATATCTGTAGCTGAGTTTTCTCTTCTACTACACAACTATATGACATTTACATGAGTACATTTACATAGGACAAACATGGGCCTTCTAGAGTAGGCGTGGACAGCATCAGCCCTCAACTCCCCAAGGAAAGCTGTCCTGGCTGCTTCCTCCCCATGTCTGCCTTGATCCTGCTTCAACTGACTGGGTGTTAGCCCCATGCACTAGGCTCAAACCAACTTTCACGATGACTTATTGAATTTATCTATGAGACACATCCATGACTAAACATTAAATGATATTAACTTGCAATTAAACAGGTTGGATTAAAACAGAGACATCCTCAAATGCATACGTTCTGATTAGTGCACTTTAATCATGTTTTCTTGAGCTTACTTATTTCTTTTATATCTAAGTGAGAGAAAGTATGAAGTGGGATGTAACTATGAATGCCTTCCTAATTTTGCATTCAGAAATTTCATAAGGATGGTTTAAAATTGGTCAAAGTGGGAGTCTTTACAGAATCCGGGAAATTTAGTAAGTCTTGGCTTACTTCTCTAGAGGAATGGTTAACTGTTATCAACACATCCCTAAAAATGCACCTTTGCTTTCCTTTTTCATTTGCTTTAAAGATTATTGCATAAAAACATTACAAATAAAATAAAAAGTCATACACCGAAACTGACCAGGCCTGAAGACTGTGCAACTCGGTGAACTTCTTTTTTTCTTTTTTAATTTTATGTTTTTAAAAAAATAAAACACACTATCTTTTTTTTATTTTACAAACCAATCCCCTTGATGAACTTCTATACAGTTAGCATCATATTTGGAACAAAAGCTGTGTGACTTCAGATTGAAAGTTACACCTACAGTATCAAATATTGTATGCACTTTTATTCACTACCGAAAATGAAAAAGTCTATGGCAAAGTTAAACTAGAAAAATAATTATCTTTATATCCTCCTTCATAACTCATGTTCATTGCCTACATTCAGGCCTTCCTCATCCCCTTATATTTAACCTTTCTTATTCTCTTTTGTTATACATACATGCTATAATTTACCCACAGGTGCATTTGTTTACACACACACACACACACACACACTATATATATATATATATATGTTTGGCTTAATTACAGAAATGAGTGAGAACATGGATTTTTTTTGAGATTGTAAAAGCTTTGTATTATGCATTCTAAGTTCTTCCATTTCCTGCATAGTTTATGTTTATATTTTTTTGAGGGTTGAGAAGTATTCTATTTTTATATATACCAAAATTTTATTATCTGTTCAGCTGTAATAGAGTAGTTTAACTCTAGTTTGTTTGTGTTTTTTTTTTTTTTGCTACAATGAATAAAGCAGCCATCAACATGGGGGTATAAATATCTTTATGGTATGGTATGGAGTTCTCTGAGTATATGGCCAGGCGTGAAATAGCGGGGTCATATGGTGGCCTAGTTTTAATTTCTTCTGATTGTTTTAAAAACTTCTAGATTTCTTACTCTACCCCTTCATTAAAATTTAGAAACATAGTGGTTGTGTCGTCAATTTAGGATAATCCAGAAATCTTCAAAGCAGCTTCCATACTGACTGCTCCGTTGTCACCAGCAGGGAATAAGGGTCCCTCTCTCTCCACATCCTTTCCTACATTTGTTTGCAGACTTATTTGATGATAGCCTTTCTGACTATGGTGAAGTAGTATATCAAAGTAGTGTTAATTTGCATTTCCCTGATGTGTAGGGACATAGAACAGTTTTAAAATGGTTATTGGCCATTTTCGTTTCTTTTTTGGTAACTGTCTGTTGAGTTTATTTGCTCATTTTTTGGAGGAATGACTTATTTCTGAGGTGTTTAATTCCTACAGTTCTTTGTAAGTTTCTGCTATTAACTCCTTGTCTGACGTGTGGCTGGTAAAGATTTTTCTCGCATCCTGTGGGATGTTTGCTGCACTGAGTTTCCTTTGCTGTACAGAAGCATGCTCTTTCTATATAGTCCCATCAATTGATATTTGGGGTTACTCCCTGTGCTATCGGTGTGCCATTCAAAAAGTTTTTGCTTCAGCAGTATCTTGAAAGATATCTCCTTTTTTCTTCTAGAAACCGTAGTGTTTCACATTTTGCATTAAGGTCTTTGAACCATTTTGAATTCATGTCTGTACAAGGTGAAAGATAAGAAACTAATTTCATTCTTCTGCAGCTGCAAATTCAGCTTCAACACCCATATTTGCTGAATAGGCTACCTTTTTGCAAATGTATATTTTGCCTTCTTGGTCAAAAGTTAAGTAGACATATCTTGTTATTCTATTTCCTCTTCCTCTATCTCATTCTGTTCGGTTGATCTTCCTGTCTGTCTTTATGCCAGCACCAGGTTTTCTGTATGACTAGCTCTAAAGTATAATTTGTTTTCTCACATCAGTATCCACAGTTCCTGTCTTCTGGGGTTGCCCAACACCCTTTAGGCCTTTCTCCCTTCTTGTCTTCTGATGGTTTTTAAAACTTCCAGATTTCCTACTCTAGCCCTTGATTTAAATTTAGAAACATAGTGGTGGTGTCGCCAATTTAGGATAATCCAGGATGCACATGTGAGCTATGCCAAACCAATCAGAAGCCTGTTTTAAGATTTTTGTCGATATCTCTCAGATATCTAGGCTCAAACAATGTTGGAGTAGAGCTGACTGTGGCCACACCTCTCCTAGTATTTGCATGGCTCACAAAACAGCTGCTTGCCATTGTTAGAGTGTGCACCAGCCAGAGCTGGCAGAACAACTGTGAGCCAGGAGAACCTGATGGCATCATTGTGTGAGTCCCCGGGCACAGATAAGCCTGTTTTCTATTAACACCATTATGCTGATAAACAGACTCCAGCTTGTCTTAAGCTATTTAGTGTTGGGTTTCTATCACTTGCAGCTAAGATTCCTGGATAAAGCCGTTCATTCACAATTATTCCCATCGTTCTCATAAAGTAAGTGTGTGTGTGTGTGTGTGTGTGCGTGTGCATGTGTTTGTGTGTGTGTGTGTGCATGTGTTTGTGTGTGTGTGTGTGTGTGTGTGTGTGTGTGTGTGTGTGAAAACTGTATATTAAGGTTTTAAAATTCAGAGAAAAGAATTATTAGGAAACCAGAAGTAGTAGCTTAGGAAATTCAGGTTTTCTTAGCTAGAACTTCCAGGGTTTCCATTCCATCATGAGGGTTGAGGAAACAAAACCACAGAGACCAACCAGGAAGACACATGATTCCAAAGCTGTATTTCATATTACTGCAGCAGAAGAGTCAAAGGAAGATAGGGATACCCCAAAATGAAATAATAATACTGGATGGTCCACTGGTTCCCCATCTTGACTCAGTTGGAGGAGACGATGGCTATGTAACATGTCACTGGGATGTAGCTAATTGGTATAAGAAATGAGGGGAAGTAAAAGAAACTATAGAAAAAGAAAACTGAGCAAAAGACTGCACATTTTGTTCCTTAATGCCTGGATCTTAGTTTCCATATCTAATAGGAATAACATAATAATTTATAGAGCCATGGTTCTCAACCTTCCTAATGCTGTGACCCTTTAATACAGTTCCTTGTGTTGTGATGACCACCCCCCAATAAAAAATTATTTTTGTTGCTACTCATAACTGTAATAGTGCTACTGTTATAAACTGCAATGTAAATATCTGTTTTTTCCCATGGTCTTTGGGGGGGATTGTGCTCACAGGATGAGGATTGCTCTTGTAGAGTAACCTCAAAGACTGACATTTATATAGCTCTCAGGCTGATCCTAAAAAATTTTAAGAGTTAAGTCCATTTTAGCTCTTATTTCCTTTGTTGTTCTGAAAGGAAGTACATGACACACCTTGTTTACTACAAGAGGGTTTAACAGCTAATGCAGAGTCAAGGTCAGTCTACAAGGGATTATAACATAGTCTAGAACTAAGAAAAGGGTGGGAAGTAGACCACTCCTGGAACTGAAGGAGCATCAAAAGAGGAGCCACCAGAAGGTGGCAGTTGTAGGGAGGTGGTGGCACCTGGCAGGAGGGATGAAATTTAGAGTTTAGGCACAGCCAACCACCCTTTAGGGGAGAAGAGGGCAGAAGACACAGCCTGATCCTTCTATGTTTGATAACCAGTGCTACCAATTAACTAAAATCAGCCAGAAGCCTGAAAGCAGGGGTTCATTGATAGTCTTGTCAGGGTGAAGAACAGCACGGAAAGAGAAGAGCAGATCCAAATGAGATAGACAAGTGTCTCTACACCATCTCTTCTTACTCTTCCTCTGGGTAGATCCACTTTTTTATAAGAGCCTAGACAACCTAGTAATCTACTGTATAATCATAGACTGATATAATCAGTGACAGTCTCACCTGAACCTAGGACATTAGCCATCACTTACGCCTGCGTAAGTAACTACACAACCTCTAGGATTCTTCCATAGCTAGTCATTGAGATTGGCCGTCACCATAGCCTTCCTAAACCATATTCTCTCGTTCTCTTACCACTACCAATACATGGGGTAGAAAAAGAATCCTTGGTCTACTGGAATGATTCAAACTTTTATTTTCAGAACATTAATTCTTGATAGTCATATTTTTATTGGTTGGTATCAGGTTCTCATTAACCAAGATTATTGGGTAAAGTAATATATAGAGTCATTCTAGAGAATCCTCTGACTTCTAAACATACATGCCACCTCATTCTACTAGAGAAACCTATTGTGCTACCTAATTTTATGGCAACTTGATACATTCTAGAATCATATGAGAGGAGGAAAAATCCAACTGAGAAAATGCAGCTGTAAGATATGGCTGTAGCAAACCTGTAGAGCATTTTCTTAACTGTTGATTGATAGGGGAGAGAACAGCCCATTGTGGCAGGGGCCTTCCCTGGGCTGATGGTCCTGGGTTCTCTAACAGAAAGCAGGCTGAGCAAGTGATGGGAAACAAATCAGTCAGGAGCACCCCTCCATGGTCTTTGCATCAGCTTCTGCCTTCAAGTTCCTGCTCTGACTGAGTCCCTGTCCTAACTTCCTTTGATGGAGAACATGAACAGCGGTATGGAAGTTTAAGCCCAATAAATGCTTTTTTCCCAGCTTGCTTTGGGACATGGTGTTTCTTTGCAGCAATAGGAATCCTAACTAGGGCACCTATTTTTCTTCTTGGGATGGTGTATCACTCCATAGTAATCACCCTCTTCTTTGCTTCCTATTTTAACAAAAATGGCCAGAGAAGGATCTCATCTTTGAATTCATCAATACTATAAGTGTACTTGCTGGTGGCGTCATTCTTTCCTTGAGAACAAAGTTACCTAAGCCCCCTAAACCAAGGACTGGGGAATAGGGAACAACTTCCAGTGAGTTGGTAAGAAGAGCAGACAACTAATTCTTGTCCCAATACTCCCTTTATTGTTTAGAATTATTTTTATATTATTAATCATGTGCAAGCCTGTATTTCTATATTGGGTATGTGCAAGCAATTATAGTTGCTCATTGATACCAGAAAGAAACAAAAGATCTCCTACAGCTGGAGTTATTGGTGATTGTGAGTTGCTCATTGTAGGAACTGGGAACCAAACTTGGGTTCTCTATCAAAGAAGTAAGTACTTTTGACTGTATCCCCACCCTTCATTCTTTAGATTTGTGTCCTCTGCCCATATGAAAAGCTTTCCCATACGTCCACTGATGTGTTAAAGTGTCATCCAGCCCTAAAGCTGGTAATCTGTCCTCAGATATTGCCTGATGATGTAGAACACACATGAAGTATGACAACAGCTATTCCGCTGTTCTCTCAAGCAGCTTTTTATAAACACTAGAACAAATGGTAATAGCAGCAAGTTCTATAAAATTGGCCAGTCTCATACTTCTTTTATGATAAAATGTGTCTTCTAATACTGTGTGGGGTGCCATGATGATCAGTAAGGCATTCTGAGAGTTAATAAATCATAGCTATACTAGTGGTTCTATGGGTATGGAAGATATCATACAATGTGTATTAAATGTCCCTTTCAGTGATGGAAGGGGTCCAATATAAACACACACACACACACACACACACACACATCAATAGAAAGCCACCTGTCCCTCTTCAATGAATAGAGCTGACTGACATGGTGATGACTTTTTCTACTTGGAGATGGAACACGTAGAAGTGGGTGTGGCCAAGTCTAAGTGGAATCCAGTGACTAAGTTGTCAAGAAGACTGGGTTAGTGTTGTGTCCTGTTACTATGACGAAATGTCCAAAAGCAACACAAGAGAAAATGGGTTTGTGTGGCTCACCTTTCTGATTATCAGCTCATCACTGTGAGGGAGCCCAGGGGCAGAAACTTGAAGCAACTGGTTACATCGCATACACAGTCAAGAGCAGAGAACAGCGAATGAATGCATGCCTGCTAATGCTCAGGTCACTATTTTTGCTCTTACCTAACCCAGAATCCCTGCCTATGGAGTGGTGCTACTCACACTGGATGGGTCATTCTGCTTTGATTAATATAATTAATATAATCTCCCATAAATACTCCCATGGGGCAGTCTAATCTAAACAACTCCTTGTTGAGGCTCTTCTTAGGTGATTGATTCCAATTGACAACAGACACTAACTATCACAATGTTCTATCTTATGACTGTTACAAGGCTATGAACTGATGCCTTTATGTGGGCTTGGGCTATGTAAACTTAGCTCCCCATATTCGTACAGCAAATGATTTACCCACTTAGTCATCTTTCCTGCGCCTCACTTTGTTTTGTGAGACAGGACTTCTCGCTGGCCTGGAATTCACCAAGTAAGCTAAGGTGGCTAGCCAGCAACCCCTAGGAATGCTTCTGTCTCCCACTACCCAGTCTGGGAGTCTAAGTGCATCCCCATGCCTGGTTTTTATTTATTTATTTTTTAAGTGTGCGTTTTGGGATCAAATTCAAGTCAAGTTTGCTCAGCAAGTACTTTCGCTGACTCAGCTATGTCCTCAGCTCCTACCTTTCCTTACTTGCTTACTCACTTATCTATTTAGACCTTTCTTTGCCATGTCCCTAAGTTTGTTTGATTCTTTATTTAGACCTTCTTTGGCATGTCTTTAAACGTCTTGATTTACTCTCTAGGACAGCAGAACGCTAAGTTCATGTCTTTGGAAAGCAGGGATCAACTCCAGAATGAGAAGTATAGAGAGAAAAAGGAACCACCAGAAGTCAGGGCAGGCTGTATGTATGACCCCTGCTGCGGTTAGGGGCTCAGAGGACTTACTGAAATCCCACGTGTCCCAGAAAGTATTTCAGAGCTTTGGTCCATGTTGGAAACACAAGGTGCAACGACCTTTCTTTTCAGACAATATAGAACAGAGATTGGGAAGGTTTCACAATGAATATGCTAATTTTTCCCAGAATTGGTATTTTAGCTGGAAATATTTAATTGTGGTAATACATCTGTTGAACTTCAAATGAGGAAGATAATAGAGTGTAAAAGGTCGAGTTATTCATCATATACAATCTCTGTTCCCCAAATCACTGCTTATAGCGAAACTGTTTTGGGAGACGTTTCTGTATGTCTCTTATCTAAGAAGAAGGTAAAGCATAGCTAATCTGCATTTTTGTGTTAAATGTGCATTTACTGGGAAAACACCAACTCATTATCACCTTTCCTTGAGTTATCTGAATCTGAGTAAATTACCATCATAAATTAGCTAAAAATCATTTACCTAATATTTTTCTTATTAGTATTTTGCACTTAATAGCACTTCCTTATCAGACAAACTTACTCCAGCTATTTGTTTTTAATTAATTATTTTAGCTCACCACACACTGGCATCTGATTACATACTTGTTCTTTTTTATTATTATGAATTGCATATTTCCCAAGGTGTCATCCTGTGGGGCCAGTGTCCTGCTTCTGGTTAATGGACTGTGGTCATATTCTTGTGTTTGTGGAGCAGTAGGTAAGGGACATACATAAATGATAGTGAGTCTGATGGCTTTAGCGGCCCAGGAGGCAAGGGTCTCAGAATGAGGGGTGTTTGCTCCTGGGTCGCGAGTGACAATTTTTCCATTAGCTTCTAGTCTGCCTTCAGATCTACAGAAGGGAAAGTGTAAGAGAAGACTGTACTGGGAAGAGCAAGCAGTGAGTAAGCTCTGCGCCTTCTGGATATGTCATGTCCTCAATGTCGCCGACCCTCCCTGGTCTAGTCGTGGTTTGCTTACTTCTGACTCTGGTCCCTGTTGGCTCCTTCCTGGCTGGAAAAGACAAGAACAGCCAATCTCACACTGGTTCGATGATATCTGAAGATCAGAACTGAAATACCGACAGTGAAGGCAGCTGGGGAAGGGAATCATTCTCAGAGAGTAATCAGTAGTAGTAAATCACACCAGTGTGTCGATGTTAAGGCAAACTCGGACGCATTTCCTTCTCTCCTCATTCTCTGGTTCATCCTGTCTTCTGATTCACACTGTGGCCTCATGTTTTATTTCAGAACTTCTCAGTGGCCTTGGTAAACAGCGTTCTAGCTCCCTGATGGCTCTCTTGGCTCAAACTGCTGCCCATAAAGTTGAGATTCACTGTACATGTCACAGATAGGGCTGGGCCAAGTCCCACCTTCAATAACCAACTTACTGTATTCTTACACATTGAGTATATGCTGCTTCTCACCAGCGTTTCAGTGAGCTTGGCCATGATGAAGAATTAGGGGATATATGATGTCTGAGATTTTCTTACCCTCTTCTCAGACTTTGGGTCTGTTGCATAATTGATGTTCATATCTGAGTGTACAACAGACCTGTGAATAGTTGTATAACCTGATTGAAAGGCTAGAAACAGACCTTCTGCATCAAGATAGGACTTTGAACCATTGGAGTGAAATGGAATGGTAGCAGAGCAGATGACATTTTGTTGAGAATATAGACTTCAAATTCACTCTTGTATTTCACATATCATAAGCAGAATATTGAAATAGACTTTTTTTCTGACTGCATTTCCAACAATGTTTGCCATTGAATCTGTTACAAGGCTGCCTATCTGCATATATTCCTAGATTTAAGACAAGGAACTGCAGATCAAATAATTGAGGTTACAGTGGGAGTTGAAGCAATTGTTGGAGGCATTTCTTTTCAGTCCTAATGTTCTTGTGTAGAAAACATGCTTCTACTCATTCATTTACTCAAGTTACATTACCAGGCCCTGTCAGGAAAAAAGATACAAAGACAGATTGCAAATGATCTTTCCGGGTGATAGGTGATAGATCTGCTATCATTTCTAGCAGAAATATGATAGATAGGTAGGTAGGTAGATAGATAGATAGATGATAGATAGATAGATAGATAGATAGATAGATAGATAGATAGATAGATAGGAAGTAGGTAGGCAGATAAATGGATGATTATTGAATGATAGTTGGATGTATATAGGTAATTGGATGGAGAGATAGTTGGAGAGATAATGGATGGATGGATGGATGGATGGATGGATGGATGGATGGATGGATGATGGATGGATAAATGGATAGATGGATAGATATATATTGAACCAGTGGAAGAAATGAAAAGGATAGTTATTGCCCTCTATGGGGTCAGGGTAGAGAATTTAGAGATATGTATTTACCACTATAAGACAGCATGTACAATGTTTAAAGATCTGGATTTAAGTTCAAACCCTGGTTACTCTCTTTATTAAACAGTTTCTCTCGCCACTCTGAATGTTAATTTCATAACTTTTAAAGGGAAAACAGTATTACTTACTTTACAATTCCTTTTTAAGGAGAAATTAAAATGATTATTCTCAAAATTTGTCCTAGGAGATCCTGATTTTGCTAGATCAATGCTTATGAATATTTTTTACCCTTTTAGTTTTATTCTCACACTAATATTGTGTTTAAATGCCTTCTCCCTCTTCTTATGGGTGCTCAGAGGGGTTTTTCAGATGTCATCTGGCATGTAACATCTCAGTACTATGAATGCAGGAGATAGAAGAGTCCCGAAGTCTTTCACTAAGAGGATATTAAGGGTATTTGCAAAAGTTGGAAAAAAATCACAAATTGGTTTAGTATTTTTATTTTTGAAAAATGCATCCTTTTATTAAAAGTATTTATTATAACATGCAACTCATAACTTTACATTTTTATGTTGAGTTATAGTTATCATTACTTTAAACTAATGAAAAAGCAAACATGTTGGAATTGTCTCATCCTTAATTTCTCAGGTATAAACATGACTCATGTAAAAAAAAAAGAAAGAAAGAAAGATAAAAGCCCCTGGGTGTCCTCAAGAAAGAATGGGAATACGACATAGAACAAAGCATTGGAGAATAGCAAGAAAGAGCACGCTTGCTGTGCATAAGAAATGCTAAATGTTAACTGTTATTGCTATGGCTGTTGTGAGACCTAAAAGCTCAGTTGTCTGTCATGGGAACTCGGTTGATTACTCAGGGAAGCCAGAGTGGCCAAGGAAGGATTTACTGCCAGCACCCGGATTAGAAGAGATGATGTACTTTGCATCCCAACCTTCAGACATGGTGATAATTTAACCTAAACATGGATTGTATTTGGCACACTGTGCTCATCCCAAGGAGCTTACAAATAGAGGTATGAGCAGTGCTGGCATTTGGAGGAGCTGAAGAAGCAAAACCATCACATGGGAAGATTGCTCCTGGGATAAGATTACAAAGGTTAGCACCGGCCGACAAATGATAAGGGACAAAAAAGACCTCCCTGCTAGAGTCATAGAAGGTTCTTATTGAAAGCACATGTGATTATCTTTCAGAGCAACACTTCTATTTTATGCCACAATTAAATAAGCAACTTATGAATACATTTTCTCCTAAGTATTTTAACAATCCTATTACACTAAGGATTTTTATTTTTCCCATTTAGGTCAAAGGTAAAAATCATGTCGATATCTTCTTATCAAATCATGTTCCTCTATGCCAAGAGAGTTGTCACAAACAATTTAGATAAATATCTCTCCATGACTTTTTCTTTATATTTAATGGAATAATATCAAAACCTAGCACTTACCAAATATCGAACATCTTACCAAATATCGAACATCATTCCCAAGCCTTCATCTAGACCACTCATAATCTTCACCAAATTCTAGAAGGCAAAATGATCCATTATTTTCTTTCTTTCACTAGTGATGGGGGAACCTGGGAGCCAAGATACTGAGCAGCTTTCCCAGGGTCACAGAGCAAGTGACTGGCATGTTGTGCTTCACTTGGATGCACAGAAAACTGGGCAAACATACAGGTAGGAGGGTGTGCAGATACCCAGTTTACAGTGTTTTAACATAAGCAAATCATTTGTACATCTTGTTGTCTTCCCGGAGGCCAATGAATTCTCCCTTTATTTAATTTGACAGTGCTGCAATCTTGTTAAATAACTGCACCATCACTTTAATAATCACTCTGGGACTCTTCTGAAGCACGCAGGATAATGCTGCAGTGTCTCTGTCCACACCATGTGTCTCAGTCTATTCAGATTGATTAAAAAAACATCAGAATTGGGTAGTTTAGAAACAGAAGAAGTTTTTTCGCATACTCCTGCAGCGAGGAAGTCCAGAATCATGGCAGACGTGATGTCTGGTGAGGGCCTCATGTCTAGACACCAGATAAAAACCTCCTGCTGTGTTCTTCCAGGTAGAAGGGCCCAGCTAGCCCTTTGCTGTCTACTTTAGGAGAATAGTAATCCCAGTCATGAGGACTCCACTCCCATCATCTTATCAACTTTCAAAGGGCCCTCCTCCTAAAACAACCACATTGGTAATTATCATTTCAACTTACAAACTTAATGACATAAGCATCCAAACTATGTCCTCTACATGATCACTCTTGAAGTCACCTCTTAAAGACGTCTAGCCTGGATCAATCCACAGCTTATGAAAAAATGGCAAATGCACTATAGTCCAATGTCAGGCTCCTTCTCATTACTCCTGTCATAGGCCTACCTGAAGAGAGAGCCTTGATTTATTGCTGGGTGGGATTTAGTGGAGATGTAGTGAGAGAAAGTTCAAAAACAAATGTGTCTTCACCTACCAGAGAAGCAGTCTGTCTTAGTAGCTGGAAGAGCTTGGTAAAGCCTCCCACATAGCCAGAGCCCAAATACTGGTCACTTAGGGGACACATGTTGTTATCCTAGGCCTTCAGGATGTAGGTGAGAGGAGGCATACATTGTTATCCTATACCTTCAGGATGTAGGTGAGAGGGGACATATATTGTTACCCTATGCCTTCAGGAGGCAGGTGACTGCAGTTAAGAGCTTTTTTTGAAGCAGAAATCCTTGAAGGCCTTCTAATATGGCAGTGTGAGAATTACCATGTCTTGATCAGGAAAAGGCCTGTTGGGAGAAACTGAAAACCCTCTTGGATCACAAGATATGAAAACACACTACTGTGGTATGAGATTCCCAACCAAAAATTAGTTAACATAAAGTTCAGAACCCCTGCAGTTTCAGACAAAGCCCAAACATTCTACATACGTACTTTCATAAACCAACCACGATCCTAGCAAAGATGAATTCACAGTAAACAATCATACACCACCAGAACAAAGAAATCAGCATGGACGGGAAAAAGAGGGTCGGCATAGGCAATGCAAAAGAAGAAACAAAGAAACAAAATCGAAACCCTCAGGAGAATTCAAAATAATAGAGTAATATGAGAGAATAAGATAAACTTTTCAATAGCTCCTGAAAAGTGAAACTAAGATGCTCAAAGAAAGAACAGGGAAAATAAACATAAAAAGACACATTTCGTGTGTTTTTCTAAGTCACTCGTGGAATCTTTATGGATTCCACTCTTTATTCTACAGTTTTTTTATGCAGATGGTGAAGGGTTTAGTTCTGTTTTCCTATGTTGCCTAAGTCACTTCGGGGCTGGTTCTTTTATTGACTGCTTTTGAGATGCCACCACGATCATAATAAATTCATAAGTAGCCCACATATGTGTCAGTCAGTTTACTGCCAGAGGCTCTCCGCTCCAAAGACTATTGTTATACCAATGTGCAATTTTAATTCATTTAGTTTTTGCTTGTTTTGCTGTTAGGCTAGGTTGTTGGAGATTTGTCTTGTTGTTGTGATAAAACGCCTAACAAAGGCACCTTAAGGAAGAGATGGCTTGTCCGGCCTTAAAGTGCCAAAGGGCACTGTCCATTGAGGCAGGAAAGTATGGTAACAGGGATGTGGAATCGCTGGGTACCCTGGGCCTGCAGTCAGAGAGCAGAAGACAATGGGTCAGCTCCAACTCTCCTTTCTTATCAGAATAGGCTGCCAGCTCATGGAATGATGCCATCCATATGTCGGGTGGGTCTTCTCTTCTCATGACATGATCTAGAACTGCCTTCCAAACATGCTCAGGGATATGTTTCCATGGTGATTCTAAATCTCGTCAAGTTGACCGTCAAGACAAACTGTTCTGGTTAGAATAAATGATCTTTTGTGATTTTTCATACTCTGTATTTTTTTGAAGATTTATTTTTAAATTTTCACTTATGTATGTGTATGCTTCTCTCTCTCTCTCTCTCTCTCTCTCTCTCTCTCTCTCTCTGTGTGTGTGTGTGTGTGTGTGTGTGTGTGTGTGTGTGTGTGTATCTACATCTTCAGAGGCAAGAAGAGGGCATTGGATCACCTGGAGCTGGAGTTACAAACAGTTGTGAGTCTTCAGGTGTGGGTGTTGGGAACTGAACTTAAATCCTCTGGAAGAGCAGCAAATGTTCTGAATCTCGGAGCATCTCTCCCATTCCCACATTCTATGATTTTCTAAGGTTATATTCTGCTTTTTAAATTATAGGCCACGTATTTTCAGTAAAGGGAGTCTATTCCTTACTGCACTGTGAGGGAGGAAGGATTTCTTTTGGCTCATAACGTGAGGGTCTGTAAGGGCAGGAGGGTATGGCAGCAAAAGCAGAGGTCAGCTGTGGCAGCAAGATTATGAGTCTGCTTGCTCACACTTCAGTGACTCAGGAAGCCAAGAGATGGAGGTGCTGGCAGTCAGCTGATCTTCTGTTTACCTTTCTATTCCGCCCATGGAATAGTGGCATCCATCGTCAGGGATGGGCTTCCTCTTCAGTTAATCTTCTCTAAGATGCTTTCACAGGCATGCTCAAAGGAATGCTTCACCAGAGCCTTGGGCAAATGTATCCATCCCTGCTGCCCCACCATGTGTGTATATGTGTATGTTTGTATGTCTGCAAGTAGGGGGCCAGAAGCATCATTAATCAGGTGCTATCCATCTTTTGGGGGTCTCTCACTAGCCTGGGACTTGCTAAGTAGGCTATGCTAGATACCCATAGAACCTCAGGTATCCACTTGTCTCTGCTTTGGTAGTACTGGGTCTGCCAAATACCCACAACCATGACTTTCTTTTTATATTGATTCTGGGGATCAAACTTGGGATCTTAGGTTTGCAAGGCAAGTATTTTACCTACTTAGCTATTTCCTCAATTCCAGCACATATTGATCCAAGTTGACAGCAAAGTTTAACCAGAACAAAAGTGACATTCCCACCAAGAGAGTGAAAATTAACTCTTGGAGTATGAAAACCTGTATTTTATGCATAGGCATAGACTGATAATACTGTATACCTACAGTATTAATGCTTCATGAGGGAACGATCAGAAAATATTACCCAGCTCCTGGGCATAATGATATTAATATTAATAATTATGAAAATGATGATTAAAAGGGGTGAAAAGACATTGTTCTAGATGAATTGTGGAATTAGCTTGTCAATTCTTAATGCTTATTTTTGCAAAAGAAGTCCCTGGAGACCAGAGCGATGACGTGATTTGACCTAGGTTACATTGCAAATTTGGAGCAGATCTTGGGGGAAACGCCCACTCTTGACTTTTAGTTCTAGATTCTTTCTAAAGCACAGCCAATTCTGATCGACATTGGTACCATGGATATTAAATCCCTCCCAAGTCTCTCAGCAGGGTCTGCACATTGGACATCTCTGAGCATAGGCAGCATGCCTGTCACCCTATGGAGTCACGGGACTTCTGAAGTGCCTGCCAAGGCTCTTCTGTTCCCAGCATCCCTTTTCATTTTCAGACACTGACTAGTTGGCAGTGACATTCACTGAGGCCTGTTGGGTGAGGGCAGAGCGCTAAAGAACCTGACTGAAGAGGCACAAAGCTCCTCTGGGATCCATTGCTCAGAAAACAGCGGTAAGAGATGACAAAGATGACAGGGAATGAGATTATCACAAGGCCTGGTAATCAGAGTGTGGCGTCATCTTTGGGGTGTCTTAATTTTAATAGTAGTCCTTTTCTCTCAACAATGACCCAGTGCTAAGAAAAAAATAGTCTCTGATCACTCATGTATCCCCAACCTCCTCTAGCTTTAGGAAGTAAACCACTCTCTAGCTTTTGCCTTTCATTTTGTCTGGAGATGAGGGTTGCATGTAAGGATAAACCAATCCTATCTTCTCAAGTTTGCCTCCTGGCCTAGTATAGCTATTCACACTATAGTCACCCTTTCACTGTTAAACTTGTTCTAAATTGGGGTAAACTCCATGGGCCATCATAATTAAGGTTTGTGTGCACATTTTCATCTCAGCATCCAGCATCTTTCTTTCTTGTCTTTGGATCCTCAGGACTGAAACATCTATGAGATGACAAAATAAATTTTATCTCACATGCAGTTACAGTTATTATTAATATTCATTTTTTTAAAGATGAGTGCTTCAGAGTTGTGGAGTAATGTGAGTGCGTAATGAGTATGTGTCATGAGGAAGAAGAAAGGGAGGAAAGGTGAGTGCTTCAGAAGCTGCCTCTTTAAAAAGCAAGGCGGGAAAGATCCAGTCTGAAGATGTGTCAGTAACCATGATCAGGAACCGTCACCCCAAAAGTCCTTTACCATCTGGAATTATAAAAAGAACATTTGCCAATATCCAGCCTATGGAGAAAGGGCAGGGCCTTTCCAGCACTTAAGAGAGAACCACTGATTCTATACTTCTTTCTCAGATTTACAATAGATTCAAACCATGCCCACCCATTGGTAGTGGGGGCAATCCAACAGCGTGAGTGATATCAAGTCAACTAAAGCCACCAGTCTACGGAGACACTTTTTTCATGGGATAGACTTGTGGCCTCCACTCATGATATGCAGACATCATCTTCCTAAGAATCAGACAGAGCAAGTGAGCCCTGGATGAAAGTAAAATGGGCTTGGTACATGGTCTGAAACAGAGTCCTCATTCACATGGTTCAGCAACAGCTCTGTTCCAATCACTGGAGATTTACGATCTCTTTCGGTCTCGATTTCTTCCTGCTTGATGAGTGTGCTGTACCAATTCTTGACATTCTGATTTGGGGGCTGATAATCACCTCTTCAATTATGTGGGTACTACTCAGGTTCCAGACAGTATCTAAAATGCCACCATGTCTAAAATCTCATCCTGACAATATCTCCTGCCCCTCTTCCCAGGCTGGATGAACACACATGTTATGAATGTCCTGATCCTTTCTGCTGCTTTTTGTTGTTGTTGTTGTTGTTAATTTCACAAGAGTCATGTTTTCTTAAGATGACTTGTTCATGTGCTTTCACTTCTAGACCCCAGGCACTTTTCCAAAGACATTAAGGTGGCAATTTCTCTTTCCTACCAATATTTACCCTTAGAATCGGATGAACAGGTATAACTCAATAAAACTTTGTAGAAAAGCCAGTGACATTTGTGCTTCTTCTCATTTTTTTCTATTATAAATTTTTGGCTGGTGGTAAAATATGAAGACTTATGTTAATGTAGTCACACCCACCATGCAAACTCAATCATAAATTTTGAGCTAAGCTCTTGTATGTTGATTGATTATCTAGCATTTGCCAGAATTTATATTTCAGAATTCTAGGACCTTGGAAGCCTCCAAGTGACATTCTCAGAATGTCACTCT
Organism: Microtus pennsylvanicus; assembly: GCF_037038515.1. Classification (NCBI taxonomy): domain Eukaryota; kingdom Metazoa; phylum Chordata; class Mammalia; order Rodentia; family Cricetidae; genus Microtus; species Microtus pennsylvanicus. The sequence continues at coordinate 40,396,021 of NC_134595.1, read as the reverse complement.
CAGTATAGAATATGGACAAATACAAAGGGATATTATTGAAATCCCCAAATAATAAAATATGTGACTTTTTGTTGTTGTTGTTGTTGTTATTGTTTTAATTAAATCACTGTTTGGCTCATTAGCTATAACTTCCTATTGGCTAACTCTCACATCTTAGTTTAACCCATTTCTAGAAATCTATATATCACCACAAGGTCATGTCCGACCAACAAAGTTTCACCATGTCTATCTCTTGTGGCAGATCCATGGCATCTCTGACTCCAGGTTTCACATGAATTTAGTTGGCCATGTGGGTGCCAATTTGTTGGAGGAGAGCCCACTAGTTTGTCCCAGCCACCCGGCTAGTTTAGCCCTGAAATAATCACACAGAAACTGTATTAATTAAATCACTGCTTAACCCATTGCTCTAGCTTATTTTTTTATTATTTTTTGAGGCAGTCTTTCTATATAGCCCATGCTAGCCAAGAACTCAATATATAGTCTTGAACTGCTAGCAATTTTCCTATTTCAGTTTCTCAAGTTCTGAGATTATAAGCATATGGTAGCCTATTCTCTTATGACATGTCATTTTATTAATTATTTTATTGTGATTTTGTTAGGTATAATGTAATATCTTGATACATCAACATATTAAAAGATTAACACATACTGATCAAATCAATGAGTACATGGCATTTATTGTTGTATTCTGTACTATAACATCTTGCTATGTACTGTAATTTATTTCATAATTCTTTTATTTGTATGCAAAGATTGTTTCTAAGTTTACTATTAATTTGTACTCTGTTCTCATAAACAAAACAAGATGCTATAGTATGTTATACAACAATAAATGTCACATATTCATTGATAAAACTATGGAAGATTTACTTATATACATACAGATAGATATAGATATACATACATGTGTATGTATTTATGTGTCATGTGTATGTATTTATGTGTGTGTATTGTGTATCTGAGGATGAGTTTGAATGCCTTACCTTCCTACCTCTACACCCTGAATACTGGGATTATTGGCACACACAACCATTCTTGGTTATGTGTGGCGCTAATAATGAAGATCATGCTTGAGGCCTCTTGCATGCTAGACAACCAAGTTACAGCCATAACACAATATTATTCTTTGTTAAAATGTCTGAATTTTTAGAGCATTCTTAAGTGCACAGGAGCACTGAGCAAAATCCCCAGTCTGCCCCTTCCCCTGCAGATCACCTCCAGAGTGTCTGCCCCAGACTCACAGTGTCACTGATGAGTTTGCAGTGGCATGCCTTAGCACTCAAAGTGATCAGCTTACACGACAGGATGAGTTTGCGGTGGCATACCTTAGCACCCAAAGTGTTCGGCTTACGTGACGGCTCACTCTTGGGTCTGTACATTCTAAAGGCTTGACAGATGCATTGGGACCCTTACCTAGCATTATTAAATCATGAACACCAATTTCACTGCCCTCAAATAGTCTCTGATCTGCCTGTTTCCCCTCCCCCAGCTCCCAGAAAGCACTCATCTTTTCTCTGAACCCATGGTTTTTTTTAATTTATTCTTTTTATATGGTCTATAAAATCTTTTGTGAGACAACTTTCATGAAATCTAAAGAGATTTTGACGTACTACTTGAGGACCTAAATGATGGAACCTAAGAATCACTCAAGTAGACACAGGTGTTAACAGTATCTGCAAGAACATACCCCATTTAAATGGTTACTGTCAATAACAACTGAGCACTTGCAAAATGCTTGTGCTAACAGTAGAGTTGTACAGAATAAATATTGAAGTTACTGCAAACGGATACAATTTTAGATTACGAAGTATACTAAAACGGGTAAAATTTGAACTTTCTCCAAAGCATGTCTCCCTTATGACAAGATGCTTTGACTAGGACTAGAAGCAAGGAAAGGGAAGAGAATCCAGAGTGTAGAGTGTGGTGCCTTTGGAAGCATCAGTTCCCCAAGGAAGGCAACAATCAGCACAGTGAAACGGGTGTGCATTATCCAACTTCCACTGAGATTAAAGCTATTAAATGTGCAATGATTTTAGTTCAGCCTTGTGAAAACAATGCAAAATGTCAATTTTAATGGCTGCTGGATTGGCAGTATATAGACAATTTCGATAGTCTAGAATCTGCCTACGACTATTTGTAGAATCTGTACCACTCGGCACATCCATGATTGCAATATGGCAGGAGATGCCCTAACATGGAGACAGAACTTCTGGAGCTGGACCTAGTCATTTCAGAGGTAGCTCTGAACACTTTCCTGTTCCTGGGAACATTAGTGTGGCCTAATAGCATAATGGGAAATATTGTATTTTATATAGCACAGACAAATGTGCTTTGCATATGAAGCACTGTATTAGTACAGGGTTTCTGTTTATAACAATGATATAAATAATGAACTGCATGGTAACTACACTTTAATGTGGACAGCTGACTGTCTTTCAGTCATTGAAGGTCACTTTAATAATGCAACTAGGCAAAAATTGTTCAAATTGAATTCACTTTTAATTTGCATATATTATAATGAAGGGCAAAAGAATGTTCATTTTGCTTATGAAAATGAGAGTACATACTTTGGAAAGCTAATACGTTAAAGAAAATCTAATAATTATTTTTTTTACAGTCAATGAGATATGAGAGACTGTTCATTTATCATTTATCTTGTGTGTTTCTAGCTAGAAGAAAATTGAGGGGAGATAAATCTAGGGCTTAGAAAACAAATAAATCTGTGCATTCTAATTTTGGTTTTGCCTTTTTATTTCTCTGCTGTGCCCTGATTTGAACAAGTATATGGGTCATTCTGGATATTAGCTGTTTCACTAGCAAAAAGAAGACAGTGTACTCCTTGTAATTTTTTTAGATTTTAGAGGAAAAATAGTAATTATACAACTCAAAGAATATATCACTATAACATGGGCACTAATAAATTAGTTCTCCTAAGTAAATTAAGAATATGTAATTTCTGAAATACATACTATAAAATTAAATTATTTTCAGGATAATTGTGACTCTGTGTTTGAAATTTACCAAGTTCCCCATCTATATTATACACATTTTCCACGTTTTTGTTAACATGGCACACACCTGCCATTAGTTGGGCTTTGTTCTTGAATGGGGATAGAAAGTGCTAGAACCAGGTAAGCCTGAATAGAATGTCCATTACACCTGGAAGAACAGGTCACAAATGACGGCCTGAGTGAAATCCAGACAGTTAAAAATACAATGGAGAGAATGAGGCAAGGTAAGAGATATATGCTGAGCCAGCCTTGACCGGAGAGCTGTGAGAGAAGATTACATAGAAGCATAATTAAAACTGAACAGAAGAGCACTGGGCAGTAGTTGTCACGCGGTGCTAAGGCTCTGAGACTGGAAACAGAGTGGCAGAATAGTAACCTATTGGCAGCCTTGGATGAAGACCCACAGGCAAATAGATAGGAAGGAGGTATAGGGAGAGAAGACCAGAGTCTGAATTTCTGACCACAATAAGAGCTAACTGAAGGATTTTGAGTAGGGATGGCTGAAAATCAAATGAATTTCCTTTGGAAACCTCCCCACTTGTGTCAGGAATAAGCAATGTGAATATTTGTCTTCTCCATTATTCAGTAACATCAAGCTTCCAGAATAGTACTTACAAACTAATTTATCTTAAAAACACATTCCAATGTTCTCATTATATTCCAAAAAAAAATTTTAAAATCCCATCTTCCAAAGGTCTCTCTACATTGTGGGAGAAAAAAAATCACACTTGTATTCGTTAGAATGTGCTTTATAGCCTCAAAATGCTGGGTTAAAGGGTTTCTTTAAATGAGCTGCCATGAATTAGACTGTCTGAATACTGGAGATTACTCCATAATTTGTTTTCTGCCAAAGCGATAATACATTCAGCACATCATATTTATTAAAGCTGCTAGACTTCTACCCTTTGCTCTCTAATTAGGCTTTCCTTGTTACTGTGCCGAGCAGGAAATATAACTGTTGAATTCTCTCAACCTAATGAGCTCCGACCAGGAGCTGGATTAGAACAGAAAATCTCTAAGTTCCGTGCAGTAGCGTTCAGTCGGAGCATTCCATCTTGAAGCAGGGAATGCTGAATAGAGTTATGGCAGAAAGGCCCTGGCTACCTTTGTGTTGCATCCCTGCACCCCAGTAGATTCTGACCTGTTTGTTGTGACTGCAGAAGGATGTCTTAACATCTGGAAAAGGACACAAGACATTGGTTGAGGGCTGGATATATGTTTCAATGGGTCGTAAGGTGGTAGATGCGCATAAAGGCATGGGTTTGGATGCCCATGTAAGGTCAGACATGGCTGCATGCTTGGTACCATAGGGATAGGCAGAGGAGACAGGCAGTAGCAGATCCCAGGTTCTTACTGGGCAGCCAGTCTAGTCAATATTCTGAGCATTAGGTTTGGGGAAAGACCCTGTCACAAAAATAAAGTGAAGAGATTGGGGAAGACATCCAATGTGGCCATATGATGAATTCATCCACATGCATAACAAAGATATTCTCTCTTTTTTAATTAATTAATTAAATTTTTTCTCATTATACACACAATCCTAGTTCCCACTCCATCCCTTCCTCCTGCTCCCTCCACCTTCCCCTCCAGCCCATCCCACATCCACTCCACCCCACATCCACTCCTCAGAGAGGCTAAGGTTTTCCACAGGAAGTCAACAAAATCTAGTACATCATTTTGAGGCAGGACCAAGGCCCTCCCCACTATATCTATGCTGAGTAAGGTATCCCTCTGCTGTGGGATAAGGCTCTTGTACACTGCAAAGATTTGTCACTCATATTGGTTTAATAAAAATGTTGATTGGTCAGTAGCCAGACAGGAAGTATAGGTGGGGCAACCAGACTAGGAGAATTCTGGGAAGAGGAAAAACAGAGAGTCGGTTATCATCCAGACATAGAGGAAGTGAGATGAGAATGCCTTACTGAGAAAAAGTACCAAGCCATGTGGCTAAACATAGCTAAGAATTATGGGTTAACTTAAGTTATAAGCTCTAGTTAAGAATAAGTCTGAGCTAGTATGGCAAACAGTTTATAATTAATATAAGCCTCTGTGTGTGTCTTTGGCACTGAACAGCTGCAGAAGTGGGTGAGACAGAAACTTCCATCTATATCTCTCTAAAGAGAATGGGCTCCAAAAAATCCAGTTCAAGCATTAGAGATAAATCCTGGTCTCACTGCCAGTGGCCCCACAGACTTCCCCAGCTGTACAACTGTCATCCACATTCAGAGGGTCTAATTTAGTTCTATGTGTATTCCCCCACTGTAAGTCTGGAGTCAGTGAGCTCCCATTAGCTCAGGTAAGCATTTTCAGTGGACATCACCGTCATGGTCTTGACCCCTGTGCTCGTATTATTGCTCCTCCTTCTCAACTGGACTTTGGGAGCTCAGTCCTATGCTTCACTGCGATTCCTGCAACTGCTTCCATCAGTTAGTGGATGAAGGTTCCATGATGACAATAAAGGTAGTCATCTATCTGATGACAGACAAGGGCCTGTTCAGGTACCCTTTCCACTATTGCTTAGGGTCTTAGCTGGGGTCATCCTTGTAGATACCTGTAGGGAAAAATATTCCCTTATAACAAATTTCCCCTAATCTAAGTTTGCTTGTCACTTCATACTTCAGTCACCGCTGACCTTGTGCAGACACTTCCTCTCCTCCTTAATTCTATTCCCTCTTTTGATTACTATTCATGTTGCTTTCTTTTCTCTTCCAATTCATGGTTTAAAAACCTCGAGGCAGAAAAGTATGTATTTCATTGACTTTATGACCTTATTCAACATGTTTTGTAAATACTTGCTGATTAAGCTTAGTAGACACTAGCTATAGTTTTTCCTTTTCTCAGTACTGAGATCTGATGGAGACATGATCAGAGATTGCCAACTGGTTTATATACGGAAACGTAGCAGCTCTGAATATCAGTAAAGACCTTAGACATAAAGGCTGACAACCCTGAACTCAAATTCTTATCCCAACACTTTATGGCTGTACGTCCTTGGGAAAATAAAAATTGAATTAATCTTTAATTTTAAAAGTACTTATTATGAGACTGGAGAGATGACTCAGGTGTTAAGAACATTAGCTGCTATTTCAGAGTTCCTGAGTTCAATTTTCAACACCCATATGACAGTTTACAACCATCTGTAACTGTAATACCATGGAATCCATTCCCTCTTATGGTGTATAGACAAAACACCTATACACAATAAATAAACAAATTAAATAAATAAGATATTTTTTAAACGTATTGATCTCATGATTTTATAATGAAGAAGTAACACACACAAAACTGAAAAGGCTGCTTTGCACAATTAATAAAAACTCGGGGTCAGAAATTGGGGTTCAGCCTGAAGATGCAAAGAGTAAAATGGCCAGCCACTGGCTCTTATTTCGACCTCAGTCTGAAATGGCGATTCTGCCTCCAGGAATCTGAGAATGAGACTGTCTGTTGAAAGCTGTTTCATCCCTTTTTATAGTCCTCTCTAGGTCTGGGATTAAAGTCATGTACCATCATGATAAAAGGCATGCATCACCCAGTTTCTATGGCAACCAATGTGACTACTACGATTAAAGGTGTGTATCATTATGACTACTGGGATTAAAGGTGTGTGCTACCATAACCTGGTCTGTAAGACTGACCAGTGGGACTGTTTTACTCTCAGATCTTCAGGAAGCCTTTATTTATTAAAATACAATTGAAATGCCACTACAGTGTGATACAAGTGCCCATTGCTACCCACACAGGCTAGATCACTGAACACACTCTAGTGTTAATCTGTAGTCAACTGCTCATCTCCACTAATTAAACTTACTCCAGAAAACAGAATGATACCAATGTTGTTTAAAGTTTAATATGTCAAGTGTGAGCATATACTACAAACAGAAACTACCAAATGTATAGCTACATGTTTACTCATTTGGATGGACTTTTGAAATGGACACCATTGCAATATACAATCTTCAAGCATAACTGTGTCTCATGTAGAATTCGAGGTCATACGGCCTGAATGGACTTCATCCAAGAGGACTTAAGTAGAAGCCTACCAGAAGGATACCATTAAAACACAATTTCACCTGGAACATCTGAGTTACTGGTTTCAAGGGTAGCAAAGCATCAAAGTTTCACAGAGTGGCTTGTGTTGGCATCTTTATCTTCTTCCTATGCCGTATGAGATTAATGATGCCCATCTCTCTGCATTATGCATACTGTCTGACCGTTTGTGTATTATAAGACAGAGCACTCTCGGTAATAAACCTGTCACTTGCTGAGGCAGTGATGGAGTTGATGTAATGCAGCCAAGCTACAGGAATTCCACTTGAGGAATGTAAAAATTGGGTCTGCCCCAACACAGCACCCGCTGCCAGCAAGAAGACTGGGTTTTTCATCTCAGCTTTTGGTCATTTATCCGATATTAACCACTGACCACTCAACGTTTCTTCTTCTCAACATGAACGCTTGTCTTCAGTTACCCTCTCCAAATCCTTCAGCCTTGGTCTCTGTTATTTAGCTGTATGCTTCCTGCACGGATCTTTTATGGTTTAGCTCTTCTCTCTTTAGCCTTAACTTGCCAGCCGCATGGCATGTCAGCCTGTGCAATCTGCAATCCCTGCTAAAACCTGTATATGTCTGAGCATTTCTGAAAGATCCATGCTGAAATGATTCCCATTGAAGTTTGCTTCCATGAGGAATAATCCCAAAGGTGTGGGAAAGAAACAAGTCTAAGGAATTGGTAAATCAGCACCTAGTCACCTCAGACATCAGAGGGGACCAAATCATTAGATGGCCAAAAACACATTGCTATTCAGTTCTATGTACTCCCTACCCATTTATCCACCCATCTATCCACTCATGAAACAAGGAAGACAAACCTCAACAGCCTTGAAAGTATCCCAACATGTGATATAAGTCATCATCAAATTTCAGCTTTAAAACATGTTCATTATTGAGAAATAGAATCTAATGGCTCATTTTCAAATTAAAAGTGCCTTAAATCAATGTAGGTCCAGCTACAGGCTATGGCAACCTGCTAAGATAGTTACCTCTATCGAAACTCTCCTAGTTTAGTTACCCTCATTCCCGGACTATAAGATCAGAGTAGAAAATTACTAATAGTCAAACTTGACTAATAACCACCAGATATGAGGACACACACCTGATAAGCTAGAGGGGATGTAAAACATAGAGATGAGCCCCCACACAGTCTTTGCTGAGAAACAGATAAACATAAGAGGCAGATGGAAAAGGTAATACTCAGATAACGTGTAAGACTAACCCTCCTGATTACTCAGGCAATGAAGAAAGGGAGGAAGGGACCTGTGTTTGGGGTGATAAAAACTGTTCTCTGCAGTAGATCAGAAGCCTGCCATTCCAAGCTGACACTCAGCTTTGTGAGGTTGTAAAATAAATTGCCCCTCTTCCATTACACTTAGTCTCCAATGCTCTCAAAGAATGAGCAGCGGCTTTGTTTCTCACACTCAATTACTTAAACATACACAATCTGGTTTTTACCCACGTTTCACTCCCTTCGAATGAAGAAAAAGCGTAAAGCAAAGCAAAGTGGAGATAGAGACTGGTCACCTGATGAGAGGTGGAACCTCTGATATACGTCCTTGTATCTCAAGGTCTAGAGTCCTGCCTAGAAAGCTTTTTAACTGCTAGGACATAGGGATCCAGTGAGTAGAAGATCCAAAAACGCTGGGGAAAATCTGCTTTAAAGCTCCCAAATCTCAGAAAGTATCCAGAATGAAAGCCTAGACCTAAGTACAGCACGTGAGCTATTCACCTGTGTCCTCTCTGTTGTCATTATTTGCAAAGTCGTAGCACAACCAGAAGTTTGCTTATTGATTAGCCATGAGAAGCCATCATTAGAAAACAGAAACAGCTCAGGTTCCTGTGATCAGTGCATACTTCTTATATGGGCAAACCCCTGTGGGAAGCCAAATTAGAGTCAGAAATTAGCATGGATTCAGAGCAGGGGATGGCAGACAAATGAAATATCTCGTGACTGAAACTAAGAAGGCAGGGTACTTTCTATCAGGCAGAAATTCACACTCACATCCTTGCAAGGAATGCTGATTCCCCAAACCTGGAGGATGGGTTGCCTATATCCGAGGGATTTTGTGAGTTGTCTTATATGGGTCCATTCCTGAAGGTAGGATCTGTCTCTTAGTCCTTATATTCCACTTTATACGTAGTGTCATGACTGGAAAATAAAGACACATCTATGTATTTTTCAAATAAAGAAACCATGTTCATATTCAAATTAGACCATCCTGCCCTTTATGTATCAAAATTTCATTTCATTAATATCAATGTTATCTATGGAACGAATAAAGCATACCCAATAAGGAATATTCAATCAAATGTGAAAAACTTAAAGGTTATTTCTTTTAAGGAGTCATAGCTGATGGAAAGATAGCATTGCAAAGTTGACAAATGTTTCCATGCTATGTATTTTCAGAGCTATACACAGTAGAGGGAATGTAAACAAGGCCATGATGCATACAAAGAAGAGATTCTCTTTCATTTCCCAAACCCTTGCTGAATACTTTCGCCCACAGGATCTCATTAAAATCTCAGAAACACCTTGCGAGTGAGCATCACTGCTTTCTGAATGCTGTGGGCAAGGGACCCATTGGCTCCCAGAGCTTTGTGATTCAAGGAGACTACCCAAATAGCAGAAGAGCCATGCTGTACATAATCACTGTCACTTGTCTGGCCTCTTGTCATTGAAAAAGTCCTTTTGTCTCAGTTCTCAGTTCCTGCCTTGTTCAATAGAGATGATCTGATAGGCATTGAAAACAGGGATGCCTCATCACTCCGCTGTGTGTCTGAGAAGCAGACATTATGTGAGGTGGTGGGCTGGACTGGTGAGCCCTCAACAGACCCAGCTTCTCCTCTGTCATGTTCTGGGAGAGGGTAATAAATTAAGACCACCTAAAAGATACCAAACAGACACTGCCATTAGAACTTGCTATCATAGGGTGACGCCCACCAGAACAGGTTTCTGGTGAAGACATACTGGTGGGCACAGGAATACACTAGCTCTCACTCCTGTTGAGGAAAGAGCTATGTATCTGGTACCAACAATGAAAGCAGCATGTTGGGGGCATCCTTTCACTGCCTTCCCATTCCCCTATCTCCTGAACTAACAATGACTTTGGCGTGCTGTAGGTTCGCCTACTTACCACAAATTCTATGCACTTGTCAGATATGGTTATTGCTTTGCTTTCAGGCAGACAAAGAAGACTTCTAAGCACAATTCTTTACACCCAGTGTGTGTCTGATACATTTGGCTGATGAAGCAAAAAAGGAAATAAAAGTCATTGCCATGGTTCTTGTCTGAAAGGCAACTCCCTGAAGTCCTAGGAAGCAAAATTATAACTTAAACGAATAGTTTTCCATTAATGGATTTTTCCCATATAGTCATAGCATATGCATTTAAATGAAACAAAAAATTCTCTAATAATTTGCTTTTTATTTTCTTGTAATAAAAATTCTCAAGCTGTTTAACTGATAGAAATGTTTTAATTGCTTTAATATTAAAAAATATCCAACAGTGCTTTTCTGGACTTTCATCTTCCATTTAGCTTAAAACAGTAATAATAATATAGTATGAGTGCCCTAGTTAGGGTTCTGTTGTGTGAAGAGACACTATGACCACAGCAGCTCTTATACAGAAGAACATTTAATTTGGGCAGCTTAAAGTTTCAGAAGTTTAGTCCATTATCATCATGGCAATACACGGTGGCATGCAGGCAGACATGGTGCTGGAGAAGGAGTTGTTACATGTTGAGTTGGAAACAGCAGGAAGTGGTCTGTGTGTCTCACTAAGTGAAGCTTGAGCAAGAGAGACCTCAAAGCCTGCTCCACTGTGACACACTTCTTCCAACAGCCCACAGCTACTCCAACAAGGCCACACCTCCTAGTAGTACCACTCCCTATGGGCCAAGGATTTCAACACGAGTCTATGGAGGACATTTCTATTCAAAACACCACAATGACTGTTATCAGGACATCACCAGGAGTTTTTTTTTAGATCTTGTCTGAACATATCACTTATAAAACAGGATAGGCAATATTACTATTGGGTGTAATGGGGAAAGGAACTTCATTAACTCATATGAAGCATTGATGTCTAGTTGGTAAATTGCTGCTTAGTGTTCTAATACTGTGATCCCATTAGAACCAAAGTCTTGGCTGAGGTCTAGAAACACCAGTTACCTAGTGTTTCTGTGAATGAGATGAACCCAAATGCATCAGACGGTTTTACACTGGAAGCAAAACCACTCCATAATCATATATAAAGATCTCATTCATTTGTTCTCTCTCTCTCTTTCTCTCTCTCTCTCTCTCTCTCTCTCTCTCTCTCTCTCTCTCTCTCCTCCTTCATTCCTCTCCTCTGACCAAGAATCATTCTTAAATGAAAATTCTCCAAGGATTATCCAAAGAGAGTGCCCCCTTGTCGTTGAAGACATGGCCTTTAAGCCTAGCTAAGAGCACCTCTTAATGCAAGTGCTTGAACTAATGGCGGAATGTGGTGAAATTTGCTTCAAGGTTCCCACATACTTCATCTCTGCTCCTCTCTATCCAGGCTTACACTTCTAGTTCCTTGTTCTATCTGCCCTTCAGTTCCCTGCTTTGTGTATGCATTTGAACTCCCCTCAGTAGACTCTGGTCTCCTTCCTGCTTATGATATAATAAAAACGGAGGGGCAAACTCCTCTTTCACTCTGCTACCATAGAAACCAGTCCTAATGGTAGCTATTTAATAGCTGTGTCAACAAGCTCCGTCCCAGAAATGCAGGAGAGGAGAATACACATAGCCTATGAATCAGACAGAAGTGTAGGTCAAAGACAAAATGCCATGACAGATCAGTTGGAGTTTAAAATGTAATAATGAAGGCTTATACTTATTTTCATTAGCACCCTACTGCAGCTATGAGACTAAAAACCAAAAATGCTATGAGACTAGCATTTTAAGCAATGCAAGAAGTGGGCTATGACCATCACCGGACTAATCTAAACCTCCTTTTGTTTTAGAAAGGATTCTTACTTTTGTAATAACCCTTTTGAAGCCTTTTGAAGCTTTTCATGAAGACATGAAATTGACCTAAGACCCCTTCCCATTTCCCAATATTTCTATCCAGTAATGTCATGGTTTGAATATTTAATGTTTCCTCCATAATCTCAAGAGATGAATATTTGGTCTTCTCTAGGTAGAAGAACTCTTTTTGGAAGACTCTGGAAATTTTAGGGTATGCATCCAAGCTTGAAGAAGAAAATCAAAGGGGCTTGCCTTGGAAGGTTATACCTACAAACCCTATCCATTGTATGCTCCCTCTCTTTCCTCATTGGCATGAGTTCAAGAACCTCCTTTGCCTCCTATCCCCAATGCTATGATGTCATCTTATGGACCAAGCAACCATAGTGTGAACGCTCTGAAACTCTTCACAAACGCTTCATGTTGTTCTAGCAGGGCTCTTGTCACAGCTATGGGAAATGACAAGAGAAGTTCAGGTCAATAGAAAACACACTGGCCTGTTTCTGCATATTGAGTGGATACTTGGCAACCTAGCATTGGTTTATTATACAGTTAGCACACATGCACTCAGGTCCATTCCTTAGAGCTGGTACCTGCAGGAGATGGCTGCCTTCTTCGAGTGACAAAGTACAGACATGGGGCTCTGAACATTCCTCAGTACCATCACCACCCCCGCCCATCTATGCCCTACTTTTTGAGAATTTAATTTTCACCTTAATAGAAGCAGTTTATATTCCAAATAATCTTCTCTAGAATAGGTAATACTCACTGAGAGGCTATACCAGCTCTTTTAGCCTCAAGAGAAATGCCCATTTGAAGGTTGGGGATCTCAAAAAGATTAAATGGAAAAGTGAACATTAAAGTGTTTTATAAAGTGTAGACTTTAAAGGGAAAGAAAAAGATGAACGCACCTGTGTGATTTGGTCCTCACTGTTATGTAAATCCTGCCTGGGCTCCCAGGTCCTCCTGAAATCTCCTGTAAATCCCAGTACTCAACTTTCTCTTCTGGTATCCTAGGAACCAGGAAGTGTCATATCTTGTGATTTTATGTTTTATGTACATACGCTGACACACGGCCTGGTTGTTTTCTCTTTGGCCTTTGTAGGCAACATCCAGGTAGTCCCAGGAAATAGGTACCTGGTGTCTTTATCGATCTATCAAAAAAAGACATTTGTCGGACAAGGAATGCCTACACAGCAACCGTGTATGTACCTGTGTTCTCCCAGTCCATCTCATTTGTGATCTTCCGTTTGCCAACACCAGCATCCCAGTGTAGCTGTGAGCATCATCCCATTGGATAATGTGTGTGAAAACTCATCACAGGCTGCAAACTTCATGCTGACTACAGGTGATTAATGCAGCAGAATTACAGCCAAAAGTCACAAACAGAAGATTAAATAGGTCAATCTCCAACGGTCCATCAATCAAAGGAAGTCATGTTTTTCTCTCCAGATAAAATTCAGTAGATTATGGTAAGTCCTGGGAGTCAGAAAAATCTTCATGCAAATTCTAGATTTTTCCGTTTGCTTATATCTACTCTGAACTTCGCCTTTATAGTATACAAAATTAAACAGTTAAATAGGTCCATTTCCAAGTTCTCTATGTCTACAAGCAAAGAAAATGTTACAAAATTTACCTCAGTATTATTTATTTGAATAAACTATGAAGCAGGAAAAGCAAGTGTAAGCTATGAAAAATCTGTTAAATTAATTTCTTGTACTTAAAATATGATCTTTGACCTCCAAATCCTCCTTATTATGGATTCTATGTATGAAGACAATAAGTCTAAAATTATTTTCTGTGAATGTTCACGTGTGTGCAGATGTGTGTTAGGCTCATATATAAATATATCCATGTGTGTGTGGAGGTCAGAGGTCGAACTCAGATGTTGTTCCTCATGTTCTGCTCCTCTCCTTTTTGAGACTGTCTCTCTCTGCCCTGGAACTCCACAAATAGACTTGCTTGGCTAGTCAGCAAGTCCCAAGAATGTACCTGTCTCTGCTTTCGCAGGGCTGAGACCACAAACATGTTTTTATATGGGTTAAAGGAAATCTAATTCATGTCCCTTTGTTTATGAGGCAAGCACTTTATTATCACCCTTTATTTACTAACCATCACCCAAATCCCCCAAAATATTTTTACTAGCAGGAGCCCTTTGTGAACACATAGTGCCATGGAAGAGGGCAATGGACAAGAATGAAATGCATTTTGCAGGGAATCTCAGAGTAATCCACAAAGAGATTTCATGAGAGAAATCACAAAATCACTACTTGGCATTAAGGCTTGGCAGAATGAGGACAGACTAGGTTCTCAAAGCAGGCTTTGCAGAAGAGTCTGATATGAGTCAGATGGTAGAAAGGAATGTGACAGAGGTGAGTAGCAAAAGATGTTAAGAGCAATATAATGCAGAGATGGGAACAGGCAAAAGACGCCTGACCATGAGTAAAGTGGACTGATTGCAGGTCAGATGTGGAAGTGGTGGGGCAGGGGATGGGGCTTGAAAAAGGTTTAACCCTAACTGAGGATGGCATTGAGCAAACTTGAGATGGCTTTCTTTTTTTTTTTTAAGCAAAAGGGTACACACCCAAAACTTTTAAACAAGACAGTGGATTATTTTATTAAGCATCAGTTTCCAAGATTCCTCAGACTTGGTAGAGGAGGACAGAGCATCAAGCAACAAGTAGAAAAATCAGCATCATAATCTCACCATCCATTTTTTTTCATGAATTAAACCCTGTGCCAAATTTGTGACAACAGAGATTTGAAGAAAAGAGGAAAAAACGAAATGCTGGGAAGGGAGAAATGCTTGGGTATGATGATTGACTGAGGATAAGGAGAGAAAAGGGCTTCTTGGGCTTCCTTTCTGGAAAATGAAGGGAACCAGGAATACTCAGCGGAAGAGGAAAAATGAGAAGGCAAGCATGCAGTAGTGTGACAAGGTCTTTAGCTTTTTAAATAATGAGTGAAGAGAATGGAAGTAGAATTAAGAATATAGAAAAATATATTAGCACCAAGAGGAACCAGCATCACGTGGAGAAGAGATGTTCTAGTAGGACATTATCCGGGGGTTGAGAGCCTCGTGCTAAGCTCAGATCCTGATCTGAGCCCACCCACTTTGCATACAAAAATCTTGGGGACATACCCAGAAGCATAAGGGTGAGGGTTCTTTAATCAAACTCTTTGTTTTCCAACCATGCTACTTCCTGGCTATATGACCTTCCACAAATAACTGCTTGGGCTTTAGTTTCCAATAATAGTGTCTACATCCAGAATTAACCAAACAAGTCTAAAACAGTTAGAGCATGTTATGATGCTTTTATGAACGTCTCTACGTCTTGATTTTCTCATGTTCAATTGAGATTATAATAGTATCTATTTATAAATGTATTGTAACAGTGAAATGCAAAGAAGCTATGCAAAGCTTTCAGAGAACCAACTAGTCCAGATCAAGAGTTAGTTTGAATAGCTAACTCAATCACGCCATATATACTATCATGTGCCTACTGCACACAATACTTTTCCTCATATTTGAAGGTCTCCTACTACTAATCTAATGCTGTATGATAGTAAAGTGGGGGTTAGAGAGACAGCCCAGCAGTGAATAATACATTCTACCTTTGCAGAGGACCCATGTTTTGTCCCCAGCACCCACACTGGTTGGTTCACAACCTCTCGTAAGTCCAGTCCCAAAGGATCTGATCCTGTAACTTCTGCAGGCACTTACACTCATTTGCACACACACACACACACACACACACACACACACACACACACAATTAAAACAATGCAAATAAATATTTAAAATATTTTTTAAATAAAGCAAAGATGAGGGTAGATGAGGGTTCAGAGAGGAGGTGAGGAAATGCCTCCTTGAAGTGAATCTTCTTTAGTGAAGTAAGGAAGAAAGCTACATGGTGATCTCTGGAAAAAAGCTTCCAGGTACCATGTTAGTTATATGGGTATAAATTTTATTGCATGGAAGACCCTACTGAGTGACTGAGACAAGCAGAAAGGAAGAAGAGATGAGAGATGAGGTTCAATTAATAAATTTCTTGGAGAACGGAATTAGCTCTTGGAAGCAAAATGTAAGCTATGCATGTCAAGTTAAATTTTCAAACACTTCATTTTTATAATGTGAGAAAGGGTGAAATTTAATCCAGTATATCTTTAACATCATCCTAGTGTATAATTATTATACAGCTTATCACCCAGATGTTTATATTCATTGTCTTGTCACCTTCCTCCCTGTTTTCTTCCTTTTCATCACTCAGATGTCTCAACAAATATGAATCCTGCCTCACACACTTAGCTAAACAGTAAATACCTCATTGTAAGTAAGCCCAGTGTCCAAACTCACCTGCTAGGTTGATAAGATTTCTAACGCCTTAGAGTCATTCCTCTTCCTTTTTAATATTTTTTGAGTACTTGATTAATGAATGGGTTGGTTGCTATGCTGGTTTAAAAGAAAATGCCCCTCAAAGGGAGTGACCCTCTTAGGAGGTGTGGCATTACTGGAGTAGGTATGCCCTTGTTGGAGGAAGTGTGTCACTGTGGAGGTGGGCTTTGAGGTCTCATATGCTCAAGCTTTGCTCAGTGCACTTCCCATTCCCTACAAGATGTAAGACTCCCAGCTACCTTTCCAGAACCATGTCTGCCTGCATGTTGCCTTGCTCCCCACCATGAGGATGGACTGAACCTCTGAAACTGTAAGTGAGCCACCTCAATTAAAGGTGCTTATTCATAAGAGTTGCCATGGTCATGGTGTAGGCAACAAAAGCCCCACTTGAGACAGTTGTGTAGATGTGGTGGAGGGATAGGAAAATTGTGTAGTATTAAAGCAATGGAAAACCTTCTAGGTACCAGTCTACCATGTTTACTATTGTGACGTCAATTTTATGGGTCCATATAATCCTTCAAACCTGTGACTTCCATGTCCACAGGCACATAGAACACTCTAATTTTCCTTTGCTCTCAATTCTGAGGATACTTCATTCTCTCTGTCTTTCATTCCTTTACTCTTCCTTCCTTTCTTCCTCCATTTTTCTTTTCCCAATTCCTAAAGAATATCTCATGTGATTCTTTCAATCACTCAGCTTTCCAAAGGGATGGAAGGGTTGCCTTCAATAGCTTTTCCCTCCCACCTCTACCTCTTGAAATCTGAGACACACAGAGTTTGAAAGAGCTTGACTCTGCTCCAACAAATGAATGAGAAATAAGGAAGGATGCATGCAAATTAACTGAATTACCCTGCTGCATGCACTTTTAATTGCATGACATTTAATTGGCTATTGAATATTTCTAAAAGTCTCTAAAATGTTGAGATTTGCATCAAGCCAGAATTGTGATCTAGGTGTGGCTCTGTAAAAGAACAAAAAGCAAAAATCTATTCATGCCTCTTTTTCTTTCTGTCTAAGGTGCTGATGCTAAAGGAAAAGCCCTGAGCCAGCAGCATTGGGATCACTTGGGAGGCAAAAATGCAGAACCCCAGGTGCTGCCTGGGTTCTAAGAGTCAGGACAAGCAGGGCACACATTCCTGTGTGAGAATCATGTGGTGGTCTAATCTGGAGCTTACATGTGTTGCCAGCCAGTGAATCCTGCTAAAGAATTCATTCATCAAAGGACTGTTTCAGGATTCTTGTAATGTACAAAGTACTGAGATTATGGACTGTGCACATGTGTAACAGGACAAGACAGTGTTTGCCTTCAAGGAGCTCATGGCCTCGTACAAAGATAAACTACACACACAAAGCATTCACAGAGCACAGACAATGCGAGTGTATAGAAGTGAGATGTTTAAAGACTAGAGGCTTAGGATTTCAGACGAACCTGAAAAGTGGAAAAGATCTATCATACAGACGCTTATTCTCCTTGAATCTAAGGTCATAGGAAGAAGCAGAATGTAAGTGTCTACTGGTGAAGTACAAGCCAAAGGCAGCGGGGGACGGGGGCTGCTGAGGAATGCAGCCAAGTGCCTGATTCTTTCTACACAAACCAGACCCCAGACGACCACAGTTTACTGCCAAATTTCACTTTTCCTTGAGGCATGCTTTGGTGGCAGACTGCTGAGAAGAGCTAGCCAGTCACACATTCTCCTAGGTAGCAGCTGTGCACCCAAGCAAATGGGAGACACTTCTCCCACTCCAGGCTAACATCCGGTTTTGGCGGCCAGTGTGGGCAAATTATAGAGGTGTGAATTGAAAAGGCCATGAGTATACATATCATAACCTTCTTCAGATAACATCTCCCTACTTTTACAAGCAAATTCCCAGGAGGAGCTACTGAGGTCATTCAGCTGAACAAAGGACCACAGGTGTTCAGTGGTCACAGTCCGGAACTTCTGGCTGAAGTCACACGGTCATTAGAAAATATACTAGCTTGTCTTCGCATGCGGGCTCCGTCCTCTTCAATATTGATATAACTTCGTTCAGAGCCCCACCTTTCATTGAATCCATAATTTTATTTTGATGGTTATTTTTTATGATATTTTAAGGGTCGCATTGCCCATAAACTGCAATAAACGATATGATGCCCTTTCCAGGGTCAAAGACTCTACACAGCTTTTGTAAATACCACTGATAAATTATATTTTTATTGTTTGATTAGCTTTAGCCATCAGGAACTTGAGATATAATTGAATTAGGCCAAGTGCATTAACAGTGCACACAAACCCAACAAAATTCTGTGATGAGTGCAGTACAGGTTTAATCAGCATTATCTAGTTGTTCCATCATAAAATAAAAGCCCTCTCATCTGCAGAGAGCCTGTACACTAAATTAGGGACTCCTGGTTGCCTGCATTCATTTGTGTGCTTAGATTTTCACTTGAAAACTCCCAGAGGGGACCAACCATCCTAGACAGCAGACTATGTCACAGTTCTGAGCGTCAGAATGGTGACAAACACAAAAATGAGTACAAAAAAACTTAATACCAAGACTGGGGCAATCCAGGGGACTCTTACACTGGTGTGTGGTTCTGTGGGTAAAATCAACAGCACTTAAAGGAGACATTGTTGGGTAAGAGGGCCCTGGTTGGGTGAACATTAAAGGTGGGGAAAACATGAACCACATGGCATTCACATCTACAGAAAAAAAATCTCCCAAGACTGAGTATTTTTTAAGAGTATGTTGTTTCCCATGGGCAGCATGAGCGTCCAGTGTGCAGCTGGCACAATGAGTGAGTAACCATTAGATGAACAGAATGGCCCACTGTCACCTGAAGAAGTTAGTCCAGTCCAGTGAAAACAGTCAACCACTGTCTGGACAGGCTCTTGAGTCAGGTTCCCTGGGTTTGGTTCTTGGTTTTTCTAGTTATGTTCTAGTACTCAAAGGACAACTGTCTATGCCCATTTTACTAAGAAGCAATACATGTGGGTTCTCAAAATCCACCTGGCAGGTTAGTCTCTCTCCAGCACATAGAGCAATGGCAGAGATAGGCAGAGAGGTCCTAGGGGGGGAACATGCCAAGACTGAAACCTTCAGGGTAAGGAGGCAGTCGTTCAAAGATGGAGTGATAGGGTGGATGTCCTTTTATGGAGTGAAGAAGTTCAACTTTGTTTAAATTGATGGCAGGGGCAGAATGTTCTTGAAAAGAGAGATAAGCAAAGAAGACACCTGTGAGAAGATTAGAAGACACCTGCTGAAGGCTTTGAGCTGTCATCAGGCCAGACATGGTGACGGAGATGGAGGATGCTAATATCAGCCTGCAATTGTCTATTTCGAGGACCTTCACTGTGGTTTAGAGAAGAGTGTGTACCTAAGGGCACACACAGTGGAGGCTGATCCTATGTTTGTCTTCAGCTGAGTGCTCTGGGTAACACCGCAGAAGGAGAAAGCTGGTGGGGGCGGGGAGTAATGGAACTGCACTTCCAGTTTATTATTAGGTAGAGTGGATGCTCCAGAGAAGTCCCCAGATAAGGGACAGGCCGCCCTCTGTCCTTCAGTTTCTGTGCTTCTTGTGATAGAGATACCTCGTCATGCTCCATGTTCTGTCAGGCTAGGGCTTAAGTAGCCACACACCTCATCCAGAGCAGCCCCTATGTACATAGCAACCCCTCCCCTAGTGCCCAACGGAAGAAACAGCAGGTTTCCCCAACACGAGAAAGAGCACTTCTTGTTATGATAGAGTAACTGAGAAATATTACATGAGTCTTCAGTAGGCTCCTTCTTAACCTATTCTCAGGGGTGACAGAAATGCTATCTCAGTGAACTCTGTGCTGCCATAACACAGTGGTACCACAAGTGTGGGATATGATGATCAATCTTGTTGGTCAACTTGAATGGGATCAATCTTTGAGTGTGAGGAAGGAAGCTGAGCATTCCATTCCTCTCTTTCAGCTTCCGGACCGTAGATGCATGGTGACCTGATACCTTATCATTCTGCTACCATGTCACTTTTTAATTAGCATTTGTATTAAAATGAAATGACATCACTTTCCTACATTTTCTTTCCTTCCTCTGAACCCTCCCACCACCGCCCCACCCTTGCCCCTGCTCAAACTCCTGACCTTCTCCTCCATGCGTACATATGCATAAACATATAGATACAATCTGCTGAGTCCATTCAGTGTTGCAAATGCATGATTTCGGCTCGGACCCTTGGCGTTGTGTATCCAGTTACGAGGCTCCGACATAGGAGGAGACTCCTTCTCCACTCCTCAGCCCCTCTCCATTGCCTGTGGTCCTTTGGTTAAGGCTGGAGTTTAGTAATTTTTCTCCCTTCCGCATTAGCATGTCGAGCAGCATGTGTTTCTAACGGCCGGGCCATCTCTCCAGCCCACCCTCTCTTCTTTGAACAACCTATTGCATCCAATTAGTGCTGATCACAGGCACACGGGGGGGGGGGGGGGTGGAGTCATCGACTGGGAGATAGGCAGCCTAGCAGTAACCATCACCCAGACCCCTCCGAAAGCGACTACATCTCCTCTAGATTCCACCAAGTACAAATATCCCCACAGTTATGGTGGGGGCCTTGGGAGCCCATCCTCCATTCCACACTGAAAAATTTAACTGGCTTGATCTTGCAAAGGTAACTACAGCTACTAGGTGTTCACGTGCACAAGAGCCATATTGTTTCCAGAGGACAGCATTTCACAGCCCTCTTCCCCGTCTTCTGTCTCTTACATTCTTTCCATCCGCTCTTCCTCGATGTTCCTTGAGCTTGGGTGGGAGAGTTGGGCTGAACACACAGGGTCCCTTAATCTCAGCACTCTGAAGAGCTCTGAGTCTCTTCATTGAACCCTAACCCATGGCAGGGTGAAGTTTTTCTGATTAAGGTAGAGAGCATCACAGATCTATGGATATAAACAAAAATATTTAGAGGGAAATTGGCAACATGATCGTTTAGCAAAGCAACATCATTAAGTTCCCTTCTTGGGCCTATGTCTTTCCTAGCCATTGGTTTTAAACATGTATATTGTACAAGGCATGGATTCCCCCTGTGCAGCAGGACTTAAACCCATTCAGGAGACTGGTTGGTTACTCCCATAAAACGCATTGCAACTAATGTATCAGCAGACATATCTTGCCTGGTAGATCGGAATTAAGCTATAATTTGAAGAAATATGGAAGAGACATAAAGCAGCAAGGTTAAATGTTCAGTATTGTTAGTCATCAGGAAAACACGAATCCAAACTACACTGAGATATCATCTCATCCTAGTCAGAATGCTTATAATTAATAAAACAAACAGCAGATGTTTGAGCAAAGAAACCCTTGTGAGTTGAGAGGGATACAAGTTAGTCCAACCGCTATGACAGGCAGCAAGGAATTTCCTCTGAAAACTAAAAATGGATCTACCATTTAATCCAGCTATACCACTCCTGAACATCCAAAGAAGCCTAGGTTTTACACTCCGGAGTCTAAAGACATCTGTGTATTCATTTTGTTACAGTTTAGTCATAATAGCAAGCTATGGCAATAGCACGTTCGGTCCCCCGAGGTGGCTCTCAAGAGAAGACTAGCCAAAAAGAGACCTGCTGTATATTTGAAATAGGGTTTCATTCCAACATAAAGGAAAAGAGAATTGCATCACTTCCAGGAAAATGTATAAAACTGGATATCATCATACTAAGCAAAAGAAGCCAGACTTAGCCATACAATTTTTTGCATGGTTTGGTTCCACACAGCATCTAGATTTTAGAACCACAACAATATGGAAACAGAAAGGAGACAATTTGGGTGAGGAGTGGGTAGAATCGGTGGGAGGTGAAAGAAGGGCTAAAAAGGCAGGCGTGATTAAAATCTGCTGTACGCATTTGTGAAGAGGTTATAAAGTAACCAACTACTCTGTACAATTATCCTATGCGAACGAAAAAGGGCGCGGGAGTTATATTCGTATTTCTGCGATGGTTGCAGGAATCTGAGGAATTCCCCACGTTAACGTGTTCAGACCACTTTGCAGGTTCAAAGCAAATAGACCTCTTGAAGCTCAAAGAAATACAGTCACCATGTGACAGGCGAATGAGCAGTGTGGCAATGAGAGGAAGAGAACCAGGGATTAGTTTAAACTCTGGGGAGGTAAATAATTTTCAGGGTTGACAGGCAGTCAAAGGCAATCCAGGGAGATAGATGGGTCGAGTTCAGTAAATTGTACTGTAATCCTCACGCCAGAGGCCTCTCTGACACGAAGGACCAGTGGATATTCTTTGGAATTTATCACAATTCTTTGCCTAGAGCCTCCACTTCAGTATCTGCCCAAACACACCCATCCTAGCCCAGCCCATGGAGAGGCTGCCAGGCAGGGAGTGAGAGTTAGAGGAGCTTCAGGCCTCCACCTTCTCAATGCCAATACAGAGAAGCTCTCCTTGACTCTTCTACTGGGATTCGACTTGAAGAGAGGCCTCTGGTTATAATGAAAAGGATAATGAAATCAGGACCCGTCAGGCGCTCAATCACTTCAGAGCTTACAGCATTAGCTGAAGCGGGCCCAGGACCTGGCTCCTTTGGATAATTCCCTGGCATCCTCCTTTACTTCTCTACTGATGATTAAACACTGATGAAAAACAACTCGGAGAGGAAAGGGTTTGTTTAGTGTCTGGGTCATAGTGCTACCACTATGGGACATCCCAGCAGGAATCCTGGGCAGGAGCCCAAGCAGAGACCGCAGAGGAATGGTGCTCACAGGTTGCTTTCTTATGCAACAGAGGCGGCCCAACTGCCTAAGAACGTCACCATTCATGGTAGGCTGGACCCTCCTCAGTCAATCATCCATATTTTAAAGGAATTGTTCCGTAGACATGTCCACAGGCCAGTCTTTTAGAGGTAATACCTTACCTGAGTTTTCCTCTTCCCAAGTGTGTCAAGCTGGTCACCAGAGTCAGCCATCACAACTGGATACCCCAGCGTTGTGATCTTGTAGAACAGCCACGTCTCTCGGCCACTTTGGTGGGGCATCTTAACTGTGAGTTTGTGGGCCTGCGAGATCTTGTTTTTATCTGACTCGAGGCCTCTTAAGAGGTTTGCTTTCTCACCCAAAAACATCGGTTCCCCTGTTAAAGCAACCTTCTACTGCAGTTCACCGGATTTTCACCACATTGTGGTATCGTCCGCTGCATTTGGTTGTGAATATGGCTGGTGCAACCAGAATCAGAAGTTCACTTGTCCAGGGCTTTGAGGGCTGTGTTATGCTCTTCTCTGGTGATTCCTCAAGCCTCCCCAACTCCAGGCTATTAAAGGAAAGAGAGTATTGTTTGAAGCTGGAAGGCATGGAAGGTCATCCTGAACATACTCTGCAGTTTACACCACTTTGATTCCCATGTTTGCACCGGGGAAACCCCTTTAAAACACCAGCATAGATATTTGAGGGGGAGGGGGAGCTTTTGTGATGGAAGAAGACCCCCAGAAAGGTAGTGTTTCAGTTTTCAGCGGCATAGCCTCCCAAAGGAATGTTTTCTTTGAAGATCACCAAAAGGTCACCGAGATTCTGTTACAAATAGCTTTACGTATACTGAGTCAGGTATCGCTGTAGGCTGGACTCTATCAGAAGCCAGCAGAAAACTGGACATCAGCCATTTACAGCAAAGTCATGGCAGAAATGCTTAAAATAAAAAAGATGATATCTATAAAATTAATTTCTCTGGGATGTGGAAAATGACTGCCATTGATCAACTTTGATGGTAGATTTGGGTGTTCCCCTTGAATTAGGTTATCTAGACTTGCCAGGATGTGGGAGGACATTAGAGAAATAACAGAACTTTTAAATCTCAGAAAGGTAGGTGATCCTCTTTTATAACTAGTAATATGTCCACTGTCCTTTATAAAAAGGCTTTTCTATGCAGAATGTACAACAGGGATGAACTTCATCCATGTCCTCTGTGGGACTTCCTTTTATTAAACTCATATCTTAAAAAGGAGGTCACGTGTGGGCAGCCTTTCTACCCTGTTGGTATGTACAGGAATAAGCCTTGGACATAGGTCGCTTCACTACAGAGAGATAAATAGCCCTAGCAGCCTGTGGGGGACATGTCGTTTTGGGAATATTATCTTGTTCTAGATGTGAGGCATAGTCCATTTAAGAATATTGTCTTAATATCTCCTGAGAAAATTGGGAGCATGGTGGCAAGGGGGAACAGAGGGTGAAAGGGGAGGGGGTAGGAGAAGCGAAGGGAAGGCTAACATGAGGGAATAGGATGGTCGAGATGGAGGAAGGACAGAGAGGGAGAGTAAAGAAAGAGATACCTTGAAAGGGGGAACCATTACGGGGCTAATGAGAAATCTGGCACTAGGGAAATTCCCAGGAATCCACAAGGATGACCCTAGCTAAGACCGTAAGCAATAATGGAGAGCGTGACTGAACTGGCCTTGCCCTGTAATCAGATGGCTGACTACCTTAATTGTCATCATAGAACCTTCATCTATCAACTGATGGAGACAGATGCAGAGATTCACAGTAAGCATTGGGCCAAACTTCTAGAGACCAGCCCAAGAGAGGGAGGAGTGGTAATATGAGCAAAGGGGTCAAGACCATGATGGGGTTACTCACAGAAACAGCTGACCTGAACTAGTGGGCGCTCATTGACTCACAGAAACAGCTGACCTGAGCTAGTGGGTGCTCATTGACTCACAGAAACAGCTGACCTGAGCTAGTGGGCGCTCACTGACTCCGGACTGACAGTGGAGGAACCTGCATAGGACCAGACTAGGCCCTCTGAATGTGAGTGACAATTGTGTGACTTGAACAGTCTGTGGAGCCTCTATGAGTAGGACCAGGATTTATTCCTGGTGCTTCAACTGGATTTTTGGATCCCTTTCGCTTTGGAGGGCTACCTTGCTCAGCCTAGATATGGGGAGAGGGCCTTGGTCCTGCCTCAAAGCGATGTGCCAGACTTTGTTAATGCCCCATGGGAAGACTTACCCCCTCTGAGGAGTGGGTGGGGAGTAGGGTAGAGAAAGCAGGGGGTACAGGAAAAGTAGAGAGAGTGGGAACTGGGGTTGGTGTGTACAGTGGGAAAAGATTATTTTTAGAAAATAAAAGAATAGACAATTCTGTAGATAGATAGATAGATAGATAGATAGATAGATAGATAGATAGATAGATAGATAGATAGATAGATAGATATAGATAGATAGATAGATAGATAGATAGATAGATAGATAGATATAGATATACTTGTCTTATGACTCCTGGTCAACTTCACTTTAAGATCTGTTTCCAGTAGGGGTGGGCTGAGGCATCTGCTGAGGAAGGGCGCAAACTCTGCTACTTCGTCAGACTGAGACTTCACCATGGGGGTATCAAGAACATTCTGACTCTTCTCTACAAAAGTAAAGCATTATTCTATCTGGCCCCTAAGAGCTGTGCCTTCCCTGGTGACCTCTATGTTTGAGAAGTATGCAGTGCATTGACATCTTTGGGATGGCTGCTCCTGAGAGAAGGTGATGCTAAGTGACCTCTTGGCTATCCTCTATGCACCGGGACTCCTCCAAGGGAGACAATGCAGGTACCATTTTCTCAATAATATCCCCTCCATTTCTGGAATCATTGCGGACCTGTTTCCTGAAAAATCTATGGAGTACTCTGAAAGTGGCAAAGGGAAAAGTAGTGTACAATATTGAGTTTCCCTACAGGGCAGCAGAAAAGTCTCCTGTGATCTCAGGGGAGTAAAGGCTCTACATAAGAAGGTAATATTTGATGCTGCTATCATTATTCATGTACTTTAGAACTGTGGGCCTTTGTGTGTTTTATGTTTTAATGAAGTTAGCCCATGCATGGCTCAGCTCACATACCCCACCCCCAAAAGCAAAGCTCAAGCTAAGGATTAGGATGTCTCATGACTAGGACGTCTCAGTCTGCTGAAGTGACGGAGTCTGCACCCACCCCTGCCTTTGCCCTCCCCTACTGCAAATAAATCTGGAAGAACAGTTGACCAGGAGGCATAAGGGTTATTTACATGAAGAAATTTTACTTGGAATGAGAAAAAGGCCAGCATCAAAGTTCATTGTGGCATTGGCGTTGTAGATGTGACAATGTTCTGTCCTGCACTGGGGACAAATACGGTCAGTTGTTGGCATCTATTGAGTAGTTTTAACCAAATTTCTGTAGAACTTATAGACCTAATTCCCATTGGTTCAAAATGGGCTCATCAGAGACATACAGGGACAGTGTGAGGAGGAAGAAGGGTGGGGCCAGGTTCTGTCTATGCAAAGAGGAGGACCAGAGAAGGGACATGGGTAGAAGAAAGTTGGCACAAGTAGGCATTATTACCAATGCTAAATGAAGAAAATCTGGAAGACAAACATAGAAATCAAAGCTCATAATTTGTGTTATTGCTGTCATTTTTGATATTTTTGTGGGTATGTTATTGTTTGGTATGTGTATATCTCTCTCTGAGTTAGGATATAAAGTTGTTTTAATTTAAAATATGATTACATCATTTCCCCCTTTCTTTTTTTCCATACCCTTCTCCCCCCAAAACCCCATGGCCTCCTCTTCTTTTTTTTTTTTTTTTAAGTTTTTCAAGACAGGGTTTCTCTGTAGCTTTGGAGCCTGTCCTGGCACTAGCTCTTGTAGACCAGGCTGGCCTCGAACTCCCAGAGATCCGCCTGCCTCTGCCTCCCGAGTGCTGGGATTAAAGGCGTGCGCCACCACTGCCCGGCTGGCCTCCTCTTCTTTAATCATTGTTGTTCCATGTATATGAAGGAATAAGTATGCAGCTTGAACCTGTGGAGTCTGTTCAGTGTTACCAACATGTATGTTTCCAGGGCTGACTGCTTGGTACTGGGTAACCAATCAGGGGCCTGGCTCTGGGGGAACACTAATTCTCCTTCTCTCAGAAGTGGCTAATAGCAGATAGCTCTTCTCCCAGAGTGGGGACCATGGGACCCCATGGGTGTAACTACATCAACTGTTGTTGGAATTGTTTGGGTCTTGCTTAGCCAGCCATATTGTTCAGATTCCCCTGTCACAGCTAAAAGGTACAGTTTTGCAAACGTCCTGGTCCCCTGGCTCTTAGAATCTTTCTGCCCCATCCTGTCTTCCTAATGTTCTCAGAGCCTCAGATGCAGAAGTTGTGTTGTAGATGTAAGAGTTGGGGCCAGGTAACCCAAGGGCAGGACTTCTCTGCATGTTGACCAGCTGTAACTTTCTGTCATGGTCTCCTTCCGCAGCAAAAAGAAGCTTTTGTGATGACCGGTGTAAGCTGCACTTACTTACCTGTAAATTATCCACTATCTCTCCACTCAGGGATCCAACAAACAGCATCTGAAGATCACTCTGTCTGTGAATTTTTATTTTGTTTTTCTTTCCATCTCTCGCAGATTCATTTTTTTAAACAGAAGACTTTGTATCTTTGGTATATTGTCATGTTGATAAATATTCTTCCATGAAACTTTTTGAAATAAGTGGGAGAACATTTCATTACAAAAATGAGCTAAATAATATCTCTAATAACTTAGGCTGTTCTTACCTCTCCTGAATTTTTCAAAAGTCCCTGAATTGCCGTGTGGTTGTTCAGTTATACTCCTGTCATTAACTCAGAGAAGTGAAATTCCCAGGTCAAAAGCTTATACATTTTAAGGCTTTTAATATCTGGTTAAGCCCTGGAGGAGGTATAACTATCCTCCATCAGTGTGTGAGATTTCTGGACTTTCCCGCATTTAATAGTATCCTTTGGCATGACCTCTGGTAATCTGATATGTAATCATCATTCATAATTAACTACTGTAAAATGCCTAGTATTTTCTTATTTTATTCCATTAATCTATTTCTGGAAAAGTAAAAACTTTTGAAAGTCTTCTTAGTAACCTGCGCCCTTGTGAATTGTTTTTTGAATTATCTTACCACTTTTGCCTACATTTCCATCTTCTTGATAGTAACATAAAATTAGTCTTCTACTATCAAAAAACTATTCAAGAGAAAAATATGAATTTGGATAGGTAAGGAGATGGGAGGAACTAGAAGCTGGGAGAGGAGGAAAACATGATCAATTATATTATCATTATATCATATATTATATGATATAAAATTTTTAAATAAAAATGTAAGACTAAACATATCACACAATTGAGATTAAAGATAAAACACACATATCATAATATGCAGTTAAAAACAAACTTGCCAATGCCACAGCTTAGCTTGTGTCCTAAGAAAATGAAGTCAGTTCGCTGAACAGACCGTCCTCCCTGTGTTTATTGCAGCACCGTTCTCGAAATCAATAAATAGAAGCAAATATCCATGAAAATATGAGGATAGTGAAACTCTTATTCATATACACAATGAGATATGTATTTAATAACAATGCAGCCCTATCACCTGGGACAGTGCATGTGGACCAGAGACCATTATGGTAAATGAAATGTGTCAGGAACTGCTCTTGGGACCTCTCCCTCCTTTTGGATTGCTTCACCCAGCCTTGATATGAGGGTTTGTGCCTAGTCTTATTGCATCTTGTTCTGTCATGTTTGGTTGATATCTCTGGGAGCCCTGCTCTTTTCTGAAGCAAAACAAAGGAGTGGATCTGGATGAGAGGAGATGAGGGAGGAGATTAGGAGGAGTGGAGGGAGGGAAAACTGCAGTTAGGATGTTTTATATGAGAGAAGAATAAATAAAAATGAGTTAATTAATTAATAAAATGGATAAAGTCAGAAAGAGGAGGGATAAAGAAAGGAAGAAAGGGGGAGGGAAAAGGAAGAAAGAAACAAAAAGAAAGGATGAAAGAAAGAAAGAAAGAGAGAGAGAAAGAAAGAAAGAAAGAAAGAAAGAAAGAAAGAAAGAAAGAAAGAAAGAAAGGCACAGAGGCAACATATGATTTCAATCCTAAATGGAGTCTTAAAGATTTTATTTCAGAGAAACTGAGAGCGGAAAGGTGGTTAGCAGAGTCTGTGGATAATCCAGGGGAGGAAGGGAAGGTGAACGGATAACCAGTGGACACAATGGATTTTAAGTTATCCTTAGCCTGAAGTAAGAAGCATTACTGCACTGCAA
Organism: Microtus pennsylvanicus; assembly: GCF_037038515.1. Taxonomy (NCBI): domain Eukaryota; kingdom Metazoa; phylum Chordata; class Mammalia; order Rodentia; family Cricetidae; genus Microtus; species Microtus pennsylvanicus. The sequence goes on along the minus strand of NC_134595.1, from coordinate 40,366,553 downwards.
GGTGACAGGAGGTAGCAGAAATTTGCTAGGTGTCTCAAAAAGCTGAAAGAACGAATCTTGTCCAAAAAGCACTAATAAATGTTTGAGGATAGAGAAATATCTAACCTGATTTAAACATGGCATGGTGTATACGTGTGCTAAAACATCCCATGCTGCGGTATGACTGCATTTTCCTGTATCAGTTAAACATCAACTGCCAGTTTTGCTCTGGCAACCCCAGTGGCTGTGAGCAGCCCTGCCATGTCCAAAAGACCCTGTTTTGCTCCCATCCTCTCTCACCTCTGGTTCTTGCAATGTTCCCTCCTCCCTTCATCAATAGCCCCTGAGCCTTGGGGAGAGGGTGGGAGCCGGATGTCCCGTTTGTGGCAAAGCGCTCCACAGTAACTTATTCTCTCCGCCTTGGCCAGCTATGAGTTTCTTCCACTGCACAGAGACACTTTCTGGTGGGGTCTGACGGCTTACTTAATCTGCAGATCGAGTGACATGGATTTAGCGGGTAGTGTGAGTCTATGTCCATCGAGCCGGCTAACAGTATCAGGTTCTCCAGAGCTTTTGAGCTGCCCGTGCTTTTACGTGGTTTACTCTGCCCATTTCTCTTAGCTGTTTTCATGTCTACACTGAGGAAGATCGTACTCTAGACGAAAGCACACAAATATTCACCAACTATTTCATAATTTGAGGGCTGAAGGGCTTCTTAACATTTAATGTGTTCTAAATTTAGAAATTATGATACAGTAACCACTGGATAAAGTTCCCTCTCTAATTAATCAGCAACTTGCTTTCATGCTAATACTTTATCACCTAAAATTTGGGCCTTTCCCCACTAACAGGAAATGCCAATATTGGATGTCTGTGACTGACACTTTATATCCTGGAGTTCTTGGAGCTGGAGTCTGTTTTAAAAGGCTCACATCAGTCATGTGTTCCCTAGAGGAGGCAAGAAAGGAGAGTCAGTCTTAACGCAGGGAAGGGAGACATGGTGTCCCATGGTAATTCCATCTGTTTACTTTCTTGTTGTATTGGGATGCAATGTGACTCACCAGTCATGGACCAAGCCCTCTGTGGGAGCTATCAGGTCAAGAAACAGGTTAGGGCTGACTTTGGCTTTGGGCCTAAATACCACCTGGGCTGTTTCACAAGTAAATGAAGTAACTGAGATTTGAACTCAGTTCCCACAGTAGCAAGTCTCCCACTCCCCAAATCCCAACAAATCTTTCTGAACTGTTTCTGTTCTCTTGACTCAGGATTCATGGTTGTATCTCAATGAGATTTTATCAGAATGAGATTCTTACAGCTGCATTGATTGTAGATAGCTACCTATATTGAACTAAGATATAAATAGTGTGCTGATCTGTCCTCTTCATTCAACCCCCACCCTCACTTTTGGTTGCCTAAAATATGAAGTAAGAAAGAACAGAGCTTCTGACAAATTTGTAATCATATTTTGATTTTAGGTATATTTATCCTGAAATAAATATAGTCCTCAAATTGTTTGAATCTTTAAAGGAAACAACATACCTTGAGTAGTGCCAATGAAAGTTCTAATAATTTTAGTAAATTAAGGCTTGGGGAAGAAATCACAATTCAGATAAAGTGTTACTTTAGTAAATGGAGCATTTGGCTCTGAAAGGAAACAGTCTTATCATAATGAAAATTTGGTCATAAGAGGAGAGGAGTGATGACAGATCAGAAAACAGGTCATTAATTCAATGATGCAAACATGGACAGTTCTAAGAAATGGCATCATAAGAAAGACATTCATCCTGAAGCATTAGTGAAGCACCAAGCATGAATGTCCTAGCAGACACCCCGCTTTTAATATGCCCACTCAGATGAATCACTCATGTCACGAACCTTCAGGAAGTCCAACTAAGAACTGTGCCAGGGACCCTAAGACCTACAGTGTGAGTGATGACTAGGACATGAGCCTTCCCCCATAAAAATGAAGTCCATTGAGACAGATAAAACAGCCATAGCACAGAGATGCATTTTCAAAAAATGGGAGAACGCGCTTGGATAGGTAGAATTAACATAGTAAAAATGGCAATCTTGCCAAGAGCAATCTACAGATTCAATGCAATGCCTATCAAAATCCCAGCAAAAGTCTTCACAGACATCAAAAAAATGTATTCAATTTCATATAAAAAAGCAAAAAAAACCAACAGGATAGACAAAATAATCTTGTACAATAAATGAACTTCTGGAGGTATCATAATCCGTGACTTCAAATTATACTACAAAGCTACAGTACTGAAAAGAGCTTGGTACTGGCGTAAAAACAGGCAGGAAGACCAATGGAATAAAAATCAATGACTCAGATATCAATCCACACACCTACGAACACCTGATTTTTGACAAAGAAGCAAAAAAATATTAAATGGAAAAAAGAAAGCGTATTGAACAAATGGTGTTGGCATAACTGGATATCAACATGTAGAAGAATGAAATAGATTCATATCTATTGCCATGCACAAAACTCAAGTCCAAATGGATTAAAGACTTCAATATAAAACCAACCACACTGGACCTCATAGAAGAGAAAGTGGGAAGTACTTTCTCCCACTTATCCAAGATATCTCCCAATATCCAAGATCAAAAACACTGATGACAACTTATTCTGAAGCAGATGTGGGGTAAAGGAAACACTCCTCCATTGCTGGTGAGAGTGTAAACTGGTATAACTCCTTTGGATATCAGTATGACAATCTCTCAAAAATTAGGAAACAACCTAATACCCAAAGGATGCTCAATCATACCACAAGGACATGTGCTCAATATGTTCATAGCAGCATTATTTGTCATAGCCAGAACCTGGAAACAACCTAAATGCCCCTCGACCAAAGAATGGATAAGGAAAATGTGGTACATTTACACAATGGAGTACTGCACAGCAGAAAAAACAATGACATATTGAAATTTGCGGGCAAATTGATGGATCTAGAAAGCATCATATTGAGTGAGGTAACCCAGACCCAGAAAGACAAATATCATATGTACTCACTCAAAAGTATCTTTTCCCCATAAAGCAAAGAAAAACCAACCTACAATTCACAACCCCAGAGAACCTAGACAACAGTGAAGACCCTAAGAGAGACATACATGGATCTAATCTACATGGGTAGTAGAAAAAGACAAGATCTCCTGAGTAAATTGGGAGTGTGTGGCCCATAGGAGACGGTAGAAGGGGAGGGGAAAGGAAAGGAGGGGATTGGAGAAAAATATCTAGCTCAATAAAAACTATTAAATAAATAAATGGAAAACAGACAATGCATCTTCGCCATGCTGAGGGATGTGTGATTGGGTGGATGAACCGTGGATGTTTACTTGAGTGGCAGACATTGGGTCTGAGTCTTGAGGAGTGAAAAGATTTTGTTAGGAGCCAGAGAATTCTGCACTGAAATGGCAACTTAGAAAAAAGGCAAGGGCATGTGAAAATGTATGACTGCTTTTTTAGGGCGTGTTGAGTGGTTTAGACTAAGCAGGACAGAAGGTGCATGGAGGCATATGGTGGGAAGTGGAGCCAAATAGATAAAGTTTCGTTAGAACTCTGCAGTGCATGTGATAAAAGTCCAAATTAAGCTAGCAGAAGCAAAAAAGACATCCATGGAAGGACACCAGATTATCCTCATCATGAACTGCCCAAATGTCAGAGAGTTAGTTCACGAAGATATCCCAATCTCAGAATTAGTGAGAATTGATTCCCTTAACACCACAGGCGCTTCATTCTCTTCCCTTTCTGATTCGAATAGCACCATATATTTCTTCAGGCTAGAAATGTGTGGTCTCCATCATCTGATGATGTTATATGCTCCAGATTTGGACTCACTGACCCAGTTTGGGAAAACACTCACTTGAACCAATCAGCTTTGTCAGAAGCAGAGAAAGGTACTTTCCTACAAGATGAGAAAGACGAGCCATATAATATCTTTGATGTTTATTGCCAATGGCTCCTTGTAATGAGCAAGGTGCAAGAGCTTAATTTGACCCCTAATTATCCTCTCCTTTTTGCTCCTTAATCTCCATGATTCTCCACCCAGCATCACTTCCTCTTGATCATCTTGTCTTCTTGGCCTTTCTTGCCCAGTGGATCCTCCTCTGTGAGATGTTCTTACCAGTTATTTCAAATAAAGTCAGCCAGATCTGGGATTAGTGCTCAGTTGTCAAAGTGTGTACCTAGCATGCACGATGGATTCAATTTCCAGCACCACATCAAAACAGTCATGGTACCACATACCTGTGATCCTAGCAATTGGGAAGTAGAGGCAGAAGGATCAGGAAAATTCAAGAGCATTCTTGACTGTACAGCAAGCTCAAGAACATCCTGGAATGCATGAGATGTCAAATGTTAGGTCCAAATCAATAATGTTAAATTTGGATGTTTCCCTTTCTCTCATCAATGTTTCATTCAGCAAATGAGGTACTTATCAAACACACAGTACTCCCTCAATGAGGGAAGATTAAAACACAGTAGAAATAATAAGAACTTGAATTGGTTATGTAATCACTGTATGCTGCGTGTTATGCCTAATACCTGAGTTTTTTCATTTAATTGCATACAGGGACTCAGCCAGCTGTCATTAAGAAGTAACTAATGGTTGGGAAAGAAACCTAAGCTTTTTGACTCAGCTATACTTATGTGCGGTCACTAGATGGTTAGAATGAAAATATTCTGTCCCTGTCCCCCTCCCACCAGAGAAATGGGGGTCATTATCTGTAGACGGGCTCAGCACAGAATGATACACATAATCACACAGGTCAGCACTAATGAGAGTTGCTAAGAAGGACACAAGCCCTGTCTGGAGGGGAAGAAGCCTGAGCTGAGTCCTGAGATTGAACTGCAGTTGCTAGGCAAATAAGGACCACAGAGGCTTTAGGTGGGGAAAGCCATCAGTGCGAACAAAGTGTGCGTTGTGGTTCGTGTGCATCTAATGACACTGGGTTTAGCAGATGTGAAGTTTATCTTAGATGGAGAACAGGAGCAAGTGGTACAACTGGAAAAGCAAGTCGGGGGCCTGGAAGACGAGTTCCCCACATTATCCCAAAATGGTTAGATATCCACAGAGGCAGTGTAACCTCTACAGGATTTTAAACACTATCAGTCATGATTCTGAAAGAGCAACGCTAAGGTAGCATTGAGGCCAGAGGCCAGGAGGCTACTCACAAAGACATAATTTAGACTCTGGATGAGGCAATGCAAAGGCAGGAATAAGACTTTTATTTCTATGTCTCCAAATTCTTACCATTGTCATTGATGATATGAAGAACAAATAATCTCTGCAGAAATCTCAGCAAATATTAGGAAGATTGGACTTAAGGCTGCTGCAGTAGAGGCAGAGACAGCAGGATGAGTTGCCCAATGAATAGGACTTGCTCAGTAACATCTACCTTTAATTTATCAGTCTTCTTTTGCTCCACTGATAATTATTGGGAACATTGTGAAATAGTTATTGATAGTATAGGGAGCAATAGAATGCTTATCAGCCAGGAGGAACACATGCTAATGTCTTCCCATCTCTTCAATGTGTCTTAAAGACTATTCAGAATGCTTTTAGAATTTGTAGTCATTCCTAGTAATAACTTGACACCATGAAAGTTGGTCAACACGAGGCACCCTACTTTACCTAAGCTTTCCTTTGTTGTATAGCCCATTTTCCATTTTTTTGACATACCTCTTTCCTGGAGAAAAATACTGTCATTAATAGCTTCAGGCACATCACTTCCTTGAGAAAGATCACTGGTCTTTGTTACTAGCCTCTGCACTTGGTGTTTGAATTGCCTGGGGTCTGAAGAATGCCTCAACCTTTTAACACAGTTCCTCCCTTTGCAGTGACCCCCAAACAATAAAATTATTTTTGTTGCTACTTCATATACGTAATTTTGCTACTGCTATGAATCATAATACAAATATCTGGTATGCAGGATATCTGATATGAAATTCCAAAAGAGTCATGACCGACAGGTTGAGGACCACTGTTGTAGATCAATACATTATTTTTTTGTTTAATGCCATCAAAGGAAGTGGTACGGGACAATTGTCTATATTCTGTCAATCATGTTTTAAATAAATGCTGATTGGCCAGTAGCCAGGCAGGAAGTATAGGTGGGACAATCAGACAGAAAGTAGAGGCGGGTCAGTGAGAACAGGAGAATTCTGGGAAGGAGGAAGCCCATTCCTCCCCAGTCCTATCCAGACACCAAAGAAGTAGGATTTGACCTGTCCCACTGAAAAAGATACTGAGCCATGTGGCTAACATAGATAAGAATAATGGGTTAATATAAGTTATAAGAGCTAATAAGAAGCTCAAGAAAATGGGCCAGTCAATTTATAACTTATATAGACCTCTGTGTGATTTTCTTTGGGCTAAATGGCTGTGGGACCTGATAGGAGGACAGAAACCCCAACAATCAGGCCCTCATGTTACAGTGGTAATGTCTAAATGATAATAGAATCTCTCCAACAGTGACAATGCTTTCAACACACTGTATTTTATCCTTTTGAATGCAAAGCTATTTTAGGAGATGGATTGATTATTAATGGTGTAACATTTACCTGGAATTGTGCAAAGCCCTGGGTTTGATCTCCAGCACTACAAAAACAAGCAAATAAACAAATATTTTCAGTCTGCTTCAAAGCTGTCTGTGACTAGGATAATATTGACAATGGAGGACGCTTCAACATTTCACCTATCTCTCTCTCTCTCTCTCTCTCTCTCCTCCTCCTCCTCCTCCTCCTCCTCCTCCTCCTCCTCCTCCTCCTCTTCCTCCTCCTCCTTCCTCTCTCTCTCCTCCTCCTCCTCTTCCTCCTCCTCCTTCCTCTCTCTCTCTCTCTCCTCCTCCTCTTCCTCTTCCTCCTTCCTCTCTCTCCCTCTCCCTCTCTCCTCCTCCTCCTCCTCCTCCTCCTCCTCCTTCTTCTTCTCTCTCTCTCTCTCTCTCTCTCTCTCTCTCTCTCTCTCTCTCTCTCTCTCTCTCATACACACACACACTGTGGCTGGGAGAAGTTAACCCTATCAATGTCTCCGTAGAGAAACTACACAGTTGCAGACTTCTGTACTTGGTCCCTGGCTGACTTTAATCTGAGACAAACAGCAGTTGTGTTTGAACTACAAAACTGAGTGTGGTCTGGGGAATTCCCTGAACTTGTCACTGCTCTCAGAGAAAAGTCTTGTGCAGAAGACCCTTCCATCCAACACTTAGTTAGCAAGCAATTCTCAGAGAGTAACATATTGAAACCATCAAATGCTTCTCAATTGGGCGTTCTATTGTCTGGCCTAAGGCATAAATGTGAGTCTTTAAAATGATTTGATGCTCAGATCCCTTCACATTCTTTTTCCAAATCTAATTTTTAATAATTAAAAATTTTTATAAAGAACTGGCATATAATAAATATCTTGCAGCAAGCCCAGCCAGACCCAAAGTCCCTCCATCTCAATGAATTTCTACAATTAGAAGAGCATTCTGCAGCTGGGCAGCTTACACCGAACTTTACACTTTAGCCATAAATCATGTTTACATACTTGTGCTCCACAAAAAAAAAATAGGACAAAAGATCCATGATAGAGTTAAAACTAGAGAAAGAATTGGCTTAGTGTCCCCTTTTATGATCTTAAAAGTTAGTGATTTCAAGAAATGATCATGAGGGTCCCATCCACTGCTATTTACGGTGCTGAGAATTAAACTAACAAAAAATTTAATTACACATTAAACTATTTGAAAATAACAGCAATGAATCCATTCTACATTAGCATAAACATTTATAACCATATCGACAGCACATTTTCAGTTCTATTCTCCCCATAAAACCTCAGAAAAAACAGTGTTTTGTAATTTTTAAAAACTCTGAATGATGCCTGGCTCCACAAACGAGAGGTAGATTCTTGTACTTACTTCTCTTCGACATGGTAACATCTTATTTTGGGTTGCCCTATGAAGAAAATTCACCATCAACTATGTAGTATAAAAAGAAATACTTTAGTCTTTTTCAAATGGTTGTGGATTTTCTTTCATTTTTGATTTTCAATCTGTATTGAATTATATATATCCCTGTACTTGAGTATTACATAAGGGCATTCTCATTGACATTCATATTACATAACTCATTAGTAAAACTCAACAAGCTGCACTAATGTGGAATCTGAAAACACATTAACTTTCTATAATTATACTGAAACCAACTGGTCTAAGCAGCACTTTCTAGGGACATTTTATACATACACAGTTTGGTTACACCATATAGCAGGTATTTGGAAAACTTTAGGTTACTGTGTTGCAAAGATTGCCCGATCTTGATATGTTTCCTTATGGAATATTTCTAAAGCCTTATGTGATGGTTTTAATGAGAAGTGTCCCCCAGAAGTTCAAGTATTTGCATACTTGATACCTGGTTAATGGCACTGCTTGAGGGAAGGCAGTAACGCAGTTTTGCTGAAAAAGTATATCACTGGGGTGGGCTTTGAGAGTGTATAGCTTCCACCTCCCTTCCAGTTCACTCTCTGAACTCTGATGTCATCCACCTGCTAGCTTCCTGTTCCAACTCTCACATCTGCCCCTATGAAACCATGGGTCACAGTCAGTTCTTCCTTCTTCCAGTTGTCCTGTTCATGGTGCTCTGCTACAGAGACAGTAAAGAAACTAACACACCCTTCATGTTAATGTCACTACAAATCTCAACAAGAAATTATTCGAGAGTTAAGAATCTCTGAGAATCAAGGCAGTCATACAATGCTTTCTGGTCTCCTTCTTTTGTCTTAGAGACTTGAATTTTATCACTAACATTATCAATAGTTTTCCTAAGAATGGCAGGCTCATTTCAGATAACAGTTAAAAATATCCAATTTTATCTGTTAAAATTGTGTTCTGTGAAAAATGTGGCTCGTTAAATTATATATATACATCTTTATATACATATGTATATACATATATATGATGACCTCGTGGGTGCTGTTCTTTCAGGAACTAATAATGCTTTTATATATAGAAGTATTTTTTACAAATGATTGACTTTATTATTAAAAAGTCATTAAGGGAGATGGAGAGACAGCTCAGAGCTTAAGAACACTGGCTGATCTTCTAGAGGTCCTAAATTCTATTCCCAGCAACTCCGTGATGGCTCACAACCACTTGTAATGAGATCTGGTGCCCTCTTCTGGCCTGCAGGCATACATGCAGGAAGAACACTGAATACATAATAATAAACCTTTTTAAAAAGTATTAGATAGCTGGGATAAATGGCTCCGGATATGATGCCTACTTAGAATATTATATATGCACATGTAGATATGGTTGAGATTTATCAAAATTTCTAAATTTTAGTGCTGTGCTAAACTGCCCAGTAAGTGTGTAGCAGAACTCAGTGCTATTCCTTTACTGATGACTATCTGCCAACTGTTTGACCCACTCTTTGCTTTTATAACATCATAGCCAAGAGCACACAGTGAGATAACAGATGAAAGGTATTATAAAATAACTCTGACTTTGATGATGCCCTATGGAATACCAGTGGCATGTGTGGTGGGTTGTCAGGGGTTTGGGTGACATCACCAAATTTCCATCATCACACCCTCCACGACCCCATGCTGAGCAATGAACTCTGAGGGACAGGGGAGCTCCTCAGAGGCCTCCATCACACAGACCCACTTTCCCAGACCCCTCCGCTCCAGTCAGTGGGTCTGATATGTATTCTACTCTGGCAAGATTCAGGTACTGTTGGCTCTGCCATGTTAACTGCAGTCTTAGCTGTTAACTTCTGCATCCCTGCCTTCTTGAGTTTATGAAAGGATAGTGCATGCCTGCTTATTGTGAGACAGCATTTGATAATATCAAGGGCTTCAAAATTCTTCTGAGTGCTAAAAACTTCCCTGCTAGCTGTTATTGCTATTATTAATTATTGCTATTATTTAATAATTTTCCTCTTATAGAGAGGTTTAAATATTGACCAGGAAAATCTTGTATGGTGAAACTGAACTAGCCAGAATGGACTTTTAATCAGCAAACATCTTGTTGGTTTAAAGTTTTAAGGTCTGGTTTTGTGAAGAGATGGAGACTTCAGAGTCCCCAAAATCTTTTATGTGGTTTGGATTATTTATTTAGCAGTAATTGCATCTTGGATAAACCTCATTGACTACGATGTTGCCCATGTGCAGAGCTAATTTTGATTATTCATATTAAATGACCATGGTAAGACACTCTCTCTCAATGGTCTGCCAGTACTCTAATCCCAGATGGTCTCACCGGGAGACAACTGTGCTCTCTTTCCATCTTTAAGTATGTTCCAGATATGTCTCTACACACCAATTAGTGAATGAAGTCTGTTAAGTGTGTGTGTGTGTGGTGTGTGTGTGTGTGTGTATGTGTGTCTGTTTGTCTGTCTGTCTGTCTATCTGTCTGTCCATTTACATGTCAACTTCTTGGGGAAAGGCCGTCTAACAGGCATAGTTTCATAAATTTTACTGACTAAACCAAACTCTTACCACAGGGAAAAAAAAATGATGATGGCTCTCACGTCACAGAAGCACCAAGTGTGAGGGATGCTATCACTTCCCGACACCTTGGGAGACTGAAAAGGCATCTAGCTGTTCATTGCATAATAAACATAATGGCTTAAAATGATTTCCCACAAAATATAGAGCAGGTTACAGTGTTCATCATATTGGTCTCTGTCCCCGCTTGTATAATTGTATTGGGGGAACTCTTTTGTAGAGAGATTTATCTGTTTTTTTGCTTATCAAAGCCTATTTCTATTTTAAAATATAGACTCTCAGCAAGTGTCACCATGAAGAATTGGGCCTACTTGATTATTTTGTTACATTTCAGAGGATAAAAAGGCATGCGGCGGTTACACTATTAAGCTCAGCGATGGAACAGCCACTCTAAGCCACATTACTCCAGCCTCTATTTAGCTCAATTATACACCTCCGCAGTGAAGGAAGATAGATGGAGGTCATTCGGGAGCTGTAAGCCACGATGCCTCGAATGCAGAACTGTGTTCTTAAACTGATTTACACCTTGTTCTCCAGTGTTCTGCAGCCGGGACTAAGACTGAAATGCTTGGAGTCATGATTGAAAAGGCTCTTGGTGGGTTTCAGCATCATGGTCTATGCCGCCTGGCAATTATTACCTCTGCTAAATGGCAAGGGACAAGTATGGCCTTCAGTACTTCCATCAAAGAAGCAAACTCAAACCAAGCCACAAGGGGAAATAAACGTTCTTGGTCAGCAAATTCCTTGGGGAAACAGTAATGACAGCTTCGTCTCCTGTAAACTATAACCAATTGTGGGTATTGCTCCCACAGGAAAGGTTCCAGTCACTTAAGGTAGCAAATTGCTTTTCTAAAAAATGACAAAAGCATGCTTGCAGTGTTCTGACTTAACTCACATGAATCTCCTACTGAGGAATATGTAAAAGGCACCAAAAGAAGTTAACTCACCAGGCCTGGCGCCCCTCACCTTTAGTTCCAGCATTCAGGAGGCAAAGGGTGGTTGGACCTTTATGAGTTCAAGTCCAGCCTCATATACAAATAGCAAATTCTAGGCCAACGAGGGCTACATAGTGAAACCCTATTTCAAAGAAAATGACAAAATTTAAACACAGCAATCCATATGCAATGTCTCATAGAGCAAGGAAAGATTGTATATTTAAAGTAGGTGAATTTCCCAGCTCTGCAGCTTCCAGGATTCTTTAATGCCCTGAGTTTGACTTTTGCAATCTCTGCCTTGGTTGTTTTTCCCTCTAGCATCACTGCAGAAAATTGTCAGTGATGTATTTCAAAAACTCACTTTAGAAAGGAATTAAAAAAAGGTAGGGAGACAGCTCAAGCAGTGAAGTACTTGTGTTATAAGCCATAGGACCTGACTTTTGTCCATAAATCAACATTAAAAAAAATAAAAGTCATAGGGCTAGAGAGATGGTTCAGCAGGTAAGAACACAAACTGCTCTTCCAGAGGACCCAGCTTCTATTCCCAGCACCCACATGGTAGCTAAAAACCATCTGTAACTGCAGTCCTAAGGGACCTGATGCCCCCTTCTGGCCTCCTTGGGAATTGTACACAGATGGTGTATAGATATACATGTATACACACACACACACACATCCAGATGTGATGGTATGTGCTTATTATCCCAATTCTGAGGAGGCAGAGTCATGTGAATGACCAACCAGTCTTGCCAACTTGGTAAGCTCCAGACCAATGAGACACTTTGTCACAGTAATAATAATACATTTTTTAAGCAGATCGTGCCTGAGAAATGAAACCCAACTTCATCCTCTGGCTTCCACATTCACCTTCACATATGTGCACGTGTGCACACATGCGCACACACACACACAAACACACAAATGTATTTGCATGTGCGCATGCAAAATAAAACAAAAATAAACAGCAGAAAGTACATCTAATTTCCTCCCACAGGTCTCAAACTGAAGGAACAGAGAGTGTCGAGAAATAAAATTTCTGTGCTCCCAGACATATCTGAATTGGTCACCAGGTGCTAACCAATCAAGATCTCTGGTTATAGATATTTCAGTTGTACTCATGGCCACGGTGCCAAGTGTTCCATCAAAGTTCAGTTCTGAATTACCGGTTTTAAAGAATTTTATTTCCATGGATATATTTTCATTTGGAAAGAGAGATATTTTAAGAAAGTACTTGAGAACAGAATCAATCCTACTCTCTTCTCAGGAGAAAATAATGATTGAATTTAACTCAAATACCAGGTCTTCTGTGACAGATTTTCTCTGTGTAAATTAATCCCAAAGTTGGGGTTGTTTTTAATGAGATGGTATTTAAGAAGTTCCTTGAACTCCAAACAGCCTTAAAACTAGTGGACTTCTGAAGCATTTCATTAACATTTCAATTCATGTCAGACAGGCTGCTGAACTGTTGAAAGTCTTTTTAAGAGCTAAACATTTTATGGGCATCTATCGGTGCCCTGTAAAAGAGTTAACGTGCTCTCGGGGGCTCAGTCTTGAATTCAATACATCTTGTCGAATTCTGTATGAGTAGAAACTGAAATGGAGAAAACTGCACACATTTGGGTTTTTCTGTTGAAACTGTACTTACTGCTGAATAACAGAATTGACCTGTAATTATCTTTTAACATCTATTATATTCTCCCGCTCTTTATCACAATCCTCCTCCATGACCATAGTTCAGCTACGCTAGTCATATGGCAAGCTTAGGGCAAGCTGTGTGCACCATTTGCACAGAATTCTCTTGGCAATGTATATTCATAACTCCTTCCTGGTTGTATTTGGATTGATTTCAAAAACCTCCAGGAAAGGACAGCTGGTGCCTTCTACCCCTCTCACTTCCATTACATCACTGTGCTTGTAATTTTTTTTTCCTGTTTGGTTGGTTTTTGTTTGGTTGGTTTTTGCTGTGCGATCTGAAATATATTTGTTTATTCATATTTGCTATCTGTATTTCAGAATGAATTTAATTTGGAGTCAGGATCTTATTATGTAACCTAGATTTCTTAGAACGCATGATTCTCTTGCCTTAATATCCTGAGTGTTGGGACATTGTCTTAGTTAGGAATTCTTGTTGCTGTGAAGAGATACCATGACCACGGCAATCCTATTCAGGAAAACATTTAATTGGGGTGGTTTACAGTTTCAGAATCCATTATCATCATGGCAGGACATGGCAGCATGGAGGCAGATCTGGTGCTGGAGAAGGAGCTAGAGTGGAGAAGGAGTTACATCTTGATCCTGTTGGCCGCAGAAAGTGAACTGAGACACTGGGTGTGACTTGAGCATATATGGGACCTCAAAGCCCACTCCCACAGTGACACATCTCTAACAAGGTCACACCTACTTCAACAAGGTCACACCTACTTCAACAAGGTCACACCTCTAATATTGCCACTTTCAATGGCTGTATTGGGTTCAATTACATTCACACTACCAGAGACACCATGCCCAGCTTATCTCTCAGAACTTTAACATGAACGTCTATATTATCTTTTAATGGCAAATACCTAGAGCACTGCATGCTAGGTTTGCAATAGAAATGAATAAATAACAGGTTTTGACCTTGAAGAAATCATTATGGATAAAAGGTAAACACTACTTAGTGGTCAAAAAATGTAAACATTCTTTAAATGTTTTGAAACTATCAATAGGAATAAAAGTTATAAATAATTTATTTGGAAAGGACTTCTGCCTTATTTTAAATGACATATTTATATACACATTAATATATGAACATAATATAATTTAGAAAATGTGGAAACAATAATTACTACAAGAAGCAATTGAGAATGTGTTTTATTAAATCATACTTATTTATCCTATTTCAATTTACTGTGATAAATATTTGCTTATTCAACTAATAGGTATCATCTATCCACTATGTTCCAGACTCTCATCTTGATATTAGGTCATATGTTAGTGAACAAACCAAAGTCCCTTACTTCACAGGTATCCATTCTAAGTAAGGAAAGCAAATCAAACAAAAAATAAATAAATACAAAATCATGTGTTTGAACACTGGTTGTTTCAAAAGGATAATCAGGAAAGACTTCTTTAATAAGACAAAATATTCAAGCAAATATCCAAATGGGATACACACTTTGGGAGATCCTTGGCTATGTGTGACCACTAAGAACCACAAACTCTCTGTGCCTTAAACAGCAGAGTACCTTATTTCTCACCCACAGTGGTGTCCGATATGGGCTGGTGACCATGATGTAGCTATCATGCAATAATGCCTGCCTATTGTTGTTCTATCATCTTCCGGCTTGTGGTCTTCCTGACCATAGTGGTAAGAGAGAAGAGAGCCGATGAGCCAAGCAGCAGCTCATCCTCACTAGGAGATGACATGATTCTGCTGCTCGCTGCACAGCCACTAAAGAAATCCATCCTTAGCACAAGTAGAAGGGGGAATTAGTGAACTGTTTGTGAGATTTAACATAAGCAGTATAAATATATCTATAGAGGGAAAGGAATAGAGACAGAATTACCAAACTATTGACTTGTGTGCGAGCATCTTGGGCTCCCAGTGAGACAGAAGGGAGCAGGATTATTGTAGACTAAGAAGAAAAAGGAAGGTTAGATAGGAGCGATACTCAAGTATCTGACCATCTGGAGTCTTTTGCCCATCACTCCCATTCGAAGTATGATAGCGTTGTAGTTTGAATGAGAAGGGTCACCCACAAACTTACGTATTTGAACACTTCTCCAGCTGGTGGCTCTGTTTGAGGGAGGTTATGGAACTTTTAGGAGGTAGAGCCTTGCTGGAGGGAGTGCATCACTGGGAATTGGGCTCTCAAAGGCTTTGAAATAGCCGTTCCCCACTTCCGGTTTGTACTCTCTGCTTCCTGTGTGAGGATGGGATGAGATCTCTCAGCTTCCTGTTCCTATCACCTGCTGCAATGCCTTCCTTGTCATTGTGCTTGCTTCTTCTGGATCAGTGGTTCTCAACCTTCCTAAACCTGTGACCCTTTAATACAGTTACTCTTGTTATGGTGACCGCCAACCATAAAATTGTTTTCATTGATATTTCATAACTCATCATTTAAATATCTGATATTTCTGGTGGTCTTAGGCAACTCCTATGAAAAGGTCATTCGAAATGTATCCCCCAAAGGGAAGTTGCTTTTAATCACAATGCTTTATCATAGCAATGGAAAAGTGACTAATCCAGATAAGGAACCACTAGGAGAAATCTGAGCTGGAGATGATACCTGTTTTATAAAACACTGTTACCACGGAGGATGGTGTATTTATTACTTTTCTCTTGCAGTGGTAAAACATCATGACCAGAGCAACATGTAGACAGGAGGATCTATTTGGAATTATGGTTCCAGAGGGCTATAGTTCCTGATGATGAAGCAGAAGCAGCGGGTGGCAGGCATGGCTGACTAGAGTCACTAAGCAGAGAGTACACTGGGAATGGCATACAGTATTCAAACCTCAGAACTACCCCCTAGTAACACACTTTCTCCAACAAGGCCACAGCTCCTAAACCAAACTAAATAGGGCTACCAACTAAGGACCAAATATTCAAACATCTGAGCCTGTGGGGGACATTTTCATTAAAACCACCACAGACAGCAACATAGATACAGTTGTATAAACTAATGACAGATTATTAAAGTGGATAGATTATAAGGGTAATAACAACCACTAATCCATTGCTAAATAGAAATAAAAAATGACCCAAGTGTTTGCACGGTGCAGACAGTTCCAAGAATTTGATTGTAGGTGAACAAATCGCTCAGGAGTATTTTTTTTTCTCTTTAAAACATGGGCTGAAGCCCTAAAATGTCAAAAGGCACACCAAGGAGATGTGTTATTTTGCTGTGTGTAAAAAATTAATTGAATAAGCACAGCTGGCTGCCACATGAAGCAGGAGGCCAGGCAGCTTCCGATTGAAGGGGCCCAGAAGCTGCTGTCATTGCCACTAGGGAAAGGAACTTGAAGGTCCTTTGAGAAGCTGTTTGCCATTTTAAAAGAATTTGACAACACTAGGAAACACTGTGGTGCATTTGCTATATCCGTAGGTGTCTAAGGAAATCAGAACTCAATTTCCCAGGGTCACATTGCTGGATACCCACCTTCTCCAGTAGACCTTCATGCCTATATAGGTCTAGTCTAGAAATAATTAAGAGAAATTATAAAGGGCAGATTTTGTTATAAGAATATAAATTATTATAAATGGAAGAAATGTGGGCATCTTTTGGGTCTGGCAGGTTATGTATGGTACATTGAGAAGAAAAGCAAGAATTTCAATATTTTAAGCAGAGGTAAGAAGAATTCAGCCTTGGTGTGTGAAGTGTAATGTTGGGTTCTCTGGTTGGTTCTAGCATCTTTTCATTTTAGCACGTTCCTCTTCTCCTTCCACACCCCAAAGCCAAGCCATCTCTTAGTACTGAAAATTTACCTTATAATAGTCAAGAAAGTGGGTTCTTTTTTTATCTCCGCTCTCTCTCCTGCTGCTAGATCCTCTCCTCCTCCACTTCCAGATCTTCAAGAGACTCTGCCTCAATAGAAGGAGGGAGGCGAAAACCAGCTCCAGAAGGTTCTCCTGTGACTTTCACACAGACGCCATGGCTCACATGCACCTATACATGCACATGCGCACACACACATGCGCATGCATACATACACACACACATATATGCACATATATCTATATGTATATATATATACACACACACAAACACACAGTAGGCAAAATAAAAATACAAATGTGAATTTTTTAAAAAAGGAATAAGAAAGTAAGTGGAGAATTTTTGTTGTGCTATTGATTTCTCCTTCCAATACTGTTTTCCTTGTGATGACTTTGGGCCTGTGTTGTCAATATGAACAAGGAAGTTCTTGTTAACATCCTGAATTGATTTTCCCAGTCTTTAATAGTGCTTCCTAAAAAGATGATGCTTGTTGTTTAGCTGTAAACAACACCTGTAGGAAGCAGCTTTCTGCTCTCTTGTTGCATGAAGGATACAGTTATTCTGAGAACTTAGTTTTATGTGAATAGCTAAATTTTACATTGCTGCCTCAACTTTTGCTTTCGCAAACAATTAAGAGTAAAAGCAACAACAACACCCACGCCCCTAGACCACAGATCCTGTGGCTCCTACCAGCATGCACATTCCAGAAGCAGCTGCAATGTATTTGCACTTGCTAACAATTCTAGCACTTAATTTTCTCTTCTGTTTGAGCACTTAGACATTTTCTCTTTTCTTATTGTAAACTCATCTATATAGACAAACACTCTCTTGTGCTATGCTTCTATGTGGTTCTTTGACTATTAAAAGGAAAATCACCATGAACTAATATAAAAAACTTTCTAAAATATATCATTAAATAATGCAATAAAGTATAAACACACATAAATATTACAGTATACTTCATGTAAGAAAGAAAAGAAAATTAGAACAGAAAATTTGTCTATATGCACCCTGCACCTGTATATGCAAGAAGAAACACAGGAAAGTCGATTCAGATTTTAATTGAAAATGATTTAAAAAAATGGGTGGTGGTCACAAGGAAACCGAGCATGGGGAGGAGGGGTGTGAGATGCCTCTGTTGACATTTTTATGGTTTTAACCTTCGAAATATGCAGATGTTTTACATGTTGATAACTTGTAGTTAATACAAAAGATAAAAAGGATCAACTCATTTGTGGTGAGCTAAACAGATCCTTGGAGCTCAGTTTTCAGCTTGAGTCATTAAGCCACTGTACCTAGTGCCCTCACATGAGTACTAATAAAGGAGAAAGGAAGCCAACTTGAAAAATTCAGGCATACATAAACAAGCGAATCTAATTCCATGCCAAATAATGAAAACAAAAAAAGCACAGAATAATTATTCCAAATAAATTTTGCACACCATATGCAATTGCATAGCCCTGCTGAAAATCTATGCTCAAAAGACATTTGAAAACCCATCTCAGAACTTGAACCAGAAGGCTTGCATTGACAGTGTGTGAGATACTATCACATTGTAATGTATGATAGATGGGGACATTTTGAGTGTTATTGTAGTACAAAGATATATATTTGTTGATAACAATGACCTCTGACTGTGGTAAGTGATAGGATTTGGAATGAGGAAGTGAGAAAAACCCCCATGATATTAATCTAAAGGTTCCAGTCTGGGCTTAAGATCCACGGCTGAGACTATGCTGGCTCTATCTATAGGGAGCAACAAGATGCTCCCTAAAGGCCTCCTCACCAATGCTACCTGTGCTTGTCCTGATAGAGAGGAAGCCAGAAACACGCACCAAAGAGTTTGCAATGACAATGAATCAGAGAGCAGACAGAACAGTCACAAAAAAGGAAGAGCTGTCTTTATTTGGGTTCATGATCCACCTATAATGACTGAACTCAGTTTTACATTTAAGAAAAAAAAATCAGATGAAATTAAGTAAAAATTCCTCACACAAAATGAGAATACAAACGCACATACTTTTTTCAGCAACCATGTATAAGTGGTAAGTAAAATAAACCTTGTTCTAAGCTTATTTTAAATTTTCATTAACTCTATTTAACTAATGAATTAATAAGCAATCATGTCACATATATGACAGCAGCCATTTCCCCTCTCCACCACCTTTATTCTTGTCTCTTTGAAATCCAAGTCATACAGCCTACCATATACCCCATACGGCTGTTAGGAGAAGCCACCTTGGTCCCTGCAGGCTGTTCTCAGTTCTTTACCCATGACATCCCACATGGCCAATTCACAACCTAGCAGCTTACTTCTTCCAAGCCAGCAAGAGAAAAAATCCACTAGAACAAATCTGTTAGCACACATTACCCCTACGGGGTCCTGTTTCATCACCTTTACCATGTCCTCTTCATTAAAGGCAAATCATGGGCCCTTATTCAAACGGAGCAGATCATTTAAAACTATGAAAACCATAAGTCAAGTAAGGGGCAGGCAAGGCGATCGCCACTCTTCTTATATTATGATCATTTATTACCTTGATGTTTATTTTTTTCACACTAATATTGGCTAGCGTGTCGATAAGCAGTTGACCTGGTCTGAGCTCAGGCTTATTCAGCTTTCTGCTTCAACATTCCCAACTTTGCTTATCCTTAGGCAACATTCATAATGTCCGTGTCATATCAGTGATGAGTCTGGAAAGGCACCGCACAGTTCCAGTGGCGTTCTTACTAATAACTTTGAAGTCCCGAAGCATAGTCTTTGGCACATGTGAAGTGCTCCTAAATCTTAGTAGATACAAAACATAAATATATAATAGAGTCTTTAGACATATTTTAGAATAAGAATGAAGTTCTAGCAGGTGTATTCCCCACCACAGAAAAAATAGTTTTCTACACTTCTTGCTTCTCACAGGCTCCGCTTTGAAGACTGCCCTAGGAAGCACCGCGCCTGCCGCAGAATCTTAATGAGAGTCCTATTCCTGCAGTTAAACTGGCATGCATTTACATGAAACCACAGTGCTGGAGCTAGAAGATGGCTGGGGAGCGAGTTTGCAGACCTCCCTCATTTGACAGAGAAGAAATCAGAAATCTAGAAACAGGTCAATGCTATGCCACAAGTTAAGGGGCCCCAGCACGCTAGACTGAGAGGTTAGACCTTTGATAAAAAGAATAAGGGGACAAGATAGTCCTTCATCAAGACTGCGGTAATGCAGTCTATATCCAAGCCATAACCATCATTTTGTACCAAGGTATTCCCGACAATATTTAATCAACGTTAATGATGGTCATCTTAGATACACTGCTTCTTTCATACTGGATACAGAAATATTTTCTAGGAAATCTAGAAAACCTATCATGCGGAACTGGTAGGTATAAGACACTTTTATTGGGGATAATCCCCCAGAAAAGGGAATAATTAAATACTCCTTAATCATAGCGAGATGATGGATAATGTACTAATATTATGCAAGTCCGATGGGCATTGTCAGATGATTGGAGTCCCCGTTTAGGGTCCCACATAATTACCCTTCTTATCCTGGCAGAGGCTTTGGTGCCTTTTGTTAATCAGTAGCACTCCAAACCACTGTGGGACATTCAGCCAATCAGACTGCTCAATTACCCGGTTGAATGGTCTTGACCTCATGAATCTGAATAGAGGGTGTGCACAATAGCGTGGTGCTTTTAATAACAATGGAGCTGCCATAAGGGATGAAAGAAAAGTGTGGTTTAAAAAAATAATTAAAATTGGAATGAGAAAAATCATAATTAGCTGTGAGAATTACATATCTTTGTTAAAATGTTTCTCACTTGCCTTTTGGACAAAGAACTAGAAAGAATCCTTTTCATGTTTCCTTTCCTGCAGATAGGGATGTTCCGATTGTTGACAGCTGGACCTTGCTTGCATTTCAATAAAGTAAAGGCCCATGTAAATATTTGGGAAATAGAAACAGGAGGATGAGAGCTCGCAGACACTCTTCAGCTGAGTGTGGTTGAGGCTCCACTGGAGACGGGAAACGTGAAAGGTGATGAATCGGTGTGCGTGGTTCAAAGGCAGCGCCAAGTGAAGGGTGCCAGTCAGGACCTTCCCATCCTGGGACTGCAGGAGGATGGAGGAGGAGATTACGTGGAACATGCACTATTAACTATAGAGTTAGCAGTTTTGTTTCACACACACACACACACACACACACAGTGCGGTGCTGTTGCAGTACAAAAATGAAATAAAAAATGAAGCTTTCATAAACTAGAATCAATCAAGATAAAATGAAAACTAGAATAAGAAGGGACATCAATGAAGACATGAATAATGTCATTTCCCCAATATGCACACTCTGGAATTATACAGGGTCCGTAGCAACTGAGTCTATTAGCGGAACCCCAGGACTCAGAAGGGTTGGAGGAGGAGACAAGGTCTGTAGGGAACGGTTTAACTAACAAGTGTCAACTTGCCAACCCCAGCACCTGTCCCCAACAGTTACTTTCTTCGCCAGTATCACCTTACTCCTGTATCTGTACCATACAAACGGGGCATATCAGGGTGAAGCCGTGATCTCTGGAGAAGGCACGGGGCTTCACAGAGTCAGTGCATGAAAGTCATATTAAAAGAAAAAAACAGTGGCAGATGAGGAGAGGGCTGAGGGGGGAATGGTTAACAACTAAATAAGGGAAAATGGATGAGGAAGGCCCGCTCTGGAGTAAGCTTCAAAAGCCTGGGATTTGAATATCAAAGGAGAAAGAAGAGCCCTTGGGAGAACCAGCGGGCTCGCTCACCATTTCTGCAAAAATAACCTTCTCTACTTCACTGGGAAAATCAAATGTGAAGGATGTCTTACTAAGCTGTCCTGTCATTTTCCCTGGAAATCTAAATAAGAAACATGATTTGGACTTTATTTGACAACTTAATGCACACTTTCTCGGCCTGCTAAGAGAAAGCGCTCCGTTAGTGCAATTTTATTTTGCTTTTTGAGATAAATTTTCTGCAGCTCCTTTGAGCCCCTCTCACACCCCCTACCCAGGCACCGTGATGGCTCACTAGAAATATTTAGCCTCTTACTTAAATATTTTAGGTATTAATTAATGCTAATAATACCAAGCTTGTGAGAGTGGAGCCTTACCTTCTGGCAGTGAAACGCAGGAGGAAGGCATAAAACTTGTGGTGTCCGTGGGGCAAAATAAAACCAATCATCAGCGTTAGCCACACAGCAGAGACGTGAGTTCTCTCTAATTTTTTAAAGCTATTTTCATTTGCATAAATGTGTGCGTATCTATGTGAGTATATGCCGTGTATGTGGGGGGTGCCCGCAGAGACCCAAAGAGAGCATCAGACCCCCTGGAGCTAAAGTTGCAGGCTTCTGTGAGCTGGCTGATATATGGGCGCTGGGAACAGCATTCAAGATCCTCTAGAAGATCAGCAGTGCTCTTAGCTGCTGAATCTAGTCTGTATCCTAGAGACACATGCTCCATAGTGATTCAGCTTTGAGAATGGATACATGTCACTTTTAGAGGCAGATTCCCAAAGCCTATTATGTCCCTAAGACCCTGGGTGAATCAATACAACAGAATGATCGAGAGCTCAGATTCTAGAACTCAAGAACCTAGGTTTTATCCTTGACTTTCACTTATGAACTGCATGACCTGGGACAGGTTTTTAAGCTCCCGGTAGCTGTCTCTTCATCAGCAAAATGGGAGCAATACCAAACCACCTTCTTCACAGTCCCACACATACAATATCTAACACTATCATCTGCTGTGTAGTGTCAGTTTAAGCTAGGTGTTATTTAGGTGACTGTTTCCAAATAGCCGACTCTTAATCACACCATATTTGTTGACAAAAATCCCCCTTCATTTTCCTGGTAACATCTCTCAATATATAGAGATTAACTACGTGAAAACTACAACATCATAGCTTTTAAGTAGATGAGTATGTCCTAATCGTTTGTAAAAACCTTTCCAAAATAAAATACAGGCTATGATGGTTCATCTTGATAGTCAACCTGATCAGAAGCACAGCTCTTGATGTGTCTATGGGTATTTCCAGAGAGAATTAAATGAGGCAAAAAAAGGGGAGGGGCTTGGTTTTAGATGTAATCCTCTGGACTAGAGTCCTGGGCTGAAAAAGTGAATAAGAAGCAGAAGGCAGGAAGGTAGCTGCCTTCATCTCTCTGCTTCTTGACTGAAGATGTCATGTGATCAATTGCTTCGTCTCCTGCTGCTGTGCCTTCCCTGCCATGATGGATTGACTGTATCCTCCAATCGGAAGCCAAAGTAAGCCCTGCTTTCCGTAAGCTGTCATTGCCAGGCATTTTTGTCATAGCGTTGAGTGAAAAACTGCTATGACAAACCTGACTTGTGGGAGAAGACTCTGGAAGAGTTTGGAACTTGAGGCTACCAAAGCCCTAGAATGCTGTCATCAGAGATTAGTGGGTCATTCTGATGGGTGCTTGGAAGACAAAAATGCTGAGAAAAATGCAGGCAGTGTTTCAGAGTGGAGCAGGATGCTATTGAGAACCAGGCTAGAAGGCATTTCTGTTGCATTATGGCAAAGAATATGGCTCCTTTCTGCCTGTGTCCTGTGAACTTGAGTGAGCATGAATACAAAAGAAATTATTTTTATTTTTATAATCATTTATTTAGCAGAGCAATTTTCCAGATAGATTGGCACTCCGGTTAGCCACAGTATGGCTCCTGCTCACTGTTCTACAATGAGAAAGTAGAAAGGTGTGAACGATGTAAAGTTTGGAAAGGGAAAGGGTGTGAGCATATTTGAGGTGTGGACAAAGCTGGTAATGGACAGAACCCACTCAGATGTTAAAGAAATTATCATTCTTAAAGATAGACACACTGCTTTCACTAGGACAAGAGGAAGATCCCACACATTGATGGTTCAACGTGTGGAATGGTGTTCATATTAAAGCGAAGGGCCCGAATAGAGAATGCCACTGAAGTGGTTTCATGACACAAAACAACAACAACAACAACAACAAAAACACCTAGGAAGTTGTTTTCTTGGAGTCAGCATGCAGAGGTCACTGAACTGTAGTCCAGAGAACCAGGCTTTATCTTGAGTTACAGAAGAACAAAGCAGAATTAATCAATTAACAGAGACCTTTCAATTATGAACCATACAAGAATAAAAGTGTCACAGAGGGCTTGTGTTATGGTCCCACTGAGCCACTGGGCATTGTGTGGCAAAGTCAGGATCTCCTTGAGAAGGCCCCAAGAGATAGGTGCTTAAAGCTGTGAAAGTGAAGGCCAGTTTTTAGTGGAGACTCCAGGATGTTGGAGGTGAGACATTGAGACATTGCTAAGGAAAACTGGCCTAAGAAAAAAAGGCTATGTGTGCTGAAGACAGCAGGACTGGATAGGAGGAGCTACCAAAGTGTTTTGAAGCCCAGATGATTCTGCCATGACTCTTGGATTCCAGACATGGAGATGCAGGATTTGATGCTTTTCCTGACAGGTTTTGGCCTTGCTTTGGTCTGGTCTTTCTTTGTTGTGACCCCATTACTTCCTTTAGGGGTGGAGATATTTGTTCTGTACCATTGTTACTTATGGGGATGTTTTGTTTTCTTCCAGGTGGTCACAGGTAAGAGATGATTCAAAGTCTCAGGAAAGACTTTGAATTTAGGGGCTTTTCAACAATGCTAGAACAGATAAACTAAGTGCACTTTTCTTTGTGAGAGTCTATGTGTCCCTGAGGACAAAGGGTGGCATTTCACAATTTAAAAGTTAACTGAGTATCAGGCTGACAAAGTATGGCCTTGCGATGTTAAGTCTTGATCATCAATTTTATGGAATATAGAATCACCATGGGAACATTCCTCTGGATTTGTCTATGAAGGTATATTCAGAACCATTTAGGTGAGGTGGGAAGAGCCACACTGAATGTGAGTGGAACAACCCTATGTGGGCTGGGGTACTGAGCTGTATCAAAAGGAAAACACAACCGAGAGCCTACATTCATCTTTCTCTGCTTCCTGACTACAGTCATGATGTAAGCAGCTTCATCCTGCCTGGTATGGTAGACTGTACCCTCAAACTGGGAGTCAAACTAAACTTTTTCTTCCTTGGTACTTATATCAGATGCTTTGTCACAGGAAGAACAAAGTAATATCCGAATCCTCCAGCCCAGGTGAAGACACTGGCACAGTGACTAGAGTGGGCATAACCATCTGAAGTTTAGAGAGTGCCTGGGGAGAGTCTGTCTGATACTGTTCTCCTTTGTAAGTACCAGTGGTTTTGAAGCTCTGGTTCCTGCATCAGTATCTATATCACTTGAGTCTTGGGGGATGTGGGAGTCCCCTCTGTGTGCTGTGATTACCATTAATGAACAAAGAAACTGCTTTGGACCTAAGGCAGAACTTAGGTAGGCAGGGAAAACTAAACTAGATGCTGGGAGGAAAAAGGGCAGAGTCAGAGAGATGCCACATAGCCCTGCCAGAGACAGACACTGGAACTTTAGCCGGTAAGCCACAACCACATGGCAATACACAGATGAATAGAAAAGAGTTCAATTCAGATGAAAGAGTTAGCCAATAAGAAGCTAGAGCTAATAAGCCAAGCAGTGACTGAATTAATACAGTTACTGTGTGATTATCTCAGATCAAAGCTAGATGGGCTGCTGGGAACCAACAAGCAACCTCCTCCAACACAACTTTTTTTGGTCTAGACCTAGACTTACATGTCATAACTCTATAGTAGGGGCCATGTATGTTTCTGTTTAAGAAGTACTGATGTAGGGAGTAAGGAGATGCTCTCCGTGGAGTCCTCCAAGTGGTTGGCTTTTTGGCTGAGTGACAGATGTGAGGGAGTTCAATGGCCGAGATGAGTCCCCTGAAAAGAAGAAAAGTAGCTTTTGAATCATGGCACTGTAACTCATAACCAGAGATGTCAGACATTAGCTGAATGTACATCAAAACTTGCAGTTTGAATCCAAGGACGTGAACCTAAGAAGGCTACTTGCCACAGCTCTGTGGAGGTCAGGTTAGCTAAACTCAAATCATGTAGTCAAGAGCTCCCTTCTCTGGTTCTGAGTTGGGGAGCAAATGAGAAATATATATTATTGGGAACAGGGGGTGAAGCAAAGCAACAACGGATGGTCTGAGTTCAGTGTAAGCACAGGTGCTGTTAAATACCTCGAGTGTAAGGCTGATCTGTTGCTTTTAATTCCTAAATGTATTCCCAGAGCTCATGTACTACAAATCTTATCCCCAGTCTTTGAGGGATTGAAGCATGGAAGCTTACACATTCACAGAAACGTCCATAGCTTCATGGGCTATTGGAAGGAGTTGGGAATTTTAGGAGGTGGGGCATAAATAGAGCAAGTAGCTCACTGGGAGCAGAATCAATGGAGCCAACTGATCACAGGCTGTACCTTCAGAAACCTTAAGCCAAAGGAAACCTTTCCTCCATCAAACTGATTTACTTCGGGTATTTTGACACAGCAGTGGAAAGCTAATTAACACTCAGTGACTGAGCTGAGCACGTAACTGCTCCACCTAGCTGCATCTGCTCATTCAGCTGCCCTGAGGTCCAGGACAGGTTCTTGGAGAGAGTGTCCAGCTTTTTCTGTGGGGCATCTGTACTGCTGGGGTGAAATATGGCATTTCAGCTGTCCTCGATCTCACATATACTTCACATACACCTTATGGTGCTGTCTCTTTGACCTGTAGGGACCAAGGGCCCCTGGCTTAGCACAGAGTCAGTTTCCTGGCCATTCATACCTCCTTGGTAGTTTTTGATTGGCAACCTGTTTTATACCACCACCTCAAAATCATTGAACTCTCTAAAAGAAAGAAACTTTGTTGTTCACTAGGGTGAGGGGTAAAGGCACTTCATGCATACTCCCCTGGAGAGGCAATATTAGGAAAGAAGAAGAAAGGAAGGAGGAAGAGAAGCAGCTTTCTAAGCCAGCTGGAGAAACAAATGCATACTTTGGCTTCACTGTGGAATTATCATTCATGAATGAACTATAGTGATAGAATTATTATTCATGAATAAGCTATAGTGAATACTTGCTATCTTCCGTGATGTTTGCTAGGTATTTTTATTATGGTGCTTGTGTGTGTGTGTGTGTGTAAGTGTGTGCATGTGTGTGTCTGTGTTCTTGTGTATGTGTGTCTGTGTCCTTGTGTGTGTGCATGTGTCTGTGTTCTTGTGTATGTGTGTCTGTGTCCTTGTGTGTGTGTGTGTGTGCATGTGTGTGTGTGATGGAAGAGAGATAATGCACTTGCCACAGTACAGGTCTGGAGGTCAGAGGACAAATCTGTCAAGTTAGCTCTCTCCTACGACTGACACATGGGCTCTGGGGATCAAACTCGGACTGTCAGGCTTACAGAGAAGGCCAGTACCTTACTGGCAAAGCCAGCTCATGGGCCTTCTTGCATTTTTTATTTGTTTTTGGTTTCATTTTTGTTTTCAGACAAAAATCTTGCTATGTAACTCAGGCTGTCCTTGAACTCACCCTCTAGCCCAAGTTGCCTTGAACTAATGATTCTTCCCTCAGTCCTCATAAATGCTGGAATTATAAAGAGAAGGCATCAGGCTTCGTCTAAATATTTTAAATCATTGCAAATCTATCAGATCAATTTTTAATTTCCCTTGTTTTATGTGTGAGGAAACTGAGGTTCAGAGAAGCACCCTGACTGACCAATGTTAGTATTAGTTAGGGATGGGTTTTATTAGGCTCCCTCACCAGATCCAGATGAGGAGAGAGCCGACTCATGCAGTAAAACCCAATTGCCCCAACTTCATATTCATTAAATAAACCTATCATGATTGGCCCGCTCTTCGACATTTTTTATTATGAAAGTAAAATATTTATTAGAGGAAAATTGAACAATTCAGATAAGTGTAAAGAAGTGAGTAAAATCACCCAGAATCCCATCAATTAGGTAATTTCTTTAAAAATAACTTTCTTCTGCTTCTACTTCCTATAAAAATAAAATCCATTTTACGGGCTTTCTACCCCTCCTCTTCTCATTTTAAATATGTGTCTGTTTCTGTTAAACATAAGATGATTTCAATTTAAGTTTTATGTAAGAAGGGACTGTTTGGTGTGAATAGAAACATCTACTATTTGAAATGCATTCATTTAGCTAATGGTTAGCACGCCAAGAAAAAGGCTTTAAACACAATAAAGACTTGTTGGCGGTAGAGTTTCCCTTTGATTTTCTTCTGATCGGTTTTTACTTGCATTCTGAAAAAGTCTTTTATACTGTTTTACTGAGATGCGGCGAAGTCATAGTGGCTGAGAGTCACTGATGTTAATATGCCCTTAAGTCATGCTAAATGCCAGTATGAAAGCCTTATGTGGCTCCCCTGGGCATAAAACTCCCGTGGGTTCCTGGATTCACTGCCATGAAGGGCTCCTTTCGTGAAGGAACCAAGGGTCAGGGAAGAGCAACAGCCATATGAAATAACTTTGTTTGTCTTGGTGACAATTCGTTCTGTCTTTCAAGTGACCCAGTGATGTAAAGATAAGTAGTTCTCAGTGCGAATATATCATCATTCATTCCAAGTTTCCACGTCTTGGTAAATAATGTTGTGAATGATGGATTCTATAGGGTCATTGTGCCACTGTGCAATTATCTAATAGAAAAAAAATGTAAGAGTTGTCCTTTTTTTTTTCTTTTGAGCAGCGCTCCCTGGGTCAATTAATTAAATGAGAGCAAATGGCTTCACGCAGGAGATTCAGATACAAGGCAGGCAGCAGTCTCATGACACCAGACGGCACAAAACTACAAAGTGAAGGGAGACCTGGAGGTGTAAATGGGAGACAAGTTTTTAAGAAGTCACATAGTTCTTCCTTTTGCACATATAGTTAAGAGGCATGGTAAGTCCATATAGGTTTGGTCAACATGAGGCAGTGGGGGCCATCCCTCAGTACTTCAGCTCTCTTCTGGGTATGCCCTCTTCTTTCAAGCTTCTTAGAGTTGCAGGGTCTAGCCTAAACCTGTGACATTGCGTAATTTGCATTCTGTCAGATTGGGGCACCCATTTGTCTAATTACTTAGCTTTCTGATCATGTAATTGTCCCACCTGTAGGAAATTTGACTTTCGTTATGATAGTCAGTGCTATGATGGAATAAATTTAAATAATCCCTTGGATATATGATCCTCATCAAGAAGGGTTCATCTTCCAAAGATGTTAAAACAGTTAAGGTACACACGACAGCTCATTCCCGTATTCTCAGTTACTGAGCGGTAGAGGCAGGAAGATAAAGCGTTCAAGGTCATCCTGGGGTATACAGTGAGTGGGAAGGCTGCCTGGGCTACATTACTCTGCTTCAAAAGCAACAAGAAAGCCCTGTGAGTCGATATATGTCTTTAATCCCAGCACTTAGCAGGCAGAAGCAGGGAAATCTCTGAGTCTGAGACCAACCAGGGCTGTATAGTGAGACCTCCCTCAAAATAAACAAACCAACAAATCAGAGAAAACAAATAAGCACAAACAATTGAGTAAAACCTTTAAAAAAACATAGGGTCACATGAAAACATGATGAGGAGATAAAATGATGCATCATGGGGAACGGGATCCCCAAAGCCAGCTAAGCCCCAGGGACAGGTCCTGATCTCACTGCTAGGAGCCTTACAAAGAGACCAAGATACACACAATTGTCACACACATGCTGAGGGCCTAGGCGGGTCCTATTAAAGCTCCTAACTGTTTGTCCAGAGTCCATGAGCTCCCACGAGCTCAGGTCAGTTATCTTTGTGGCTTCTCCCGCAATGACACCCCCCCTCATACAATCCCTCCTCTTTTTCGCAAAGAGGGAACAGGAGGAGATGACAGAGTGGAAAATGTGTTTGGTATATAAAATAAATGAAAAAATGTTATTCAAATAAGACAATAAAAAAATAAAAACACGTGCCAACCATTGAAGCCTCGTGAATTAACCTATTTCCTTTCTGTAGTACCTTGGACCTGAAATATACCCTCAAAGTCCATGCACTTTAGAGTGTGGTCCCCAGTTGGTGATGCTATTCAGATGGGTAAAGACTTTGGTCAGTCGGAGTCTAGCTGGAGGGAGCAGGGGCATGTTCTAGAAGGTTGTATCTAGTTTTGTGCTCCCCGCCCCATTCTGGCCACCACCAAATGAGACTCACGATGATTGACAGTGCAGAGAGTAAGTGACCGTTGACTGCTCAGTCCTGAACAGGACACCTGTGTCGTCTTCTCCAGGTCTTGGGGAACATTGCAAAAGAGGGGACAAAAGAACATCAGAGTTGGAGAATGGGTTGGGAGGCATCAAATAGCAACTGCTCCATATGACACGGCCATTGCCGCCCACAAACATGCTGCAACTGTGACCACCTGCACAGAAGACCTCCTCGAAAAAGACAGGACGATAGAACTTCATCTGCTTCTCTTTACCCTTTTTATTCACTTTTTATTTTTGATAATTCTGTGCCTGTATACATGGGCTGTTGATATTTACTCACTATCCCTCTCTTATTTCCCCCATGTTTCTGCTGACCCTTCCTCCTCCCAATGAGTCCTCCTCCTATGTGACTCAGCTTCCCCTCTCCTAAACACAGAGCAATCCCCTTCACCCAAAGGAGATGAGATCATTTCTTGGAAGAGACAAAAGCAGTTCCATGATTATGGTGCTACTCCCAACAGTCAAGAGATAGGAACATCCCAGGTATCCATCACTGGATGAATGGAGATTGAGATGTTGAACCTGCTGGCATCTTTGAATCATGATTAATAAAACCTCAGAGACAGATATTGGGGTTCAACCTGAAGACCAGACAAGCAAAGCATCCAGTCACTGGCTATTACCTTGACCTCAGTCCAAAAATGGTGACCCTGCCTCCAGAGAACCTCAGAATGAGACTGAGACTGGAAATTGACTCCTCCCATTTTACAGTCCTTTCTAGTTCTGGGATTAAGGGCATGCACCACTTTCACCTGGTTTCTATGGCAAACTAGTGCGGCTGCTGGGATTAAAGGTGGGTGTTACCACTGCCTGGTCTGTAAGGCTGGTCCATGTGGTTGTTTTACTTTTCTGATCTTCAGGCAAGCTTTATTAATTAAAATACAAATGAAATGCCATCACACACCTTGATCTTAGACTTCATCCTGCAGCACTGTGGGAAACAGATCTGTTGTTTATAAATTGCCCAGTCTATGGCATTTTGTTTTAGTTGCTTCAACAACGTAAAACTTAATTAAGACACACAGCTAGAGAAAGTGTCTGTGCTAAAAGGAGGGCTCAACTAGGCCTGAAACAAAGCCCACCCTGTGTTCTGTCCCTTCCGAGTTATGCACCAGCTATGACCAATGTAATGGGTTTGCTCAGGACAAAACTTAAACCGGGCTTATTTGGATCAGTTCTTTTCAGCTGTGTGTGTGTATATGTGCTTATGTTCATAGGTGAGAATGTGGGCATGGGTGTGGTCAGAGAATAACCTTGGTTGTCTATCCTGACCATCCATGTTGTTGAAGACAGGTTTTCTTGTTCACTGCTGTGTACACCACGCCAGGTGCCCATGGAAAATTCAAGGATTGTCTTGTCTCCACCTCCCATCTTCTCTTAGGAGCTCTGGGCATCTGGCTTTTACATAGACTCTGGAAATTTGAACACAGGTCCTTACACTTGTATGATAGGTGTTTTTACCCATTAAGCCACCTGTCTGGCAGCGCTAGATCAGAGCCTCACTAATTCAGCATGTATTGATTGACCTACATTATATTTAGAGTAGAGAAAGCAACAAAGAAAACACAACGGGCATGATCTCTGTTCTCGTGAGATTTACATACATACAGGACCTGGGAGTGTTCGTTAAACAAGTCATCTCAAAGCCGGGCGGTGGTGGCTCACGCCTTTAATCCCAGCACTTGGGAGGCAGAGATAGGCGGATTGCTGTGAGTTTGAGGCCAGCCTGGTCTACAAGAGCTAGTTCCAGGACAGGCTTCAAAACTACAGTGAAACCCTGTCTCAAAGAAACAAAAAACAACAAAGAAAAGTTGACACAAAAATCCAAAGGTACTGCAGGAACAAATTAAGCTGAGGGGTGCCCTTCAATGACAGAGAAACGTTTAGTGGAGGTGGGAAGCATAGGGAAGTTTTGGGGATACAGGAGACATGGAATGGAAGTGGGACCTAAGAAAAACACCAACTTGCTTCCAACTCTACACCTGTAGAGCTTGGGACCCCGAATGCCCTGCTGAGTACAGCCTTCCCCAAAGCACGGGCACATGGTGTTTAAGTGGGTACATGTTGGCCTATGAAGAACACACGGCTTCTGCAGTGTATTTCCTGATGCACAAACAGAAGGCTGGAGTGGAGGTCTTTAGAGACCTTAGGCTCTGTAATGAAAGAGTCCAATTAAAATCACTTTGAAAGACATGAAAACTCTAAAGCTAAATGTAACAAAAGTCCCAAGGCCCAATACCATCAGGGCTAAGTGCCGATTAATATTCATTCAGGACTCCCCAGATTTCTATTTATGAATTATTATAGAAAATTATAAAAATTATCTGTAGCTGTTGGCTAAAAGATCTTTCTTTAAAACTGTCAAAAATGCTTACCTATACTCTCTCTTTTGCTTTTCTGAATAATTATCCATATTGGTGTCTAGTTATTTGGAGTTTATTTACATGTATAAGCAAATATACATTTATTTATATATTGCTCTTTTACACAAAAATTTAACTACATAAAATTGTATTTTGTTTGTTTGTTTGTTTGAGACAGAGTCTCTCTTTGTAACTCTGGATGTCCTAGATCTTGCTATTTGGACCAGGCTGGTTATGAATTCACAGTGATCAGCTGACCATATCTTTTCTTCTTTTGCTTCTATCAAACCTCTTTGTTAGTGGGGGGGGGGGGCGTGGGCGTGTACAGACGCCAGAGAATAGCTTGAGGTCATTGGTTCTCTCATTCTATTATGTAGGTTCCAGGAATCGAACTCAGGTTGTTAGGCTTGGTGTCAAGCACCTCCTCTACCCACTGAACCATCTAGATAGTCTGTTATCAAGGCCTTCCCATTCTCATCCTCAGCTATAGAATGTTCCCTTCTATGGCTCTAACACAAATTATTCCGTAAGCATTTTTGAGGACATTAGTATTGCTTCAATCATTTGGCCATTGCAACTGTAACACAATGAATAATCCTGAATATGTCTGCTGCTGACTAAGGAATCTGTAATTTAACTGAAGAAGGCATGTATATGCACTTTAACCTTTCTAGATATCATTAAATATCTCTATTATTTAAATTATCTCTGTGTTTCTGTTTCCCCACACTTTCCTATTTATACTACAAACATTTTGTTTCATTGTAATCTATAAATTTTTAATTTGCTTTTTGTCTCATTTTTCTTACTGAACTTGGCTATCTCATAATATATAAGGAATTTCTACCTGGGTCATACAGTCCACCATCTTAAATTAGTTCTATAATCTTTGTCTAAAGTAAAATCAATATTTTATTTTGCCATATTTGCAAAAAGAAGATGCAAGGATTCCTTCCCTGGAGAGTCATACAAAATGTCTTCCCCCTCCTTACAAGATCCCAACTAAAAACATCAAAGTCTGATTCCACCAAAGTTCATACTGAGGAACCAAGGGGTTTAGTGTGCTTCTTCACAAAGTGATGGTTAGGGACTGTTTAGTGGAGGGTATGTGATGCCAAAGCTGTTACACTGAAAAGTCTTTGCCCGGCATGGATGATGGTTTTCCCACGGCTGCAAAACATTGAGATTCAAAACATAGTTAGCTTTTTTTTAGCCAGTAGATTTTTGTACCCTCTGAGGTCCCCTCCTCATCAGGCCAGGGCAACTGGTTTAGGAAGAGATGTAAGAATCTCAGGTGTGGCTTCCGTGGCCCTCTCCATCCTTTCTGGAAGGGAACACTAAGAGCAACAAGTTCAGTCTTGGATATCTTACAGCAGAGACAGATGTTCTAATAAGGACGGCAGCTGGTATGCTCGGAGAATAGTACTCTGCACCAATGTTATGTCTGTATGTCATGGCTGCAATGCACACATGGATTATGTATGCACCAGCCTGCAATAATAACTCTCAGAAGCTCACCTAACTGTGAAAGTTGCTGAAAATAGTTGGAAACTAAAAACAAGAGAATTACGGAAATGAGGATAAACAGCTCTTCAATTTGACATAAAATTATTTCCAAGCTCTTAAATCCATTTGAATTGTGTTTCTTCTTTGGAGGTGATGTGTGCTTTTCTTGTTTGTATTGTTTGTTTTGTGCTTTCTCTAGCACTGTTACGAAAGTATCCACACCTCCAAAAAAGAAAGAATACTAAAGGCAGCAAAAGACTATTTAAATCAAGAAAATCAGAAAATATAGAAGATGTATATTTTGACTCTGTCTCTCTCCTGTAATTTGGGCTAAGAATTATCTTCGAAGTTTAGCCAGCTTGTCCTCCACATTCCAGATCAATTCAAAAGAACATTGAATGATAGTAATATTATGTGGATAACTAATCTGTTTTATCTATTTGGGTTTTTTGTTTGTTTAGTGTGTGTGTGTGTGTGTGTGTGTGTGTACATCTGATGAGAACATTAAGAGTCAATTCTCCTCTCTCCTGACATTTTGTTTGATGCAGGGTTTCTCTTGTTTCCACATCTGCTCTGTGTCCCAGGTTTGATGGCCCGCAAGCTTACAGGAATTTCTCCAGGCTTCTTCTTATTTCACTGTTAGGAGTGACTGACACCATGTCAAGCTTTATATATAGGTTCTGGGGATTGAATGTGGGTCACTGGGGTTGTGTGGCTTGTACCTTTTTTTATGTGTCCTTTTTCTTCTGACCTGTGAATGAATTTTTGCTTTGCTTCCTATCAACATATTCTCAACATGCGTATTTTCTTGATCTCACCCTAATCTAAATGACAGATCTTGGAGCAAATGCACAGTAAAATTGATGTTCCCCTTCCCTGAGAATTCTACGTTAAGTATAGTCAGATTTGTTCTCTCTGTGATAC